>NC_048272.1:41631984-41974484 GCF_009762535.1 Notolabrus celidotus | reverse complement strand
TCTGTCTCTCCACTCTCTCTCTGTCTCTTCCCTCTCTGTCTCTTCCCTCACTCTGTCTCTCCCCTCTATCTCTGTCTCTTCCCTCTCTGTCTCTCCCCTCTCTCTCTCTGTGTCTCCCCTCTATGACTGTCTATCAACGTTTCTAGGAGCTGTGTATTTATGTGTGGGGAGACAAGAGGATGTGGTTTCTTTCTGGACTCTGAAGAGTTCAGTCTGTAATGAGTCCCTAATTTACTTATCCATCTACATTCTTGTCCTCCAGCTGACATCTGTCAAGAAGGTGGGAGCGGGCAGATTCCCTGTTCCAATGATGTCATTAACCATTGAAAAGGTACTTTACACAGACACACCTTTTATGTTATATCAATTTAAGCTTACATTTGAGATATGGTATTGTCCTATTTTTTATTTTATACAGTAAAATAATGTAGTGTTTATGATTTTCAAATCTTCTCTTTGACAATCTTAGTGAGGTAAATGCACGTTGGGAGTAATCCCAGGTTTACACTGCCAAAAATAAAAAGTCCTACCAGAGTTAAACAAGAGGAACATTAGATTTGCCAGAGGGACACAAGAGTTGCTGGCCTTGCATGAGAAATGTAATACTTATTAAAGTGAATTTTTATTGCTTGAGATTATGTTGTGTTTCTCTTTCCAAGCTCTTGGAATCACATTCAAGGTTCCACAATGTTTTGCAAATTTTTCCTTTCCAATCAAATAAGAGTTTTTTAATTGTATATCAACAATCAAGCTACAACAAAGGGATAATATAATATAAGATAATATAAGATAAGGTAATATAAGATAAGATAATATGATATAAGATACGATACTCATTTATTCATTCCACAACGGGGAAAGATAGGCAGAAGCCTGAACATGATCACAATAAACCCTCTAAGTTGTTTATTTATTAATGTTTTCATGTTCGTATCTATTGTGTGTTCCATTTTACAGGACCGCCGTCACTTCCCAGTGACCCTTTGGAGGGAGGCTGCAACTTCCCACCTTGTGGGCATTGGGTCCTTGGTGCAAGTCACACACCTAAAACTGAAACAGGGTGGGACTGAGACCCTTCAGTCCACAAACTACACGGAGATCAAAGTATGTTTAAGTTGCTTAAGTTTATTTTCCTTTTGCACACCAGTGTCAATGAACAGAGCATCATTTAACACCAGTTTCTCACTAAGACACAAATGAATGTTCTAATTAAATCTAAAATATTTGAAAAGACCCACATACACACACAGACAACCAGACTTACAGACACGGAGAGAGAGAGAGAGGTGCACAGAAAGTAAGACTGATGGAAAGGTGAAAAAGACAGACAGACAGACAGACAGACAAACCGACAGACAGACAGAGACAAACCAACAGACAGACAGAGACAAACCAACAGACAGACAGAGACAAACCAACAGACAGACAGAGACAAACCAACAGACAGACAGACAGACAGACAGACAGACAGAGACAAACCGACAGACAGACAGACAGAGACAAACCGACAGACAGACAGACAGACAGAGACAAACCAACAGACAGACAGACAGACAGACAGAGACAAACCAACAGACAGACAGACAGACAGACAAACAGAGACAAACCGACAGACAGACAAACAGACAGACAGTCAGACAGAGACAAACCAACAGACAGACAGACAGACAGACAGAGACAAACCAACAGACAGACAGACAGACAGAGACAAACCTACAGACAGACAGACAGACAGAGACAAACCAACAGACAGACAGACAGACAAACCGACAGACAGACAGACAGACACTTGTGAATAAAAGAGAAACACAGGCAGAACTATAGACACAGACAGACAACAGTCAGACATATGATGCAGATAGAGTGATGAAAATATATAGAAACAAACAGAATGACACATTTTTAATGTCAAACACACATAAAACAGACAAAAACATAGAATGATGCACTCAAACAGAAAAACACTCTGCTAGGAAAATTCAGCCAAAGTGACAGACAGAGAAACATGAACAACAACTGACATACACATGGACAAACCAAAGACAGAGACACAATCCAGAAGGACACTTTGACAGAAACAGACAGCATAACCTTTGATAATAAAAAGAAATTGGGCTAGGAAAAAGTGTTTAAAATCTACATTATTTAATTGAATTGTTTTTTTTCCTCCTCCTTAATTGACAAGTAGTTTAAAACCACTTCTGTACTCTACTCTCACCAGACACTGGACGACGTCACTGAGCTGGAGGACCATGTCATTGGGTGCTTGGATCAGCAGGATGAGGAAGAACTTCTGATTTTGTTTCAAAACGGCAAGGAATTTTTGATTGGGAAAGAAAAATGGGAACCATATCAGGAAAATGATTAGAGAGGGCGGCACATGTAAAAATCACAGCGAGGGGGAGAAAAATCATGGAGATTCATAGCGTAGAGGAATAGTTTTAAAGTAGTTAGTTTGTATGTTTTGTCTGTTAAGTTCGGTTCCAATATTTAAAATTGTATAGAAATATTAATTAAAGAATCAATGTACATATCAATACCTATAATCTTGTTGATGCTAATGTTTGTTTAATAAACTTTGTTAAAGATTGAGAATTTTCAATTCACTGCTCCCTGATTGATAACAATCCACAGAGCCAATTTGACAACCCATTGACTCTAATGTCCTCAATGTGTGTGACAAGTATGAACCAGACAGATCAGTTCTTTAAAAATACATTTTAATAGCATACCATCTGATTCTTGTGAGGAAAATAAGTGACTAAATATATGGACAGCACAACACCCAACCAGTCTGACATGATTTACATAAATGACAGAAGTCATACTATAAATCATTTGAATGTGGAATATATATTTCTTTATACATTTTGGACAGTCAAACGTCAGATAACATCACGACCCACAGATTTTGATACAAAACATCCTTTACATATGAAATAAATGAAGAACTTCTGCTTCAAAATCTTCTTGTGCCTATTTAAAACTGATGTGTGGGTCAACTCATTTAGAACTTGTAAAAATAGAAGTTAAAAAACTGGTTGAAAGGTTAAATAAACCATTAAAGGTGTATTTCATTTTTAAAAAGGTCTTAAATTATTATCCTTTTACAATCACTATATGACAAGGCTCAACCACTAATTTCTAAGTGTGACACATTCATTAAGAAAGATCTTTTGATTTTAAAATCTCCTCTCTAAAATGTTCTTTGTTTAATTCTCATAAACTGAGTATGTTATTCACTGTGATGTGTTGGATTGTTCAGCCTTACCATCAGAGGCTTTTCAACTTGTCAAACAATAACTCAGGTGAAAGGAAACTTCATTTTTTTACAGTACACACTTCCAGACAGGCAGGAGGAGTGGTCTTAAAAACAAAGGACCTGTATGTATGATTTTTGTTAAAAACTAAAGGATAACTTTTTTTATTAATGTAGAAGTCAAGGCTCAACAACACATTTATATATGTGACAAATATGTCAAGAAAGATATTTAAGAGTATTCTGTTGACAGTGATCTCTGTTTAATTCTCATAAACTGAGTATGTTGTTCATAGTGATGTGTTGTATTGTTCAGCCTTACCATCAGAGACTTCTCACAGGTTGGTTAGACCAGGGCTGATTCTCTCTTTAGTTCATAGTTCTGGACTGACAGTCAACATTTTAGTCTCTATTGTTTGTTATAGCAACACGTTGCTCAGATTACTGAGTCTTACTGGAGCGCTGGGATATCCTTGACTTTGAAGGACTCCTCACAAAAAGAGGAAGAACTCTACAAAAGTAATAAAACCCTAATAAAACACAACATATAAATATATAATGGATCATATGAGGTAGAGAACTATAATCAAAGAAAACTTAACTTATAGTTGTTCCATCATTAAGACAAGCAGTCACTCTGCAGGTCAGTAACATGCACAGCACAGTTTCACATTGATGGTGTAAGGTAAGGTGTTGCAATGGTTTGACCTTTGACCTGTGGTTGAAGTATCGCTGCAAGCAGTTATCATCAGTGTTTTTGACGACAGCATGACTGCAGTGACCTAAAAGACAAGAACATACATGAAGTTTAGTCCTACTATTTACAGTAATGAACTCCATTAACATGCTCAATAACAGCTTAGTTTGTTTGTTTGTTTGTTTGTTTGCTTGCTTGTTTGTTTGTTTGTTTGTTTGTTTGTTTGTTTGTTTGTTTGATTGTTGGTCAAAGAGAGATTTTTTATGTGAGGTAGAGGAATCAGTAGTTACCTTTTAGGGAAAGCTTGAAGCTGCAGTGAGGGTGAACTTTCAGTCTGATAGTGATGACAGATGTGTTGATCTTTGGTTGATCTCTTGTTGAAGGATCATCATCAGTTAAACTCTGCTGAGCTGCAGCTTCACACAGAGAAGGTCTCTCTGTTTACTGTCAGGTGCTGTAGCTTTGGTTCTGCTCCAGCTTGGTGCCTGGTGGTTGTTGAAAGCTGCTACTGGACCTCAGAGCCAGAGAGAAGGTGAGGAGAAGTTTGGAGGACGTGTCTCCTCTTCTCTCAAGAGTTCTGCTGAGCTGCACTGGCTTCATGATGAATGCACAGATGGTGATGTGGAGGTTGGAGGATGACGCTGGTTCAGATAGAAGAAAACAGAAGGTTGTTAATGATCTAGTAAACTAAAGATGGACAAAAGTTTCACATTACACAATAACTGAATACCTTTAAAACTGCTGCAGAGGAAAACAACATGTTTGATCAGAGCCACTTCACAGGGAGGCTTCTGAAGGCTGCATGATGGAGCCATGATGGAGCCATGATGTCAACATGTTAGCTCTGTGAGCAGTTCTCCTCGTCTTCAACTGGCTGGAGCACATTGGAGGAAGACCTGAAGAGAGACACTGATGTTAATGACAATGATAGACTCAGAGCTGCACACAGGTACACCATCAACCCACAGGAGACCATGTATGTGAGGACTTCCTCTGTGCTGAAACTCAAGACGCCAAAAGAAGTCGTACACTTTGCCCAGGGGTTGTGCAGCAGACAAGATCAGGTCTCTGTACAGGGCTTCAACTCTTTATCAAAAACTCTCATCACAGTTACGGGGTTGGATCTCAGAATGTCACACTTTGTGGACCAGTCCAGCTCATCAAAGTTCACCTCCTCACCCTGCTGTGCTTTTAAGGCAATAATCACCTCTGGCCAACGCATCTCTGCTGCAGGAAATGTGAGATCTGAGATCTTATGTGTGATCTGAAAGCAGCGATGGCCTCTCTGATCAAAGGGTTCTCACTCTCTGTGTCAGGCTCACATGTGTGTCTACTTATCTGTCTGTATTTCCTTGATATTTTTAATGCACATCTCATCTTCTGAAGACTGTTCTTATACCTGTCTGGCATTATTTGTCTCATCAGCTGTCTGTGTCAAACACAGAACACTTCATCATGAGCATATCTCTGAGTGATATAAGATTGTTGTCTCTGCCTGAAATCAATGTCCTCTGTGTATCTCCTTGTGATATAGGCTTTTTGTTTCAGTCTAAAATCTGTGCTCTCTCTGTATCTAGTCTTTATATTATTTATTTTCTTTTTCTGTATTTCAGGGTTGTTTCTGTAAACGTTGGTGTCATATTTTTGTTTTACTTTTCTTAACTCTTCCTTGGAAGATCTCTTGCTTGAGTAAGATTTTTTCTTTGCTTTATACTTTTCATCTAAAGCATACTTTACTCTCTCTTTCCTCTTTTGACTCTCCTTACTTTGTAAAATGTTTTCAGATTGTAGAAGTCTCCTCTGAAATGTTTGCCTTTGCTCTTTTCCCAGTTTTGACAGTTTAATGGAGATGTCATGAGAGATGTCATATAAGACACTGGTGTCTGTATTTATCAATGGATCAGTTAAGAGTAACTCACTTGGGGGACAGTCTTCTGATTTGTCAGAGCTGAATCCATGTGCTGGTTCTGGTTCAGTGTGTGTGTAAGGAAACACTTCATGTACCTCTGGTTGATTCACAGTAGATGAAGAAGTGATGTTAGGGCAGGTTCTCTGTGACGTCAGTGTTCATCTGTGGATCACTTGTGGTTGGCTCATCTGGATGTGTATCATCAAACACAGTGGTTGGTACAGTGTGAGTTGGTGGCTGACTCTCTGTGGCTGGGATGACATCACTCAGGTAGTTCACATCAGGAAACTGGACTGGCTTTAACTTTCAGACAGAAAATAAAGCTCAGGGCCAGTTACAAACAGTTTACATCTGATAGGAATCATCCTGAATGTGAAAATATGGATCTTGTAATTGAACCTCTGAATTATAATCCTAATTAGCAGTAAAAACTCAAATGTGTCTGCTTTTAATGATCACTAACGAGCTCTGTGAATATCACTGAGAAAAGAGAATGTGTGCATTTAACCTGCACTCTTTCCAAAGCCCAGCAGGGTTTTTAGTGTCAAGTCTTTTTTTAATAAAACATGATCTTTTGTCAAGTTTGGACCCATTTACAGTAAAGTAGAAAAAGGGGTTTGCTTTAGACCACTTCCTTAACAAAATGCTATTGATGCAGTAAGAGGACATGTATGAATGTAAAATGATAGCATCATTTGTGTGTATCTACTTACTCTTCAGAGTCTGCAGGATGGCAAAGATGGTATGCAGTCACAGACAAGAAGGAGAGGAGACAGGCAGGCAGGCAGGCAGGCAGGCAGGCAGGCAGACAGACAGGCAGACAGGCAGGCAGGCAGGCAGAGAGAGAGAGATCTTCAGTCTTATTTCAGGAACATCTCAAAGATCATTTCTATCTAAAATGTTTGTCAGGGTGAATATCAGATTTTTCCTAATTTCTTATTAGTCTCAAAAAGGGACACATAAATACTAAAGTTACATTACCACAGCTACATTACATTATACTTTTGAAAACACTCAGAAATCTAAGAGTAAATATGTTTACAAATTAAAATGTTATGAGACATGACAAATACTACGACTGTTTACTTCAATATATTATAACGTCCTGTTCATGCAGTGAGACATGATTCAGTCAATATAAAGCCATGAAATATCAGTTTAGTATTAACTTGTGTGTTTTCTTGCACTTTAGAGAGGAGGAGTTCACGATGATCAGACAAATGAGAGAAGAGGGAGAGTGCCGTGAGGAGGAGAGATGGTTGGTTGGTGAGGGAGGGAGGGAGGGAGGAAAAAGAAAACATTAGAGTTCTATGATGATACAGAGTTTGCTAGATAAACGTGTGGAAGAAAGTAAAAGACATGTTAGGACAGTCTGTGTTTGTGTGTTTTTAAAAAGTACAAATAAAAACAGTTAATCATGCATGAACAGTGTTTACAGCAGCTTATCATTTGCCCAATTCTAAACTGAGTACAGAACCTTTTCTTACATTTCCAAGTCTGCAGTGATGATGGAGGGTTGACCACAGAAAAGGGGGGCAGGGGACATAGAGAGAGAGAGAGAGAGAGAGAGAGAGAGAGAGAGAGAGAGAGAGAGAGATCATCAGATTATTTCAGAAACATATCAGAGGTCAATTCAACATTAACTGGTCACCAGGGTGAATCAGCATCTACTTTAAAATTTCAGCAAAGCAAAATATGTTTAAAAGCATGATTTGGTTTAATAAGACACATTTCAATTACTACTACAAAATTTCTCAATGTATACTATGTCATTCTGTTAATGGCTTGAGACATGATTCAGTAAATAAGAAGAGAGTAAATGTCAGTTTAACAAAATGATCTTACTCTTTGTTGGATGAGGAGCCCGTGATGATCAGCCAAATGTGAGAGGAGGGAGAGAGCCGTGAGGAATGATGAGAGGGAGGAGAAGGAGAGAAAACATTTTAGTTGTGTGACAATACAGAGCTTCATACAGTACATTACATAAATTGAAATTCACAAAATAAAACATATTCTTCCTCAACTATTGTGTTTTCATCACCCTTTAATTTATTAACTTTCTACCCTGCTACCAGAGAGCAGGACGCGTCACAGTGGCGGGAAGACACAGCCAATAAGATGGCGTCTTACTGCTGTGTGGTGGTTCTTATCTGTCAAGTCTATGGTCAGGACGTTGAAACGGTCATATTTAATAATAACTGGATGTACTAAAGCACACACATGAAGTGTCAGTCTTTATTCATATCAACATGCTCTGCTCTGAACTGTAGTGTCAGACATATGACTGAAGACCGAGGTCCTCTTCTGTTTAGATAAAGACCGTTACTGCCTACGTCACTCTCAACTGACATTAGCGACTGTTAGCGCGGGCCGCTAGCTAACAAGCAAGCTAACAAAGTCTTTAAAGCTGGAATTAAACATTTTCAACCTTCCTTTCACCTGGGCTTGAGTTATTAGTTACTAAACAACATTGGAGGGTAATTTTAAAACATCAAATGTGAAGCTGTGACGTCAGTAGTTCGTGTTGAGAGAGAGAGACTTCTCTCATCAGACATACCTGTCGAGGCAGAGAACGGAATGAACGTGCTGAAGCAGAGCTGTCAATCAAATCGTCGTGAGGCGTTCAGGGACAGTCAGACAGTTGAAACTCCGCTCTCTTTAACCTTAGAATCACGTTTCGTCTCAGTGAGGTGCAAAAGATTCAGACAGGTTAAAGCTTTCAATTCATTTCGACCGATCAAGTTTTTTTCTAACGTGACGGTTCAGAAGATATTAAGATTGTTTAATAATAAAACTTTAAGAGAGTTTTGCCCAAATAAGGCCCAAGAGTACCCTACTGCAGGCAAGATGGCGCCGCCACAACATCCACACCGGAAGTCCATACCGGAAGTTACAAAGCTAAAAACGTTCTAATAACATCCACACCGGAAGTCCACACCGGAAGTTACAAAAATAAAAGCCTTCAAAAAAATAAAAGCCTTGAAAAACAGGAACGTGAACGCAAAATAAAAGCCTTCAAAAACACATAGGTTTACGCGTAATTCTATGAACTTTTTTGCACTTACATTTTAATCGTATCAGTATTATTGACTAGTTGATTGACTCCAAAAGTGTATAGGCGGTTGAGAATTCAAGTTACTTAGAAGCCTGCACGAATCACTAAGTTATAGTGTTAACGTCTCAGCCATGCACAGCCTTTTGTTCCGAGTGTGTGTTGAAATACTTAAAGCTGATTATGATGCTGGCGTGATGACATCTGCATATGCCTCTCTTGTTTTGTCTGGGTCATATGTTATTTTATGTTGTGTTAGCCTGACTGTACCTCACCTGCCCACCAGTTCCCTGTGGTGTGTGTCCTGCCCCTGCACACCTGCTTCCCTTTGACTGATTCCCCCAGTGACCCCTCTTCCTTCCTGCACAGCTGTTCCCCACAGGTTCATTATGATAACTGTGCAGCGTGCAGGAGTCTCTTTCCATGGGGACTTGTCACATTATCTAAGTTTGCTGTAGTGTTTGTTCCAAATTACCTTGCATGCTGTCTGCCTATGTGATCACATGTATAGATTAATGAATGAATGAAATACAGATCCAGAGTAGATCCACAGTCACGAGAGAAGAGCAGAATGTTATCTATGGTGCAGGGGCGAGTGGAGGAGGAAAATGTAGAGGTGTGTGGTGACTGTTTCTTTTTTAACATAATTTGTAACACGTTACAATGACACAGTGACAGGGGTGTTCATTAACCACAAGAACAAACGGAGGGAATGGTTTCTCCTTCTATTTTGAGACATTAGATGGGCGTAAACACTCTGAGCTTGTTAAACAGTTTTATTCAGATTGAATGCTTGATGCATGTACACCAATGTCTTAACAAGATCACTTTATTTGGCGTCCATGAAAACATTGAAGTTGGAACCTTCAATTAGAATGACTAGAAAAACTGCAAATGTATACATAGCTACTGTTTCTTTCCATCCAACCCCTACTTGAAATGTAGAATTATACTTTATTTTATGTTCTTTTAATGTTATATGTATGATGTCTTAACCCTTTTGTATTGATAATGTTGTACTTGAAAAAGAACAATGCACTTTTGCTATTACAAACTCCAAATCAACATAAAATATTAGGACTAAAATATTTCAACTTGAGGCACCACTGTCAGCCACTGATGATAGATGTACAGTACACATTTCTGGGGAGCCTCTGTTGTTTTTGTGGTGAATATAGATCTCTGTGTACAGCTTGAGTGTATTTTCCCTCTTACTTACAGTCTTTTCCTTCTCATCCCCTCCCCCCACACACACTAACACTCTACATTATTCTGTTCTTCATACACAGCGGGATCTCTCTCACTCACTCACTCTCTCTATCACACACTGTCTCTCCCACTATTACACACAAACCAAAATATCTTGAATTGGCTTTGCCTTTGTTTTTTGAGACCCGATGCTCAAACCCTCAAACCCACCTGGCCTGGTGGTTGGGTGGCGCGCCCATGTGGCCCGGGTTCGAGTCCAGCCTGCGGCCTCTTTCCCGCATGTCATTCCCCCACTCTCTCCTAGTTTCCTGCACTGTCCGCTGTCCTCTCCTCTATCAATGGAGGTGTGGAGCCAAAAAAATATAACTTTAAAAAAAACCCCAACAACTCTGGGTTGTGGTGAGACAAGACACCGACGCGATGCAATTCTTTTTCTCACAACAACCTGCTAACCATACATTGTCCCTTACTTAATGACCACACAAGGGAGATGTTTTTCAGCTATCCTGTCTTGATGTTGATGTCTAACCCTAACCCTGTCAATCATGTAACATAGAGTATGGGAATGGGGGCAGGCTCCCACTGGCGATCATGGTCTTGGGGGTAGGTGGTAGTAGTTAGTGGTGGCAGGGCTCAAAAGATGGTCCCCCTGGCCATCACTCTCTCTGCTTTGTCATGTCTTGCGCTGAACGTGCACAGGAACACTGAATCCTTTTGCCGTTTTTCGAACGGCGTACAGGCCGTTAGATTGGTCAACCAATGTGCTTTGCAAGTGTGACTGTTCCGTGATGTCTTTTTCTTTATCATGTTTTCGTTGAACATGTATAACCAAATTCCTCTTAAAGAGGACAACTGGGCAGTACGGGCACTTAATGTGGGTTGGGGCAATGGGCTCCTCTGAAGCAATGGGCTCTGAAGCAATGGGCTCCTCTGAAGCAGTAGCCGGCGGTGACTGACCCACATCTGGCTCATCTGGAGCAGGTGCAGGGGTCTTCGGGGACGTTTCAATGTAGGAGTGGTCCGTTTTCACAGCTGCCACAATAGATGTTGTAAAATCCGCAGGAGGGTGGGCCTCTGGTGAGGGCGGTTGAGAGGGTGGAACCGATACTTCAGACTTATTTTGGCACTCCTTGAGGTGTGTTGTTATGGAGTCTTTGCGGATGATTGTGGTTAAACAAAATGGGCAGTGAAAATGGCTTCCATCTCTGCAGTGGAGATTGCATCTGCAGATCATCATTTCTAAAAAAAAGGCGAGAGTAATTGTTTTTAAAAATCATCCAGTATCTGAGAGAAACATTTTCATTTAACATCATATATTTAAATCTAAAAATAAATAAAGTATATACAGATGTATCTTTCCTTACTATAAACAGTTACGTCTATTTCAAAAAGTGAAACAATTCCCCTGAGTGCTGCGAGGGATCACTTGAAAGAAACTTGCTTTATGTGATAAGCTTATAAACAGTTGCAAAGGAGTGCAACAACAATATAACACTGGTTAAAGTATGACCTTAGACATGCAGAAACCAAGGTATCGTTAAAAATGACATGTGAAGGTATATGATCTCAAAAAGATAATTTTTAAGGCCATACCCATGAAATGCACTGCATTTGTCACATGAGCTTCCAGGTGCCTCTTGATGACTCCTGCACTCCGTGTGGTGAAGCTGGGGCAGAGGGGACAGCCAAAGTGGGATGGTGACACACTTGTGTACTCCAACCCCTGGTCTCCTTCAATAATCGACGGATGCATCTGGAAGAAAGGAATAAATATACATTTCAATACGCAAGCACACGCACACACAATGGAAGGAGCAGTGTGCATGTGTGTTCACTTTAATTATTGGAGTGTCGTGTCTCGAGAAGGCTGTTTTATCGCTAGCTTTCTGCTAATTGATTTAGCATCGACAGACTAATGCAATCAATACGCTACACGAAGAAGAAACTTCCAGTTCGAAGCATCCGGCATTGGGTAGAGAGGGGGTTAAAGAATCACTTCCGGTATGGACTTCCGGTATGGACTTCCGGTGTGGATGTTGTGGCGGCGCCATCTTGCCTGCAGTAGGGTGCCTCTCAAAAAAACTGGGACAACGTGCTCGAAAAGGTTAAGGGTCAGCTGGAGAAGTGGAAGTGGCTACTCCCCAAAATGTCCTTCAGAGGCCGGACCCTGATAGCGAACAACCTGGTCTCATCCCCCCTGTGGCATCGGCTGGCCTGTTTAGATCCTCCGGCTCCTCTCCTGTCTCAGATCCAGAGGATTTTAGTTTATTTTATTTGGGACAAGCTGCACTGGGTCCCACAGAGTATCCTGTTCCTTCCTAAGGAGGAGGGGGGGCAGGGCCTGGTCCACCTGGCCAGTAGGGGCGCTGCCTTCCGCCTCCAGTTTGTCCAGAGACTGTTAACTGGACCACGGGACGCTCTGTGGAGACCCCTGTCCAGCTTTATTCTGCAGCGTTTTAACAGCCTGGATCAAGATTTGAATCTGTTTCTAATGCACACTGAAACCATGAGCACATGTTCACTGCCTGCTTTTTATCAAAGTGTTTTTAGTGTTTGGAACCTGCTGAGGAAGGAGAGGGGGCAAGCGCACTCGCTGTACTGGCTCCTATGGGAGCCGGTCCTGATGGGGACCCGCTTCGACCTTCCCGGCTGGGCAGGATGGAGTCTGTCTACACGACTACAGGCTGCAGGGGTCACCACCCTGGGGTTATCCTGGGGTTTAAATACACGCGTCTACACAAACACAGTGCCAGCTTTTAAACTTTGTTTTAGGGCAGACCAAGATGGCGGTGTATTTTAGCCGGAGGAGGAAGGTGGAGGATGGTTTTATTGTTGAACCCATCACAGTAGCTGTGTCTCAATTCAGGGGCTTCATCCTCCTGAGGCTGCATTTTGAAGGCCGATCACGTCACAACGCTGCGCGAAGGCTGTCCCATTTCGAAGGCTCCTTCAAAAACACCCGGATGCAGCCCACAAATGCGGCCTTCTTTTCCCTGTTCTAGAAGGACACATCGCTACTATCCTTCGCGGCCCCATATATCCCAAGATCCTTTGCGCCGCTGTTCATTCATGAAAATTAGACATGGCGACACCGGAACGTAGCGGAGAGAGCATGAAATTCACATTCAAATGTAAGTATTCGTTCTACTCCTTTGAACATCCAACGCCAGATATGTGAATCTTCAAGGGACATTAAACCTTAAATCTTCTGTTTAAATACGTGACGTTAGTAATATAAATGTAGCACTATGACCATAATTAAGTGAGGCAGTGACACCAGCGATATTTCCAGACTGTACAACTGTAAAGTGTAGTTAAATGTTTGCATTGAATACAGAGCTAACTTGAGGATTATTATAAATTGTATTATAATTGTCATTACGCCATATAAGAACCATTGTGCCTATAGACATGACAAAACGTGCTTCACATTTATTTTGTTAGGGAGCAAGGAGCAAACAGAGACATTTATAAAGCTTCGCAAGAAGCACAACGTTTTGTTCACTGGGGCCAAGAACTCAGCCGCTGTTGGATGGAGGTAAATCAATAACTTGTAATATGTATACATTTTGTGCGTCAATTTCAAAGAAATGAATCCAAAGCCTAATAAAGCTCAAAATAAAATGATAATCCATAGAACAAAGGTCAATATGTAAATGTTACTGGGTTGTGTTTGTAGAATTTGTGCCTTTCCTTAAGTCCACTTTCATAAATTTGTATCCTGTTAATGTGATCTTGTGTTTAACTTTTCCCTTGCTTCTGTCTGTTTAGAACAATCTTGGAAGAGATGGGCCTGCATCAGCAGGTCACTCCCATGCAGGCAAAAAAAAAATGGGACAACCTCAAAAAGAAATACAAAGTATGTGCAGAGATGGATGATGATATCGAAACTAGATGATATTGTTTTATATTAATATATTTCAGTGTTTCCCTCAGTGTATTGCGAGCCCGGGGGCAGACTGGACCTAAGTTAACCCACCCCCCCCACCATGCCTAAGTATCGGGGAAATGTTGTTTAAGATGTTTTGTTTTGCAGACCTGGCAAAGAGCAAATCAACAGAACACTTCTGAAAAGGTGTATGACAACATTCACATCACATAGTCATATTTTTAAATCTCCTGTCAGCTTTTAGCATTCAGTGTAGCATCTCCACACAAATTACAGTTGGCTGCCACCCCCCATTGAAATCTTACCCATAAAGTTGTGCAATTTGTGTTCCCTGACCAGCTTGCCACCGGACCAAAAACTTGTCTACAGGAAACCCTGATATTTGTTTTACTGTATTTGTTGTCACTCTTGCAATTTAATAAACATTGCCGAAAATGACTGCTGTTGATCAGATGATTGATTACCTCTGACCTAGGACTGCAAAGATCCCGGGACAGGAGAGGGGGTCGAAGGAAAGGCCACCGCTGGCACGTGGCCCTGGTTTGTCCTCATGGACGAGTTTTTGGGACAGAGGCCGTCAATTAACCCCCCTGTCCTAATTGCCTCCATTCCTGAGGATAAACCAGGGCCAAGTGCTGCGGGCGCGCAGCAGGTGGAGGAGGAGGAGGAAGAAGAAGAGGAGAGGAGAGGATGACCTCCTCACCTTAATTAAGGAGGATATGCGGCTGCAGAGAGGCAGAGGAGAGGAATGCGGAGGAGAGCCGCACCAATATGAACCGTCTATTTTCCCTGTTAGAGCGGATGATTGAGAGGCCCTAATTTATTTTGAATATGTTTTCATTAAATTGTTATTACAGTTTATGACTTATATTCGTAAATTTCGTACCTAATTTAATTTAATTTATAAAGTAAATTATTTTCATATTCAAGAGACAAGGGACTGGATATTCTCTTTTATTGAAGGTGCAGTGAGAACGATGATCAATATTTACATGTGGGCAGTCTATACATTTACATATATGAACATTTGTACGGCAGAAATGACAATGTTATTACACAACAAAGACAAATGATTAGATGAAATTAAGTACAATTTATAAATGACAACAAATTGAAATATGTACAGTTATTAGCTGAGCAGGAGTCCCTGGCAGTGCTGCTGGGCTGGATAGGATGCCACAATAAAGACCCTGGTGTCTTCTGCCTCAGTGGGACATCGTTTGGAGGTGCATGCCTCCACTGTCCACCGCATCGTCCATCAACTGGGTTTGCAGGGCTGACTTGATCGACGGCTGCCATGTCACTAAGAATATGTTTAAAAAAGTGGCAAGAATGAAACAGTGCAAACAAAACTACTTCACAACCCCTTATTAAGATAGAAGAATCCCCCCCCAAACATTTCAACAAACAGAGCTGTTTACAGAACACTTTAAATAGGAATAACAGTTTAAAAGTTATTTTACTTGCCCACTAAAGATAGTCGTGGTCAGGGTTGACCTCCTCCAGGGCAGACAGCTGGTCCCGCCATGGAGCACCACTGACGGCCTCCAACTCCTCCCCCTCATCCTCCGGCATGTCGTCCTGCAGCTCATCCTCTGGGGCCATGATGTCACCTGCCCCCAGGCAGATGTTGTGCAGGACTGTACATGCTGTTATGACCTGAAATGAAAAGAAATAATTCATCAATGTTGATTTACTCTTCTTCAGCATTAGAAATAAATCATGCTGAGTGATGACGTACCTGAGGCACAGAGGTGTGGTGCACCTCCAGCACTTGCAGGAAGATGGAGCGAAACCTGGTCTTCATCATTCCAAAGGCACGCTCAATGATAGAGCGTGCCCTGGAATGATGGCTGTTAAAGCGCTGGGCTCCCACACCTTGCACCGGCCGCTTGTAGGGAGTGATGAGGGGGAGTGGTCGTTGGAGGCAGGGGTACCCACCATCTGCGAGGATGAAGTGCCCTGGAGGAGGGTAGATCTCCCGCCTGTACAGTGGGCTGTGCCGGAGTACCCTGGAGTCGTGCACCGACCCCGGCCAGCCCACGTACGTGTCAATAAAGCGGCCCTGATGGTCACAAACTGCCTGAAGTATTATTGAGTAAAACAGTTTTCTGTTCTTATAACAGTGACCATCAGGGCCACTTGGTGGCTTGATCCTGACATGACAGCCGTCGATTGCTCCTGCAGCTTTCCCGAAGGCTGCGTGTCTTGCCAGCCCTGCAAACCCATGAGTTACTGCTGCAAGATCTTCTGCGGTCTTTGGGAGGCAGATAACCTTGTGGCGAACGGCCACCACCTCCGCAGTAACTCGATGGACGATGCGGTGGACAGTGGAGCGAGGCATCCCGAACACCCTCGAGATCACCCTGTATGATGCCCCACTTGCCAGCCAGAAGAGGAACACCAAGGTCTCGATTGTGGCACCCCATCCATGTCTCCGCTCCTGTTGGAGGAGGTCCAGCAGCACTGCCAGAGACTCTCTGCTCAGCCTGAAGTCAGGTCTTGTATCCCCCTGACCGAAAAACCTCTGGAGCACAGGAACCGCCAGGTTTATCCTGCAGTACAGGTGTCTGGTCTGGATTAGGAAAGGAGGGGATAACATGAGAAGGGAAATTGTTAATTAAACAATAGCTGCATACTTATAATATTACTGTGGGTTTAAATTTTAAATCCATGACTAGCTTTAAATCGAAGAATATGCATTGGTGTTAGGCGTAGTGATATGTTTATATTAACGCAATATTTTGAGAAGTTTGCATGATAATTATAATACAAATCCTTTATTCAGAGGCTGTGTTAAAGGTGAAATCTAATGGTGCGTTCACACCATACGCCAATAGAATCATTTGCACGAATGAAGTACATGTGAAGTCAATGCAGGGACGCGAGTACTGGTCTGGCGGCGCGAATGGCGCGCATCATTCGCACGTATGAAGCAAATTCATTTGCGCGAACGATTTGCAAGAGTTGAAATATCTGAACTCAAGCGAATGAATCGCGGCGCGATAGCCAATCGGCGTGCAGATCCCCCGGTGACGTGTGTTGTGTGACGTATGGACCAGCGGAGATTCCCTTATCTGGAATATATGGGACACTTTGATTCTATCACTGTGCAGCTTCCCCAAACTCTGTGACTCTACCTGTTCTTATGGGATGAGGAATAAACAGGAGCTGACTGTGAGGACAGAGAGGGAGGAGGATTATGTGGTGAGTTGTGAAAATCTCTGTCTGTCAGCTATCAGCTGTTGTAGTAGCAGGAAGTTATCTCTGCCCACTTTAGTATAACCGGCTTCCCCATTCAATGTCCGCGAGCTCAACCTTGTTACTGCGGTCAAGCCAGCCTCCACTTCAGAAACGAAAGTCAAGCCAGCCTCCACTTCAGAAACGAAAGTCAAGCCAGCCTCCACTTCAGAAAAGAAAGTCAAGCCAGCCTCCACTTCAGAAACGAAAGTCAAGCCAGCCTCCACTGTCTTCTGTTTGATGACAACAGACAGCTGTGGCATGGGAGCCCCCCTCCCTCTCGCGTATATTCACGTCTTGGCCCTCGTTTACACGCGGTTTTGACGCGCAAATAGAGCGAGTCTTTCGCACGAGTAAACACAAAACATTCTTGCGATCGTTCGCGTTTGGTGTGAACGCACCATAAAAGGAGGAGGTAACGCCCTGTGAAGGCCTATAAAAGTCTTCTGCTTCTCTTCCTGATTCTCTCTTGTGACTCTTCTCGGACGCTCCTGCGTCTCTCCTTCTGGGAGCGCCTCTGCCAAGGCCCCCCTCCCTTCATTTTGGGCCTCCTAATACTTTTGGCCTCTCTTTAATTTCTTTGTCCCTTGTGGCAATTCTAATTTTCTAGGAACCTTTTCCCGCTGTGAAACCAAACTCAGCGTTGATAATTTTACTGCAACCAAAGTAACTTCTTTAAGTTTCTTTTATTTGACTAAAGTCTATTTTTCGTTTTGAGAATGTTTTTCCTGTTTTCAATCTTTTACACTAAAGTCACACACATCAAAGCTTGCCTTTTTGAAAAAAGACATTATTCTTAGTCTTTTTTTAATATATTTTTGACCACGAGTCATCACTCCCACATCTGGAGCAGCAGTCTGTGGACGAGACCACATGACCACGCAACAGAACCAAGCCGTCTACTCCTGAGCCAGCCGATTCAAACCTCCTCTTCACAGCACCATCTCTTGGTTCTTAGGACGGAAATCCGACGGACACGAGACAACACGCAGAGAAACTGGAGCAAACTCCTCTGGACCCATCGGAGACTGGCTGACGGTTCTGGATGACAGTAAGACTGTTCCTGAATTTCTGTGGTCGAAGTTGATTTAGGCTTCATTCTGAAAGTCCCATAGTTTTACTACATTTCCAAATCAGAGATTTAAATTAGTGTCTAAAACTCTGTTTTAAACAACTAAACTAAATCACTATCACCAAATCATATAGTAGTGTCCTACTAGCTATCCTTACTCAAAGGTATATTTGTCTGTTTATCCATTTGTCTGTTATTCATCTATGTTCATTATCTGCCATAATCAGAATCTATTCATCATTCTATTTACATTAAACTTCATATATTAGAAAAGATTTTTTTTTAATCAAAATTAATTTTTGAAATATAATTTCATTTTAATATCTGAATTATCCATACACACAGCTACAAGTATGTGCTGCTGTTACATCAGAAAGACTATGAAATTCAATCCCAAATAGGCTACACGCGCCCTTTTCATTCTTTGCTTGTTGACTTATATTTTGAATTGAATTTGAATTTTAGATCAAGTTGTAGCTGAATGTCCGAATGAAGTATCAGTCTAAAAAGGTGCATTTCAAACTCTATTTGAACATGTTTAAAGGCCAATCTAAATGTGTTCAATCCTAAGTTTTGCTAATATTCCTGCATCTATTGTATCATGAGACCTATGTCGTGACGGATGATCTGGATTGTGATTCTGATTCTTATTCTATCTGTTTTGTTTGATCCTAGGTACAACTTTGTTCTCTTTGGAGGGATAGACGGCGATTCAAGGAAGGCAAGACTTTGAATTGTCAGGGGGAAAACAACTTCAGAAGGTTTTTAAGCAACCTTTCAAGCAGGGAGTATACTTTCCTCCTTATAGGTTTCACTTGAATTTCTACACAATGGTGGTGGTCCTCAGGTAAATAATATACATTTGACTTGGTGACATTTTACCTCTTTTGCTTCTCAACCTTTATTGACAGTATGGCAGTAGTGCCTATCCCCTCTGTTACGTGTCTGCAAGTCACATGACATGAAGGTCAGAGGTCATGGACAGGGACACTAACAAAAAAAACTTCAAACCCTCAAATACAAACAGATGTAAGGCCTTTGGGGTCTAAAAGGTGGAGTGGAGGTGTAAAGCTCCACAGCCACCCACTAATACTATAAAGAGTAGACAAACTAAGGAACAGGCCTAAACCAACTGTAATCTGAAAAAAACTCTCCTGAGAGATCAATCCTCTTTTTAATGATCCTTTAGTCACCCTCCTTCCCTCCACAATACATCCACAAACATACACACTCTCTCACAACACACTCTTCAAAACAAACCCAGAGAAAACAACTGAAGGTGTTGTCTTCTCTGTTGCACACACCTAACTGAGGGAAAGGAGCTCCTTTTATTGAGCAGCCAGGCTGATAAGCTCAAGCTGGGTACAATGAGGGCAGGTGCTCTCAATGATGGGCTCGTTAGGAGCCCTGGAGGTCACAGACTACCTCCATCTGTAACACATCCTATATGTACATTCAGGCTGTGCTTGTGACCTTCAACAACTCCCTCAATAACTTCCAGTGAAAGCTATCCTTTTCAGTGAGATTTGACCTGCAACTATTCTTCACAGGTTTTCAGTTTATCAGTGCTGAACTGCTGCTTTCAGGATTTCTCATGCCATGAGACTTGTCTGAGTTTTCATGAGCTTCCTGTTATGCATTGAAAGATTGAGAATGTATTTATTGTCATTTACATTTACACATACAAGGAATTTGACTTGGTGTTCTTCTGTGCTAAACAATCAACATACAAATAGATAATTTTAGAAAATAGATAAAATAATATTATAAATTAAACACAAAATGTGCAATGGAAGAACTGTGCAGGTATGTTTAACATTACATGCAGCGTAAACAGAAAATGTAAAGTCCAGTGTGCTTTAATGTTACACATAGATTCAGCCTTCATGTTACTGTAATGTTCTCTGACTGAATGAAGCTGTGAACAAGCATGGGTTTCCTCTGAGGTATTAATGTTATTTCAAATGTAATTATTAGGTTTTTTTATGATTTTCAATTGTATTTCTTTTTTCATCTTTTTGCAACATTCATACATTTACAGATATTCATAAACCCACAAAACAGGAAACAATTGTGTATCTGCTTCAGTCAGCAAGCAGATTTTATAGATAGATATAGATATAGAGAATATATATAGATATATATATATATATATATCTTGGCAACCTTTTTCCATACGTTCTGCAAATGAGAGATGACTGAGTGGGACTTCTCTCTTTCAACAGTTAGGTGGACAAACATGCTAATGGGGTGATGGGTGAACACACCTCCCTTTCGATGCTAGACCATGGAAGAGCCCCCTCTGGTGGAATAGACCACTGAGCTCTGTGTCGGAGGCTAAATGCATAGTGATAGAATAATAATTTAGGAAGTCCCGGACCACATCTGTCTACTGGGAGTTGAAATTTTTCTAACTCCTTGGTCGTTTCCCATTCCAAAGAAATTTGTTACATAATCGATCAAACTGTATAAACTGCTTTATAGGAATATTTATCAGGAGAGATTGGAGAAGATAGTTAATTTTGGGAATACAGTTCATTTTCAGAGTGTTAAAGGTGACATATTCCGCTCTATTTCATTAAAATATATTGGTCTAAGAGGTCCCCAAAACATGTCTTTAAAGTTTATTGTTCATGAAAACACTTTGAAATCAGATTTTTGGTCTGACTGTAAACCCCTCTTTTTCAGTCCTGCTCAGAACAGTCTGTTTTCTGTGTCTGTGCCTTTAAATGAGAATGAGCTCTCTGACCACGCCCCCTCAGGAAGTGGATGTGCCCTCGGCTCTCCAGCAGGTTGATCTAATGTTTACATGTTGGCTGAATATACACGGCTGCTCACAGACCCGCGTTACTTCAACCCTCTGAATCTGATCCAGAATCTGATCCTGACGGAGAGGCGCCTGCAGCAGGACCTTTCTGAACCATTGGTCACAGATTTAGTGTTTCTTGTTGTTTTATTTGTCAGCATGTAGACGTGTGTCTTGGTGCACAGCTACGACATGTAGCTATGTAGCTATGCTAACTAGCGCTAGCACTTATCCATGATAAATAAAAATCATCCACTAGATCTTCAAATCTGCAGACGTGGGGAGTAAAACCGACCTTTGTGTTTATTAAGACAGCCTACAACTAGCATGCCTCCCTCCTAAGCTCCTTGTTAGCACACATGTGTGCAGGGAATGAAAAACAGAGGAGGGGTTGAGTTGTATTTTATACAGTCTATGGGCTGAACAAGCTCCGAGCTCTGACTTCCTGTTACAGACCGGATGTCGTTGTGACGTATGAAAAACACTGAAAACTGAAACGGCTGGTTTCAGCACACATTTACAGAAAGGTGGAGAAATCAGAACAGGGGCAGAATGGATTCTTTTTATTTTCGGGGGGTTTGTAGACAGGGACACATATTTCAGGTAGAGAACCATTAAAAAGTCAATTTTGCATATGTCAACTTTAAAAGCCACAAAAACTACACAAGGAGAGTAAAAATTACAAAGCTTGCTACATCTAAGTTTATTTAATATATTACACAGATTTAGGATAATACAAACAACAATTATAATAATCCACTGCTATAATTATTGTTTTTAAAACAACTTTGATAGTTTTTTTTCTTCTTTAATTTAGTTTACCTGTTTGGTTTAAACTTTGTCTGCTAAAAGTGTGGAACTTATTTGCTCTTTGATGGTGCTCCACTTTGTGACATGTAGTAAGGCTTTAGATTTATGCCAAAATGGGCCAGCTCGTAAAAACATATACACAAGAAGATAATAATATTTCACATGTGCTCCTCGCGAGGAAATTCAACAACTGGGAGGTATTTAGGCAGATGCAGGCGTGCATAAAAGCACAGGGATAGAGGGAGGGAGTGACTCTTGCTTGTGAACAACAATTTGCTCGAGCACAAATCAGCTCTGTGCGGAAAGTTTCTGCGAGAGCGCAGCGAGGCATAGGCGTACACACAGGCACTGCTCTGCTCTCAAAGCTGAGTACTGCTCGCGCAAGTCAAACTACCTTTGACATATTGGAGGCGGAGACCAAGTGATGCACTGACCCTCTGATGATTGGTCAGCTTTCAACTTGACCACACCCACATGACCTCTGAAGTAGTGAAAAGGCTGGATCCAACACTGCTGCTTTGAGGTAGACTGGATCTGAAAAGCGGGCAGTAACTCATCTTCCATTTTCCCATTGATTCAAGCTACCCCCCCCCCCCCCCCCCCCCCCCCCTCTTTTACTCACTGTTTGTCCCAAAACGCCCAAGAGAAGCTATAAAGGTGCACAAAGTCATTGGAAAGTGGAAAGTCTGTAGAAAATGGAGGGGAAATCTCTGTGTATCTCAGATGGGGTCACGCGGTAGCTAGCAACAATGCTGGCTATTAGGCTCACTCTGGGGTATGCAGCTGTAGGTCCTGTAAGAGGGTTGTTGGGTAGACCGTGAACTTGGGTTATATAAGCTGCGCTGCTGACCAATCACGACACAGCGAACTGAAACGAGCACGCTGATAGGTTCCCTCACCTGAAGTCTGAATGTACACAGACATTCATTTGGTGAATAGCTCCTGAGAGGAATATAAACAGGAACAGGAAAATCAAAACTTGTAGAGGAAAGTGTCAAAATAAAACACCTTAAATAAAATGATACCTTTTATTTCTGAAAATAATTGGACTGTATGTATAAGTGCCATGATATGATAAAATGATATCATTACACACATACCAAAAGAGCGACACAAGTTTCACTATTATGCGCATGACAAACAGTGGGAACAGTGTTATCCTATAATATGACATGGAATACAGTATCATGTATGCCATTGTTTCATGGATGTACAATGATATTTGCATTTGAGGCACTAAAAAAAAAAAATGACATGAACTTAAGGGAACCAGTTATTTCAGATGAGCTCAAACCAAAATGTTCCCTGTCTGTAACCTGGATCATGATGTAGATGAGTGATACCTGTCTGACTCACCAATTCATTGTATGCTTGGTGGCTAGAAGTCGCAGAGTTTAAATGATCACATTTTACCCTCTTGGGATCAAATCTGACTTGTCCCGTGTCTGTAAATACTTTATGTTTACATATTCCATGACTTTTGTCAGAAGCTGTGAAGTACTGCTCATTGATCCAGTAGATGTTTGTGAATGTGTGGAGAATGTTGTGACTGAAGCAGAGCACAACTCATGTCCTACTGTCGTCATCACATGACCACTGGAGCGTGACATGATTGGCCGGCCGTTGGGTTCGATGTGAGACGACTGATTGTTTTCCCCTTGGTAAATCAGCTCTTTACAGTGATTTTTTTTAACACTGAATTTTGACTTAGAATTTTGGACATTGAAAATAAGTACTTGAATTTTTATACATTACATTTTTGACTCTGAATTGGTGAACATTGAAAGATAAAAGTGAAAAATACTTTATTTGAACACTGAAACTCAATGACAAAAAACAAAAACACAGTCCAGCTGCAGACCTCCACTCTCAGCAGACTCTCTTGCAGCCTTGACTCACACCGTCAGAATTCAGTGACTTCAGGATGAAGAGAGCGGAGGTCTGCAGCTGGACCCCTCTCAGTGTTTCTGTGTTTTGATTAACTTGGTTAACCTGATTCCTCAATAGTGTTACATTGAAAAAACAAAGTATAAAATACACGTCTTCAATAACACGACAAACATTGGTGGGCACCTCCGTCTGGTGTAATGATCTTGACTGTTTTCATTTCCTCCAGAGAGACACTATTGTTTCATTTACGCTCCAGTCCTCTCACAACCTCTGTGTTTACATTCATTGTTGTTTGATCAGCAAAACAGGGATAGAGGTCGGATCAATGATGATTCACTTCATATGACATGCAACACATGAAGGTCAAATATGTTCCTTTAAGTCTGTTTCATGATAACTATTTTACAGTTATTTAGTTATAGTTTGTAGTAGTTTGTTATATATGAACCCTCTTGTAGTGATTTCACTCTCAAATGATGGATATTTAATGTTAATTATATATGTATATATATATATAGAGAGAGAGAGAGACTGTCGGTATTTTGGTGGTAGTCATGGCAACAACAATTACGAGCCAACATCTGATTACAATAAACACACACAATCGAGCGCTCAATCAAAATGCATCACAGTTATTTTTTATATGATGGTGATTTTTTAATACTGCCTGTAATTAATTCTATTTAATTTAAATTCCATTTGTAACATTGTATATATCTAAATTGTATTCTAGCTTTTTTTATCTATTTTTATTTTTACTTATTTTTAGGGGTGACCCCAAATAGTCGAATATTCGACGATTTGTTCTAACAAGCCTTAGTCGACTGCCAATCTCATAGTGGAATATTCGCATATGAAACGTGGATCATTCCATTCAAACCATGGGGGTGCTCAATGTCTAATTTTACATTATTTTCCTGTTTCCTGTAAAATAGTGTCTCATATATCCTATTTTAAATAAATATAGACTTATTGAATGTAATTCTGAGAACAGCTCTTGAAGTGTTAAATCTCCTTAAAGTGGTAATTAAATCTCCCCTGGTAATTAAAGGTGGACTCTCACATTTAGCGGGGACCTGTGGAGCATACGTACCTCAGCTGGTCTTTAAATCTTTCTACGTTCATAGCAGCTCAAAATGTCAGGAAAAAAAACTTCAGTTGATCCTAAAAACTAGTGATGAAGATGAGGAGCAGCTTCATGAAGAGGGCTGTGAGATCAAGGATTACCGGACCACACAAAAACTGTACGGGGCCAAAAGAACGAGGAGGGATACCCAAAGCTGTCCGAAGCCTCAAAAACAATCCACAGCATCCCATCCACCTCCACACCATCAGAGAGGATATTCTCAAAGACAGGATTTACAGTCAACAAAGACAGGAGCGCACTTCTGCCCGTACACACGATGGTTTTCCTCACGTACAATTTGAAAAGACTCAAGCGGACAAAGACGCGATGAAAGACTGTTTTAAAAGGTTCTGTTAAGAGATTTAAAAACCCTTTAGCTGGTTCAGGTTTGATTTTGAACATTATACAAATGTTTAGCCTTAAGTTGGACAAACTACCCTCCACAGTGCTGCTCTCCTCTGTGTGAACACTGTTTAAATATCTCCTGATTCCTTACTCTATAGTGGAGTGTTGTTCCATGTTTAATGGATGGTGGTCTTATTTGAGTTTTCTCTCCTTCATCACCTCGTTGTTTTTGTAATATAGATTTAAAAAATCTAAGTTTAATACTTATAATATTCTGTTGTCCCTTTTACTTTAAGCTATGAGTCTCTTAATTGTAAAGGGTTATGTGTAATATTGTCATGTGGTCACCATCATGCAGACTTTGGGTCAATAAGGAAAAACAACAAACGTTCCACTATTCATCCACTATGGGCAAAATCTGATGATCAGATTCAACTAAGCAAATCCTTAGTCGGGCTCACCCCTAGAAAATATATTGACTGCATGGCCTCTGGGGTCAAGTATGCAATGCACTTGAAGTTCCCAACAACAGAAGTAACCGCTACAGACTCCAAAAATACCATGTATTTCAAAAGGTCTGTATATTATGATTATCTGACATTTAAAGCTGGATTATTTTTTTACTTAAATAGCTTAAACTTAACTTTTCATTTCAGCAGAAAATGTCAGAATCACCCAAGCTGGTGGGTGAACAGTCACCACTGCAGGTTAGTAGTTGTAATACAAATTACCTGATTGTAGCAATTATCTGTCTATAAAGGAATTGCATTGTCTTACATTGTCCATGTCACACTTTCAATAGAAACAATTGTATATAATGTAAACTTAACTTGTTTCAACCAAGGGTAATAGAATTTGAAAGCCCAGGCGTGTGACAAGCTAAAGTACTGGTCAAAACAATCACTCAAATTCTTGACTTATAAATAAATCCCTTTATCTTTTGGAGTTTTAGTAGTTCAGTAGTTAAAAAATTCTAAAGAAACCATTTAATTGATTTGATTCAATGTAACCTTAAATTTGAATTGATAGTACACATCTATGGGTAAAGGCAGGCTGTGTTTACTTTTTGAAGATGATCTTGTGAACCTCAGTGTTTATGAATTATTGATAATTATTAGAATGGCACACAGAACCTCTTAGAAAGAAAAGACATTTATGAAATGTTTGAAATATGCACCCCAAAAGAAAAACATATTCAAATGTATCTTGTATCTCTGTTTTCTTATAATATTAGGACACAGAATTTATGACAATAACCTGATGACAACTTTTGATCTTGCCAGAATAAAAGCAGAAGATATCAATAGCATGTTTCACTCCAATAGCATTTAATAATCCAAGGTTACTTTAAATTTGTTGAGATATTGGCTTTCCATGAAGTTACATTTTGAGAATTTCATCCATTTAAATCTACATACAGGCAAGACCAAGATAATATTCTTTTTTTTTTAAAGCAAAAGCCAGATCTGTCCCCACCTGCCCTTCAGACCCTGGACTTCACAGAAGAGGAAGATGGGCAGAAATCACCAGAACAAGTTAGTGATTACTAAGTTTACTCTCATCCTTCCTTTATTGTGTTCATGTATATGTCAAAGAGTCCTTGAGTAAGACACACAAGCTCTAACTGCTCATGATTAGCAGATTGACACTTTGCATGCTGGCTTACTCTATCAGTGTATGCAAGTGGCTGTTAGTAGGTGAATGTGAAATAGAAATGTGTGCTCATGTAAAAATTACTATACAATTGTATTTCATTTACTATGTAACCATATGGCAGAGCAATAACATTGTGCATTTCCATTAGGACACCACAAGCAGTGCCTCAGATGATGGATTTGTCAAGATCCCAGTCCCGAGAAAAGCCATGTACTTTTTTATTTAAAGCAAAGACTGGAACATAATCACAAGGAAAGAAACCAACTGGGCTTCAAAGGATTCCAGTGGACCAATATCATTTCAAAGGGGATAAGATCAATACATCCATACTGTTCAATAGCCTTCAAAAGGCACAGACTAAAAAATGTAGCCTCTGACAGACCAAGCCCTGAATTCTGGTGTCTTGGATACTGTAGGTTTGATGACTGCCCAGTATCTGTGACTGTGAGTGTGGACAGTGAGGTCGACTTGAAGGCAAAAGTTGACTTTCAAGGGGGGACTGCTGTACACAGTAAAATTGAGCTCAAGAGAAGACCTGTAAGAGCTGAAGGCAGGAAAGATTTGGGCGACAAATTGCAACAGCAGTTACCAAGGGCCATGTACCTTGAAAACTTGGCTAAAATAGATGAGGCTGTAATGGAATCTGGGTGTAGAGATAAGGCACCTACTCCACAGGTCCTCAGAAATATTTCCTGTGAGGTACGACAGAAAAGTCGTCTTCACAGCAACAAGCCCCTGAGTCTCCAGTTCATGGTACAAAAGAGGACAAATTCTCCAGACGAAGTCCTCCAAAAGGTGTTTTTGCACCCAAAAGGAGTGCTTCTCTGGTCTCAAAGGAGCTTCGAGATCTATCAGGAGCGCTGCCGGGAGGACATCCTTTATCTAGATGCAACTGGGAGCATTAAGAAAAAAGAGAAGGGATCTCCTCCTTTTTATGTTTATGAGCTGATGGTACCTGTGGCTACCTACCTGACATGTGACCACACCACAGCAACAGTCACATATTTTCTGGGGGCTTTTCTGACTGACGTTGCAAGGGCCTATGGACGGCAAGCAATGAGGTCACCCCTCATGCTAATTTGCGATGGGTCAGTGATGCTAATGCAAGCAATATGCTTGTCATTTGTGAAGAGGAATCTCCATGACACGATCAACCTGTACTACCGCATCTCCACTGGGGTAGCAACGAAAGGAGACTTTGAGGTCCCTGTTCTTCATCGCTGCCTCAGTCACGTGATGAAGAATGCCAAGGAGATGTGCAGAAAGAAGTAAGCATTACTTATTATTAACATAATCAATACATTTTTTAATTTATTAAATGGAAGAAAAAAAACATGTTGCACTAATTTTCTTACTAATTTGATTTTAATACTAATTTATTCAATACATTCAGATTCTATGTAAATATTTCCTTACAATGTTATACCTAATTGTTTCTTTCAATCCTGCAGTGCACCAAACCACTACAACCTGGCAATGCATGGGTTTGGTCTCTTCACAACTGCCACACCTTTGGAAGACCTAGAGGACATGGTGCAGAGTGCTACAGTTGTGTTCTCTAGTCCATCTAGTGAGGCCAATGTTGAAAAACATTTTCACAACCTGCAAAAGTGGCTCTAAAACAAAGGGATCCAGTTGGATGACACTGCCAAGCCCCAAAGTAATGCTGAGGACTTGCAGGTAATAGCCATTCATGGTCAAGTTAGAATATTTAGATTGATGAATATATCTGAATTCATATTGAGGGATATGCTATGATCCTACTTACATGACAGAACCAACACAATCAACAGTGTAGTTTGCAGGAGAACAGAATAGGTGCTATGAAGTTATCTACAATGTAACAGTATGTAGATTCTATAAGACCACATTTCTGTCGACCTTCAGAACCTATTTCAGGGACTGAGACATGGTCAAGGTCAAAACAACTGTCCACATATGACAAGTATTAAAAAATGAATGCACCTACAAATACACAGCCTATAAATAAAATGACAAATATGCAACAAAATACAATATGACAATACATAATGTATCTCGCTGGCTGCACAATCTCAAAGGGAATGAGTCTAAAGCAAACATTCTCAGAGTGTCTTCTTCCTTTGTCTTTATTTAACTTCAACTTAAATCTTGAACTTCTCCATTTGAAAACACTGTTAATCACACTTTTATGATCACTTTTAGGAATTCAACGGAAACAAATTTGGAGAACATTTCAGGGAAGTGATTTCCAAAGTGCCACTAGACATTGATGGTGAGCCCAACCCTTACTTCAGCAAAGGCCTGGTGTCTCACATCAATAAGTACTTTCTGCCCTACGCCCTCTTTCCAGACCCAACTCAGTCGAGGTATGATGTGTGTCTAACATGAGTCTGGTTCTGCTCGAGGTTTCTACCTGTTAAAAGGAAGTTTTTCCTCTCCACTGTAACTAGCTAAATACTGTGATGAGCAACGCTCATGATGGATTATAATGTCCTGAAAAGCAGTAAAAGACAAGTAATTGAAACTCATTTACTTTGTGGATGTTTTTTGAATTATCATTTGATTTTGTCTAATTCTTAATTTGTGATATTAATGAATGTGATTCTATGATTACTTTTTCAGAACATCACGGGGGAGAACAGGACCCAGGGGATAATGGAAAAGAGCCAGTGGGATCTAAAACATATTCCTTTTAGATCAAGCAGGCTCACCAGGCTTGATGACTTTGTTGTCAAGTACCAAATCAGCCACACTGCTCAACTCAAGGAATTTGAAGACTTCATAAGAGTTTTCTGAACAAAGGTTGGCATTTGCTTTTTTAATGTCATTGTCCACTATTTGATGCCCCCCTCAACACAAAATCACAAACCAAACAAGATGTCCGCCATTTTCCTTAAAATAAGCCTCATATAATCGATATATAGCCACCAGAGGGAGACATTACACCACCAATAGCAACAGCATTAGGAATATCTATCTATCTACCTATCTATGTAGACACATACATAAATACATAAATACATATATAAATATACAAACATATGTATATATCTTAGAGTTGCACAGGTGTGTGAGGGCCCGCCCAGTACTGCATGCAGTCCTAATTACAGTATACGTTATGTTTCTATGCACACTGTCAATAGGTTGATTCTTCACATGACATCAAGGAGCAAAAATCCTCCCTGCAGGGAGAACCTGGCATGCAACCTGGAGAAAAAACATCACCAGCATCAAACACCACACAGCCTCTGGAAAAAAGGCCTTCCTTTCCCATCTCAGATGGTGTGGAAGTCAGTGTATGGAGGGCTGACCTCAGCAGTTTTCAAGCCCGATGCCATTGTGAATGCTGCAAATGTGAACCTCCAGCATGCAGGTGGTCTTGCCCTGACCCTCAGTAAAGCTGGAGGGCCAGAGATACAAGAACAGTCAGACACATACATTTCACAGTTTGGGACTTTGAAAACTGGTGACACTATTGTTACCAATGCAGGCAAACTACCATGTAAAAAAAATGTGCATGCTGTTGGTCCATGCCTTCCACCAAATCCAACTCAAATAATGGTTTCCACAGCAGAGAAGCACCTGAAACTGGCCATATCAAACATTTTCAGAGTGGTGGAAAACTGCAATTTCCAGTCTGTGGCCCGTCCAGCCCTGAGCTCGGGAATTTTCAACTTCCCAGTGAACCTGTGCTGCAAAGTTATAGCGACAGCTATAAAAGAGTTCAGTGGAAACAGAAAGTCAGCAGCTACACCCCTCAGCATTAACCTGGTGAATAATGATATGAAAACTGTTCAGGCAATGGAAAGAGCATGCCTGCAAATATTCACCAACAAAACTAAAGCAAGACCAAGTGTCCCAAAGAGCAGCAAGAAAGATCTATCAGCTGAAGAACAGGTATAATAAATTTAACAACTTTCTTATTATTCCCAACTAAAATTCTCAAATGTAAAGTGATCCTAATAACCTCAAAATCTACATAGAAAAAGAAACACAATGTTTTTTATTACATTTTAACCAAATATGATACATATATGGTAAAACTTAAATATTTCAATTCCTACCAGTTTAACCTTTTTATTTTTGAATTATCTGCAGCTCACCTCCTTGTGGAAAAGGAAAGACACAGAGGTTGTGGTTTCTGTGCTCCCCTCCCAGACAAAAGGAAATAGTCTGAACATACACCATAGTGAGCTGCGTACACTTCAACCTCACCGGTGGCTTACAGGAGAGGTATAGTTTGCATTTATTCTCTAGTAGAGAATAATAAATGATCTCATATAAAATCTTCAAAAGTTTGAATTATATATTAGGTCAGTTATTATTATTAACAGTCACATTGGTGGGGATAACTGAACTGGTGTCTTGTAGATACTTGATGAAGCCACAATACAATCCATGCCTTTACTATTTATAATACTAAAATGTTTCAAATGTTGTTTTTTCACCCTATTCCCGGATCAAGATAATTGAAGGCCTGCTTCATCTTGCTGCCAATCAGCTACAGATGGGGAATCACATATATATCCTAAATCACTACTCAGCAGGTGGGATTCTGTTCGGGGAAAGGCAGCAAGTTGCCCAAGGTAACAACAAAAAAATGTCTGGACTGTAGTGAGGAGACGCAACAGTGTCTTTTTTGTGTGTGTCTGTATGTGGGGAAGTGTATAGATGACTATATGAAGTGACTAACATGAAAGTAATCATTGTTTTAAACAGATTTATATTACTGCTACTTAATGCACAACAAATAGTTACATTTACATAGTTTTGTATGCACACTTGTATTAAAATAATGGTAAAAATATAATCCATATTTATTTTCTTTCTTTTAGGTGAACTTTGACAATTACAAGAGAATTATTTCCTTTGTAAATATCAACAATGTCCACTGGAAGTTTCTGGTTAGTAGGAAACTTTTTCCTGCGTATTCCCTTGGAATGTCTAGTTTAAAAGGGGTTATCAATATTAACAAAATCAATTCTTTCAAAATTTTCAGTCCATAAATGCAGCCAACATGACTGTTTATCTGGTGGACCCTGCACAAAGTTCAACAGAGAGTGACGATTCCAACCTTGCAGCCAAAAGAATCAGGTATTTATGAGTTTCATCAAACATAGCATACTGTTTCATGGTGCTCCTTGCTCTACAGAAAATGCAAGGTGTTTTCGGCATCTTTTAACAAGGTTAAGAACTTAGTTTTTACTGGACTGGGTCTGGAAGGCTTGGGAATATTATTTAGGGGCATTTTAATACCAATCATAATGTAAGAAGTTATTTTGAATCCAGTACAACTCATTGGATCATATGTAGCACATGTTCTCTGCTTCATTACAAATGATAACAACTTCTGCCCTAAATACTATAGGGAGTACCTGAAAATGAGAAGGGCATGCCATGGGAAGACAGATTGGGTGGACATAAAATGGCAAGGAGGAGTCCTGACCCATCCAACTCAGCAGGATGGCAATAGATGTGAGGTTATTGTCATCATGGTAGGAGCTTTGAATGTACATGTTTGTAGTTCATGAACAGCTGCATGGTGAGAGAGCCAGGCACATACATGTTGTTTTCAATGTTTGTGTTTGTTTAGATGGAAAGGGCCACGATGGAAGCCTTTCCAGCTCCTCCAGTGATGTCATTTGGGACACCCAAAAAGGAAATACGAAACGAGAGGAAAACACTGGCTCTCCAGACACTGAGTGCATCAGGTTTGTAAAGAATATTAAAAAAAAAGAGTAGTAAAATTGAGTAAAATAACCTTGCTTGAGTCTTTCTCTGTGCAGCAGAAAGATTTCAGAGCAGTCATGAGATCTCTTATTAAGGTCAACATTCAGTGCAGAATTTTATACTATTACATCATAGTTTAAAAACTTGTCACAACATGCTTTGATTTATATGTTTTCAATAAAAATCAAAACAATTAACAATTAAAATTCTATATATTAAGATAGTACTTATCCCCCCCTCCAGGAACAAGACATGGCCATCATTCATCTCACTCATGTCTTCATTACAGCGTCAAAACTATCAACAATGAAAAGCAATAAATAAGCAAAGAAACGTACATACATACACTATAAATAAATAATAAAACAAATACATGACAAACACACACATACCTTGCTGGCCACACAAACCCAGAGGTGACTAGGTTATATATAAAAACAAGATATCTCCAATCAAAAAGAAGGGTAGCTTTCTTTCTCTCTCTACTACCATCAGACTCAAATACACAATGAAATATTTATCAAACTAAATCAAATAAATATGGAAACAAGACAAAAATGAAATGACAAATTATATTAGGGGCAGCTAAAGTACTTACTAAAAGTATTTGAAGCTAGCTGTTAAGGCAGAACATGCATGATTTCAGCTTCCAAATCACTGGATTTATTTTTCTCTGTTCTTTTATTTCAGTGTTTGATTTGGACAACAACTGGGCCGTGTGCTCCATGGCAAAGCCATACAGACTCCGACATGAACAGTACAATAAAACGGACTACCTCAAAACTTGCACACTGTACATTTGCACATTCAATTGCACTATGCACAATATTTATATTTGTATATATATTTTTACATTTATTACTAATGTCTTCCTTTAATTGTATGTTCTTTTCTTGGCTTAATACGGGCTCTGAGAAACAAAATTTTGTTCCATATCATGTGAAAGCTTCTATTGGTATGACAATAAAAATGATGTAAAAAAACAAAAGACAATAAGATTCAAGGTTTTTTAAAGTCTTTTGATCTGCACTGTCACCACTGATCTGTTTTCTCTGTCTTGTCAGATTTCTGCTCTTGGTGCTGTAGAAGAACAGAACACCAAAAGGGTCACTTGGAATATCCTGTCAAGGCTATATTCAGATAATGTGGCAAAACAAATGACTGGTAGGGCGTCAATGGAAAGAAAGGATTGAAAGAAATGGTCAAAAGAAGTCTGGTAATCAGTAAGTTCTTTATGATACAGTGTGGACATAGCTAGTAGACCAGGGGTCTGTTTCAGGAAGGAGGTTCAACAAACTTTGAGTCTAAAGGCTGATTTATACTTCTGCGTCGAATCGACGGCGTAACCTACGCCGTAGGTCCGCGTAGCTCCCGTACCTACGCAGAGGCCTACGCACGTAGCTGACGTGCACCTCCTCCAAAATGTAACTACGCGTAGAGCCGACGCGGACCGCAAGCTCTGTGATTGGTCCGCTCGACGGCTTTGTCTTTCCCGCATTCACAGCACTTCCGGGGTCCCGGACATCGGCCACACATCGGCCGTGTATGTCATCTCCTCCTCTCTATTCTTCATGTAATCATGTCTGTATGATAAACAGCAACATGTATCAGCTGTAGATTAACATAACACGCTCTGAATCGATGTGGAAAAGTAAACAGAGATCGTAGCGGGACCGGAAGCAGGCGACCGGCTATCAGAGAGACCGCACTGCCCTCAGGCGTTTCGGCGGAGAATTGCTGCGTGACACGGACACACCGACGCAGAAGTATGAGGGGCTCATGTCCGCGTCAGCCCCTGCTGCGTAGGGCGACGCAGAAGTATAAATCAGCCTTAACCCTGAACTCTGAATTGATTTACAGTCAGATGCTCTAAGTTAGTTCAGTCAACTCTGAGGAGGTTCACTCATAGTTCAGTGTGCACTATGACTATAAAATGACAACATGGATGTTCAATACTATGATTCACCATGGCAACAGCTGACACAAAGAGGCTGCCCACTTCACCATTGTGGAATTAGAAATCCTCTTGCTCACATGCAGTGAGTTAGAATTGTTTTTGAAATGATTAGCAACACTGCTGCTGCGTCAAAAAGAGCCTCAGACAAAATACTTTCTGAATGGTATTGTCTTTACAAACCCAGGAAGGCAGGCCCCAGTTATAGGATATATCCTATTTGTTATATAGCTGGTTAATTGGACACATTTTTCTACTGAACTGAAAGCAGCTATCAGAAGAATGTGTTATTAGCAGGGCTAAGTGTAACAAGGATCATTTGTGTTAATGATAGAAAGAATCACATCAGTGGTAGCCAATGGCCTTGTTCAGTGCTCAATTCTGTTTAAGTCAGTGTTTCAGTCAGTGGTAAGTCTGTTTATGTTTTTGCTCAAATCAGTGCTGTAGTCAGTGTACAATTTAAAATGTGTTGTAACATTATATAAAACATATAGTAAAACTGTAAATACTACAACTAAAGAGACTATCTTGTCTTATTTCCCAATGCTCCAATTTGTGAGCATAAGCAGCCATTCTAGCTTTTCTCATCTGGCCACCCCAATATTTCAAGGTTTTGTTGAGCAATTTCATGAAACTAATAACTTGTTAGTAGTCATAGTTTGTACAGTCAAAAAAAAAAATGGGATTCAGCTTCCACTTCATCCAAATCAACAATTAGAGCACAATAGGCAGTAACCCTGTATTTACCTCATTACCTCAAACTTTGATGTCTCGCCTTGAAACAGGAAATACTTATAGCTCCTTCATACAGTGATCAATCTGTTTGTGTGTTCTGTTCCAAACACATGATCAGGGTCCATCCCTCAACACACCTATGGGCTCATTTATCTACTACAGCTATAGCGCCACCCACAGGAAATACATGGTACTGACATTTACATACAATACCCGATCTCTTCCAAATTTCAAATGTTTCATCATGGACCCAATCTGAACTCATCTATATACACATTTTGCTCATAGGAATAGCGCCACCTAAAGGACACAATGAGTATTTACTCAGAACATGTTTTTAACAGGCTTGTGTTCACAACTCTTTCTATAATGATCTGTGATGAACAATCCTTCAGGACATAATTAAAGTCACAGCACCACCTACTGGTGACAGGCAGTACTGCAATGTACACTATGCTGATAACTGCACAAGTAACCTCACAGTTTCAGCCTAGGCCTACTGTTGTTGATCTCTGGGAATGTGCAGCCCAATCCAGGTCCAGAACTAGGCACCCCTACAGGTTTTAATACACCTGCTGATTTTAAGGAAAGGGCTGGTCCTGGTTTTATCCACTTAAATGTGCGTAGTCTGGTCCCCAAGATGGACATGATGCGTATCTGGGCACTTTCCACTGATGCTGACGTAATTGTTTCATCTGAAACCTGGCTAAGCAAATCTGTTTTGGATCAGGATTTTTCCATCAATGGCTACAATGTATTTAGGACTGACTGCCCCAGAAGGGGTGGGGGTGTAGCAGTTTATGTTAAGAATAAGTTCAGAGTACATCTGCTGCTCTCCAGATCAGTATCTAAGCAATCATCTCTGGTTGATCTCATCCTTACAAATATGCACATAAATATTCAACCGCCTCCATATTTGCAAATGACATCAGTGACCACTGTGTCGTTGCAACAGTAAGAAATATGAAAATTCCAAAAACAAAACCAGGCATTATTATGAGACGTGATATGAAACACTTTTCAGAACAAGCTTTTATTCATGAGTTGTTTCATGTTGACTGGGGTCAAATTTCTGTCATTGCTGATGTTTGAACATGCTTGGAGTTTCTTTTATGATTGTTTTATGATCATCATCAACAATCTCGCTCCTGTCAAAAAATAGAGAGTAAAAGGCCGGAACAATGCATGGTTCATGACAGAGCTATCCAACCTGCTCCATGAACGGAACCTAGCATGGAGTAAAGCTAGAAAATCAGACCTCGCCTCAGATTGGTTGGTTTTCAGGCGTCGGTGCAATGCATGCACAGAGGTAATTAGAAAAGCTGAAACTGATTACTTTCTTTCTAATACAACAAATAATCTGAACTATCCAAAAAAAATCTGGAGTACAATTAAATCATTATCTGGAAAAATTAATCATGTTGAGCTTCCTCCATGCATTGTGAAGGATGAAAAGAAAATTACTGAGAAGACTGAAATGCTTGACTGTTTCCACAGACATTTTGTTTCCTCTGTTTTTTATTTGAATCCCTACACTCTTCCTGTAGCAGTACTCCCTCTGTGGATGCTGTTAATCAGGCATTACCAAATCAACCTTTTAGCTTTGATGAAATTTTAACTTCTCAGGCACATAAAGCCCTCAGGCACTTGGACACAACAAAATCTGCTGGTCCAGTCAAATTGGAGCCCTACTTTTTAAAATTAGCAGCTGATTTCATTGCCCCGCCCTTGACACACATTTTCAACCTCTCCATAGCAACAAATGTCATTCCCTTAGTCTGGAACTCGGCCTTTGTTTCCCCCCTTCTAAAAGGGGTGACACCACTATTTCAAATAATTATAGGCCCATTTCCAAATTATCTGTCCTGGCCAAAGCCCTTGAAACTTTTGTCAGTGATCAATTGAAGGAATTTTTAGACAATAACATTTTAGCAGCATCTCAATCAGGTTTCAGGAGAAAACACAGCACAGTTACAGCATCTCTTGTTATGGATTGTAACCAGGACTGGACCCAAAAGTAGAACTCAGGCAAAGATGGATTGTGAAAATACAAGTCTTTTATTTGGAGTTCACCCTGTGGTAATGGCACCGTGAGTACAGAGTGGAGCAGTCCCTCTCTCCGGCGTACTCACACAGAGGGTAACTGGAGCTCAGGCAAAGGCAGGCAGGTTCAGCAGCAGAAAGGGAAGTGATCAGCACGAGAGCAGGAAGCATGCATGGCAGTCTCTGAAGCAAGATGGAAACACACAAGGACGTCAGCTAAACACACACAAAGACAAGCAAAACATAAACGCTTGAGGAGCCACAGACTCAGAATACCACTGAAAACTGAAGTACGATCTGGCGATGAGTAGGAGGAAATCCAGAGGCTTTATAGTAGAGGGTTGATTAGTGAATGGCTTCACCTGGTGCTGCCTGTTGATTGGAAACCCCGCCCACATTCACCCACAAGAAACAAACAAGGGGAAGAGACACAGGAGGAGGAGTAACAGACAGGGAAATGACAAAACACACACACAAAGAGGGAGAGGGGAGGGCTGCCATGATGAGGATCATGACATCTCTTAAAGTTTTCAATGATTTTAGTGACATTTTAGATAATAAGCAGTATTATGCAGCCCTTTTTATTGACCTGTCTAAGGCCTTTGATACAGTTGACCACAAGTTACTGACACAATGACTGAGCCTTACAGGATTGTCTGATCATTCAGTCGGCTGGTTTGATAACTACCTCCATGACAGGTCACACACAATGTGTGCAGGCTGGTGGAATTACCTCTGGCACGCTTTTGCTTTCTCAAGGTGTGCCTCAAGGATCAGTCTTAGGACCCCTTTTATTCATTATTTCTATCAACACGATACATCATAATGTTCTTAATGCAAATTTCCACTTTGATGCCGATGGCACTGTAATGTATTGCTCTGCACCCACCCCCGATCAGGCCCTGACACAGTTACAAACTGTTTTTAATACAATTCAACAACATTTTTATGATTTAAAACTTGTTTTAAATGCTGATAAGACAAAAACTATGCTGTTCTTCAACAAAAAATCAAAGCCTGCAAACCTGCCATCAATATGCACCTGTGAGGGGATCCAGATTGAACTACAGATACCTTGGTATTTTAATTGATGACACTTTAACCTTTAACCCTCACATCCAGCAGCTTGCTAAAAAGTTGAAATTAAAGCTGGGTTTTTATTTTAGAATTAGATCATGTCTTTCTTTTGAAGCAAAGAAAAAACTGGTTGCTGCTGCTTTTCTGTCTGCGCTGGACTACGGTGATGTTTTATAAATGCACGCCTCTGCTCAAAGCTTGCACATACTTGATACTGTATATCATGGAGCTTTGAGGTTTATCACCAAATTTAAAACGATGACTCATCACTGTGTGCTGTACTCCAGAGAGGATGGTCCTACCTGTCGTCACGCAGGAAAAAACATTGGCATCTTCTTATTTATAAATGCATCCTAGGACTACTTCCTTCTTACCTCCTCGCTTATATTGCACAAAAGAACTCAGGAAGTCATAATCTTTGATCTCAGGATCTTTTATTACTATCTGTTCCCAGGGTCAGGACTGAACTTGGGGAAAAAGGCCTTCAGGTTTGCTGCTCCCTCCACCTGGAATGCCTTACAGAAGGATCTAAAACTGTCTGACATGATATCTTTGAATGCTTTGAAGCGGTCCTTAAACGACTTGGAGGCTGAAGCATCTGTCTGTAGATGTTTTGTTTAAATGTCACTCAGGCTGTTTGTCTGGAGGTACCTGTTGTGTAGCTGTTGTATGCGTCTGCTATTTGTATTTATGTCTATTGTCTATTTGTAACTCTGTAACTGTGCTGCTGCCTATCTTGGCCAGGACTCTCTTGGAAAAGAGATTTTTAATCTCAATGAGCATTTCCTGGTTAAATAAAGGTTATAATAATAATTTTAAAAAATGGATAGCGCTGGAGCATTGGGCCCATACCCGGCCGTCGCCGGCAACGGGAGCCGCGAGGGCTAGGCCGCGACGAGTAGGAGGGCCGCCGCGGTGAGCACAGAAGCCTAGTTGAAAATGTTTGGCAATATTCATAAAAACATCATTTACTGCATGTCAACTGTGGTGTACAGGTGTCCAGCAGCAAACCTTCAGTGTAAGTGTCCCATTAGTTAAGTAAATAAATGTAATGTTAAAGACAGCCTGAAACATCTCACACAGTGTCTGCTTTTATTTGTGAGAATTGGACTTCAACCATAATGGCACTCAAAACACCCTGCATCCTGCTCCACTCTTTACCTGTGTGTAGTCTACACTTTTACCACTAGGTGGTGGTGTTGACCACACACTTCTCTGCTCCCTAGCAGGGCTAAGAGGCCTGTGGGGGGAGGTGAGACTGTTACAGAGAGTCTCCTGAAGCAGACTCCACTTCTAACTGTGTGAAAAGAGACCACAGGCACAAAAACTGAACCTCATCTATACAGAGAAAATCTAAAAGAAATCAGACTTTGACTGAAAGACAGCCTGGAACATCCCTCACACAGTGTCAGTGTCTTTTTGTGAGAGTTGGAGACATTACACCACAGTGGGGGAAATTTGACCTGTCTAACTGATTCTGTCTCCAATCCCTAGATAGGGACAGAGAGTGTGACAGTAGGTTTAGGTTACAACTGTCATTCAAAACTTAAATCAAATGATACCTGTGTTTTATACAAGAACAAACACACAGAGACAGTCACAGTGAAAACACACCAACTTTATTATTTGCTGCAGAGATTGATCATTGTTCATTGTTACAGCCACCGTACAGTATGGGGTGTGAGTGGATACTCTTCATGTACACTGCAGCGGCCCTGAGCACGGCGCCCACAGGAGGCTCCCTGCTCACCAGCTCTTCAATGGGGTTGACATTTGCATCTGTATTACTGCTCTGCTGGGGGGATGGTGGAACATTTGCATGTGTATAAGACACACACGCGCACACACGCACATGCGCGCGCGCGCACACACACACACACACACACAGTGACAATAATTCAATTTAACTAGGGGTTAGAGATGAGTCCTTAATGAAATACCTACTTGTTTATTACTGAAACTGAAATATAGGAAATATTAAATGTTACCAGAAGTTAGAATATTAATTATAACTGTGTAATATAGTTTGACAATTCTGACAATTGAGAGATGTTACAAGGCCATCCCCTGATGTCCAAGTGTATAAATCATCATCAATCAAGTTGAGTATGAATTGGAATATATTTAAAGGATATACAGCAGCCCAACATGTAACTGAGTCAAACATGAACCTAAAAAGACTTTGACTCTGAGGTGAAGTGCAACAACAAGTAGAGAAAGATTCATTCTACTATAGTTAGATAAATGTTCTGAAACATATGCCATTAGTGTCATAGCTTTCTTTCCCTCTATTTGTTTAAGTAAATCAGAGAAGCAAGCTAAGGTTTCTCTACTCAAATATGAGATCACTATGTAAAATCAGAGTCACCTTCATTCTTGTCACGAACAGACAGGACAGGGAAAGAACTTCCTTACTTCCCCTTGGGTCCCTGGACACGGTAAAAGGCAAGTGGCAACCTTGTTGCAAAATTAAATGACTTGCCGATAAGTGGTTGTCAACCATTGACTGTTAAATACATGGACATTGTCTCCGTGATGTCGTCCATTCACCTCTGAGGTGGAGTTTTAAAGCCTACAGTCAGCGGCCTCTATATTTGGAATGCTGACTCACTTTCAGTCGACCCAGCAAGAGGTAAAGGAGTTGAGACGGGCCTTTAGCCTCCTCCCCTTATTCAGACAAAACTCTTCAAAATGATTCTAAAATAAGAAGGTATTCAAATATGAACTCCTCGTACAGTGTGTGCTGATTGGGAAATGAGCTATTCAGACCAAATACGTTGTTTGAAGCAGGCTGTAAATGTGTTTCTTTTTGCTGTCAATAAAGGTTATTTTAATGGGTAGGTATGTGGTTTCCATTGCTTCTGCAGCCAGCCTCAAGACACAATGAACTGCTGTTTTAACACCTCTGCATTGGCTTCATATTTTAAGACTGGAGGTGGTAGCTTAGTCCATAGCCCAAACACAGACTCTCTCTCTCTCTGTCTCACACACACACACACAGACACACACATGAGTAGATACTAATACCTGCAAAGCTTTGAAAAGATGGGCTGAATGATGATAGAAATGTCAACATAAATATTCCTGTAGAATTCCACTTCACCCTGTGACCCTTCAATGACACTCACCAACATCTGGTTTAATTACAGGATCAGCTTTGACTGAGTATCAGGGGAGACGAATTACCCTTGATAACTAAAATATGAAGCCAGTCCAGAATTACCTCAAACTGCAGTTCTTCTAGACGCCACTTGAGGCTGACTGTGAAAAGAAGAAGAAGAAGAAGAAGAAGAAGAAGAAGAAGAAGAAGAAGAAGAAGAAGAAGAAGAAGAAGAGGAAGAAGAAGAAGAAAGGTACTTTATTAATCCCCAGGGGGGAAATTCAATTTTTTTACTCGTGCTATTTTTGGACATGCTACACATACAGTCTTTTTGGTATATACATACAAATGGCCCAGGCAAGTGAACCAGCACCTCTCCATCCACCAGTCCACTTGCCAAACTTCGTCCATACTGGGGCTCGAACCGGCGACCGGCGAAAAGAGGCAGTATTACAGTTTTTCTCAGTGGCTTTGGGACATTTCTCAGATCAGAGTTGAAATTCTCAAAACTACTTGTTCAATCTTCACATCATTGCGTCACTTGTGCAAATCAATAAAGCAGTTTCTCATTTCTTTGAACAAGTTGTAAATGCTTTGGTACATCCATGCAAATGATTCTGTACAATTCTCTGCTGTTTCCTACATTATCAAGTGTTTATGTCATGTTGATCAAAATGTATTAGAATGGGTCTCTGTTGAATAGTCTCACCCTCCACTACATTTAGGCATTAGTTCATAAGTCTTCACATGCAGAGTGGATGAACATGTTGTCAGAATATGTCAGTCATATTTCTGTACATTTCCATCACAGCTTTGTTTCTAAATCTGTCCTGAATTGGTAAATTGCTCCCAGGTGAATCTTGACTTTCTCTAACCAAGGGACATGTGTGAAGCATTAGATCAACCAATGATCAACCAGTTTTCTGAAATAGCTCAAAGGTGCATCTCATGAACCATCAACTGGCAAGTGAATATATAGCCGGAGCACAACACAATGTTACAATGTCTGACAATGGAAGGACAAGGAACTGGACTGGGTCAACAGCCAGAGAGAAGAAGAGGAGGAGGAGGAGTGAGGCTGCTTGATGGAGGAGTAGGGAGGTAAAACAGAGGAAGAGGCAGAGGACATATGTTCCTGATGATATAAGAGCCACACTTGTAGACCACGTTCTCAATCATGGTCTTACCATGGCCGAGGCTGGTCGAAGGGTGCAGCTAAATGTTGGGAGAACACCTGTGTCCTCCATCATTCAGACTGTTCATCAACAGAACAGGCCACATACACAGATGACCCTTGTGGATGCCAGGGATGCAGCATGTGATGACATCACAGCAGATACCTGCAGAGGCTGGATAAGACACTCTTAAAGATCATTTCCACACTGCATCGCAAGAGAAAATATTTGTTGTGATGTGGATGAGAATTTGTGGCCCAACAGACAGGAACGTCAGGAGGTGTAGGAAGACTGCACTGCACTGTAATTCCTACAGCCCTGCATGTACAGTTTCCCCTTATGTTCACATTTCTACTTTTGTTTTTTCTTTGTGCTATGCACATCATGTCTTTTTCTTTCTGTATTGCAATGACATGGTCTGTCAACAAGTTAAAGTACAAACAGTGAAAGCGTAAATGTGAATGATTTGGCCCAAGCTTTTTCACCATCCTCTATTTACAAAGCAAATACTGCAGAGGCAACGCCTGCTTCAATGATTTACTTAATCAAATAAAGACAAAGACAGAACACGCATCAGGACTTACTGTGTCTGGACCCTTTTCAACTACAGAACAAATAGACATTTGTGTTTACTTCTCTTTGAATTTAATGCCTCTCATACCGGAACATCACAATGTTTTCGGGGAAACCTTTTACATCTGGTTACAACTGTTAGACCGCTGATTGTATCTTCAAAACATACACTTGTGGCCATTGGTCGATGATGTTTGAGACATTTGGACAACAGGAGTGACTTCATGACATCCACCTGCTGTCAATCATTTGTGAACTCTATTTCTGTTTATCATTGAATACTTGAATTTCTACATCGATAATACACATATGAAGGTATCTCCATCTTCAGTGACTTTAATTTAAAATGTTGATCATATGCTGCTTTTGATCACCTTTGCATTACACAACTTACATTGTAAGCCTCTCATACTTCCACAGACTACAGCCCATTTTAGCAGAAACATCCTTCAGTGATCAAAAAACTATGACGATAATAGAGTTGCCACCTGTCCCGTGAAATACTGAATTATCCCGTATTTCACACTTATACATTGAGTCCCGTTTTGAATCAATACGGGACGCGGTTTGTCCTGTATTTTTAATTTGCCTTGAACGCAGCACCATGGTGGCACATGGTGGCCTGTCGGACGGTGACAGCATGCTGCAGGAGAGCAACATTCCTGCAATATCAGACCAACAAATACCAAAGGACAGTCTCACAGTTCTTCGGACCTGAAGCATCCCCTGAGGCAGATACAGTAAGCTTATTAATAAATAATAATATATGATTGATTTGGAAAAATTAATCCTACTAGTGAATCAACAGTATGAAATGTTAAAAAGGAATAAATTAGGTTTAAGCTACCATAGTGTTTCACTTAATATATTTTCATAGATTAGGTTATTTCTCATCAATACATCAAGAGTAGACATTTCATTAATACAATGAGAAAAATAATTCAATACAATACTGATAGTACCATTCATGACTTCATGAGAAAACTATAAAAAGACAGACAGGACAGAATCATTTAAAAAAATACTATAAAATCCTGACTGTTTATGTATTTACAAATCTGTTATCCTACTCCCCCCTATAGGCCACAGCAGCTGAGTTGACCCAGGTGTACCACACAGTCAAGCACAGACTCAGCTCCAACAGTTCAGACTGTGGACACAAACTTAATCAGAAGATATTCAGTGATTCCAAAGTTCTGTGAAAGAAAAGAATGTGAAAGAAACCGTCTCTAGGGAGTTAACTAGCGTGTAAGCATTGACTCAAGTTGTGATGTGTATTTAATTATTGTATCTGCTTTTACAGAGTTTATGTTTGCAGATATTTTCTGAAAAACTGTGTAATAAAGTACTTCAAACTTTAACTAATACCTTATTAAAACATTGTCTTTATTATGATTTACCACAACTAGTGCCCTACCCCACTATTAGGCCATTGGTGGTCGTGCCCCTGCAGAGTGGCACCCCGGCTGCCGGGGGTGTCCTTTATTTTTCTGCTTGGAAGGTGGCAACCCTAGACACAAACACTATTACAAACACAGTAATGCTCTTCATTTCACTTTGAGTGTACTTCCTGCTCTTCAGGAGTGCAGACGCTTTTTTGCTTGCTCTTGCTTATGCTTACATTCTTCTCATTTCAACTCTTCTTTCTTCACTGAGAGACTACAAGCAGTGACTCCAGGATTCTTAGAAACCACTGGGACTATAATTTATTGTTGACAAAGTAAACGACTGCCTTATCTCCACATTTTATCGAAACTGCAAGCGTGGCCTACTGATCAGCAAAAGCATGTTAGCAGCTAAGCTAACTGGAACCAAAATGCCTCCTTTCACTGTGGGGGTGGGGGTGGGGGGCTGTGGCGGTTCTGGGGAGGGGCCAACAGGGGCCAGTGCCCCTGTCAAACTGAACCTGGACCCGCCTGTGGCCCCCCCTCCACACCAAACAAATATTATACAATAAAAAAAGCTTTGGTATCACTTTTGTGTAAATGTGCAGGAATGTGCAGAAAGGTTCCAAATTTTCCATTACACTGCTATCTCTCCCCAAACACAGGTCAGCAAATGTTACTTTATTGTTCAGTCTTTAGCATCTCATAAGATGCACATGTTACATTTATGTCTGTTTCAAACAGACAGAGAGCAGAGGAGACAGACCGCAATGTCACCTGGTCCATGTATGACCTTTATTAGTCCTAACCTGCAGACTGCTGACAGGGAGCTTTACAACCCCCCACAATGATTAGTACAAAATAAGTATGAAAATGAAAATAGACAGACAGAGAGCACGGACTCTGCAGATACACACACCACCAAATGATGAATGCTCATTTTGAGACTTTCAATGACTTCTTCTCTACAAGCACTCATTTTGGGTCTGCAAGGGTTAAATCTCTGATGAAGTGATATCAAAGCAGAAGTTATTATTGTAAGATTTTTTCTGAAATTCTGTTATTGTGACAGCTCTATCCATGTAATAATTAACAGATTGAATATGCACTGTTAGCTGAGAAAATACTACTACCTCAGTCTCTTTTGTCCATGTGAACATGTTACACACACATTGGCTGAAATACACACAAACAGGATCATATGGACATGCATTAATGGAGAGATGTCAGAGTGAGAGGGCTTGCACATGAATGAGCAACCAGAGCAGTTAGGGTGCCTTGCTAAAGAGCACCTCGGCAGTGCCCAGAAACTGAACTGGCAGCTCTCCATTTACCAGCCCAATTTCCAAGCATGGTCTGTGACGGGACTTGAACTGGCTACCCTCCAGTTCCAAAGCCAAGTCCTTGTGGACTGAGCTACTGCCGCACTTTATTCAAATGATTTAATGTCTGTAACTTGACACTGTGATGACAGCAAAAGATAACTTCAATGAGAGAAACAAACAGTCTGAAGCATCAAAACATGAACTTCAGAAATAACATTTAAAAAGTTATGTAATTCAGCGTGTCAGCCAATATCATTCTTAAATCAGAAAGAATCATCGCTCAACATTGTAACTAGATGCCTCCAGGAGTCATCTTTGACACAAGCATAATACAGTATTTTGAAGCTAGAACTATAGCTGAAGTGTTCTTTAATAATAAAATATGCCTCCTCTCTAAACAGTCCCTGTATGAAAATGTGCCTCCTGACCCTGATACTGTCCCACAGTGCATCCTGTGAGCAGGGCAGACCAACAGGTGTTGATCCAGTTGATGCTCAAGAGGGAAGCCGCTCACCCACAAGCCTATGATTCCTTCCAGGACACTAAGGCTTATCCACACATCCTGGGTCTGGGCATGATGGATCAGCATCAAACTGTCCAAGTCCATCACCCACATTAACATGAGAGGTATCAGGATACACTTAACACAGGTTTTTGTGGACAAAGAAGACTTGTGTTGACTTGAATGTTACTGATTATTTTATTTGTTTAACTTATTCTATCATTCAATCATGCCTTGTTTTTATTTATACTGTCATATTGTCTTATTTTAAATATTAACTTCTGTTTGCTGCTATTGTGAAGAGTTGATAAACTGCTTTCCATTGTTTCACAACAATGACAATAAAGATGTATTCTATTCAATAAAAAACATGTTGTAAGAAAAGAAAATGAAGGTATTAAAAAATTCTCCCCACTACATTATATAATAGTATATCATATACAATTCTTGATGTCTAAGAAATTACTGCAAATAAGACTTTAAATACAAATAAGAGTGGTACTGGGAGTTCTATAGCACAATAACCATAGTTGTCTGCTGTTGTTTAGAAGGTACTACTCACCATGCCTTCAGTCCTAGCTTATTGTGGTAGCATGATAACATTTGCTAATAAGCAGAAACAATACACACACCACTGAGGCTGATAAAAAGTGTAGCTTAGCTTTTTGCTTGAACAACAAAGTGTTGTAAAAATTCAAGTTGAACTCTGTGGTGGTTTTATGAAGAAGGAAGTGGACTAAAAGGAAACAATTAAAACAACAAAATATAGAGGAAAATACTCTATTTTTATTTTTAACATTTGTTTGTTTTGACATGCAGATATTTACAGAGCAAGATAGGGGAAATATTACAGAGACTCAAATGATATGGATATCAGTGGTGGAGTGGAACAAGAGTAAGACACAACTACTTGATAAAGAGAACCAAACAGAAGACATTCAACTGAAACGATAATAAGGCACAACAATCATGGTTAAAGATATTTCAAAAGTAAGTATTGAGATATAGAGTTCTAAAGTTTTACACCCTTTAGATGAATGATTCTACACATTTGAACAGATGATGGTCGTTGGTGAAAAAGAGATAAGATAAAGAGAGGTTACAGGGGTTACTTTTCCACTTACAAGTATGAATGTAAAATGATCCCCCTATGATTACATGTTCAGTGGTTTCAACCTCTGAAGAACAAAAATACAAAGGTCCAATTCAAATGTAAATGTGTTGTGTAAAGAATAACATACTACAGGGTAAATTACACATACAATTTTAAATTGTGTTTCTTTAACTTCAGAAGCTACAAAGCAGGACAGGTGACAAAGAAACTGTTCCCTAAAAGTTGAGTCCATTTCTGTCGAGACATTTCTCCAGAAACCAAAACTTTGAAGTAAGAAGGGCAATGGAAGAAAAGTCAGAGGATTGTTAACTCAAACTTAAATCAATTCAACTTTATTTATACAGCCCATTTCATACATACAAGCATGCAGGCCGATGTGCTTAGCAATAGAACAGAGAGACAGAAAACAACAGAGATGGTAAAATAATAAAATATATATATAATCCTAAAAAAATTCTTACAAATAAAATCAATTCCGTAAAATTAATTAAATAAGTAAGGGTAGAAAGCAAAATTAAAAATCAGTAAAAGTTAAACAGATCTGATAAATACAAGAAATTAATAGATACATAAATACATAAGTAAGATACATAAATGTAGTTAAAACAAAGATTATAATAATGCAAAAATCCCTCAAAAAATCAGTAGGTTACCTTATCTGAAAACAGTGACTGTTTAAAAATATATTCCAACCCATATGGTAGATGATGACATCCATCCGTGATATATACCTCCCGGCAGCCTGCTCTCCCCTTCTCTTACCTTTCCCATCAGACCAGCATCAGTCAATGCACTCAAATCTTCAGAGCATGTATAACTTTCAACTGATCAACACAGTGTGTGTTTAGGCTTTGGTTTGGATTGTGCTGGATATATATTTTGTTAGATTGTAAATATTTGTAAATTAAAACACAGCAGTTGTAGAGAACCCCCTTAGAGCAGGGGATGAGTGAGTAGCTCTTTTTGTTTGTTTGTTTGTTTGTTTGTTTGTTTAGAAAAGCCAAAAATGAATAAGAAAGCAACATACTGTATGAACAACATTTTTAAACTTTAAGATAACTCATGTTTGTGAATACAGATGTCCCAACGTGTCATCTGTGACACAAGAAAACAAATACAGTAAAGCTTAAATATAGCTCTAAACCCATGATACAGTTAGTCCTTAAATAAGCAAAAGAAGTTCCTCCTCTCTGAACAGTCCCTCTCTGAAAACTTGCCTCCTGTCTTTGACATCGTCCCACAGTGCATCTTGGGAGCGGGGCAGACGGGCAGACGATTTTTCTGTTGTTGGTCCAGAGGGAAGCCGTCCACCCACAGCCACTGTCCTGCCAGGAAACGAAGGCCTATCCACACCTCCGGGGTCCGGGCTTTTTGGATCAAGTTTTTGGCGAACAGGTTGTTTTTTTCAGAGTGCATGTGTGGAAGGTCGTAGAGATGGTTGAAGTGTGTGTTGTTTGAGGTGGGGTCAGTCTGAAGAGTCCTGCAGTGTTCCAGAGCCTCCTCCCATGTCTTCTCCTCTTCAACCAAGATCAGATTGTCTTCATAGCACACACTTTCATATTGATTTTCACAAAATGTGTCATACCAAAGTCTGTAATATGTAGCACCACACTTCTGGTCTTGCCTATTAGGTTGACCAGTGCCCCAACTTTCAAAGTGGACATCTTCACCATTAGACCATTTCCAGGTTTCAGGATGTTCCTCATCTCTGTGGAGACCAATCCAACATCTTTTCGCACATAGATTTAAAAGTCTGTCAATCTCTCCCTGATTTTCAATGATGGCAAGGTCAGTATGGTTTGCCCTGCAGTATTTTTGGGCCTCATCCCAGGTCATTGGAATCGGCACGTGGACATACCGTCTGTGATGTTCAAAAGCCTGGACCAACAGAGGGAGGATGAAGATGAGGATGATGATGATGATGGAGAGACTGTTCTTCAACATGATTGCCTTCAACTGACTGTATGTCTGCTCTGACGGTCAGCAACAAGCTCCTCACACTGTGTTCTCTGTTTAACATCTCTGGTTAAATACCTAATAAAAAAAGTCTATGTGGGTTGTACCATTTCACTGGGGCACTCATTAAATAACCAATGAAAAGAGTCTGACATTCTCTTTGACAATCCCTCTCTCACTCTCTCACTCTCTCAACCACTCCAACATCAAACTGACCAATTACATCACCCACATTAACATGGGAGGGAACAGTACACCTCACTAACACACACACACACACACACACACACACACACACACACACACACACACACACACACACATACATACACACACGCTCGCACACACACACAACACACACACACGCACGCAAGCACACACACACACACACACATTTATTACTGAAACTGAAATATAGGAAATATTTCAAATATATTTAAAGGATATACAGCAGCCCAACATGTAACTGAGTCAAACATGAACCTAAAAAGACTTTGACTCTGAGGTGAAGTGCAACAACAAGTAGAGAAAGATTCATTCTACTATAGTTAGATAAATGTTCTGACACATATTCCATTAGTGTCATAGCTTTCTTTCCCTCTATTTGTTTAAGTAAATCAGAGAAGCAAGCTAAGGCATCTCTACTCAAATATGAGGTCACTATGTAAAATCAGAGTCACCTTCATTCTTGTCACAAACAGACAGGACACGGAAAGAACTTCCTTACCTCCTGAAATAGTAAAACCTTTAAAAGTCTGGTCTGTCCTGTAACCAGGGGATACGGGCATTGGCTTCACACGCGCAGGTTGTAGAAAGAAATCAAAAAATCCAGTGAACACTGATTCAAAGTTTCTTGGGAGGTTTATTGCAAAAAAGGAAGAAACAACAAATAAACAAAATGAAATCAGTCTTTTTGTATTAGAGTTAATCTGGGGGGAATGTTGGGAGTCTTTTCTCCTGCGGTCAAAGACCGTATGTGCCGTGACTTGTCTCCTTTCCCCTCTGTGCCATGTGCATCAACTTAACTAGGCCTACTAGCGCCCTCACCACCTGTGGAGGGCGCAGACAAAATTAAAAGGCAAAAGATGCAGAAAATGTCCAAACTATTGTAGCGAGGACAGTACATGTGAGTTTTTCAAAATACCAGGAAAAACTTTTATGAAAATGAGGGATTAAAACTCCTTTCTTTAAGGTAACCAGAGACCAGGTCATCCCAAAACAGACCTATCTTAACCCCTGTTTACACTCCGAACCATAAATGATGACACAGGAAGAGCTGTCTTCCTGTCCAGATCTCCTTCTCCCGGTGTTCAACTTTTTCCAGATGTGTGCAATTAAATGCTTTCTTCATCAGAAAAGGACTTATGGACATCGCCAGGAGAAAGGACGATAAAAATGTAACACAATGAATATTTAACAATGTTGGTTTGCTGTGTTATGTGTTTTAAACTGCTCTTAACAAAGATGCACCCAGACATAGATGCACACACAGAGACCCTCACACACACAGACCCCTTCTTATCTTTCTATCTATTCAAGTCGTAAATACCTTTCTCTCTCTCTCACACTCTGAGGGACAAAGTTTTAGACATTTCTAAAATGTATATTAACACATGATTTCATTATTCTGAAGCTAAGATAAAAACTTTCATTTTGAGACTTTGATAAGAATACTGAAATCCCCAGAGTTCTATGATGTACAATGACAAAGTTATGAAACGTGTTTTTATTGGGTTTTCTTCCATGTGGTCAACAGCGCCATCTAGAGGAGAAGACACGGTAGATGTTGTATTGTGTAAACCCTGTGTTAGAAGTTCTGTTAATTATGTTTAACTGAAGTTTAACTTAAGTAACTTAACTTATGAAATCTGCATCCTAAGATAACGCTAATCATTAATGAGAACTCATCTTTGACGTTTAAGGTACGATGTATTTTCCCTGTGTCATAGATTACTTTGAATTGTTTGATTCTGAAGAATTGTGCTTACTTTCACTTATCTTTTAAATCCATGACTTGCTTTAATTGGAGAATATGCATTGGTGATAGGCGTAGTGATATGTTTATATTAATGTGATATTTTGAGAGAAGTTTGCGTGGTTATTATAATACAAATCCTTTATTCAGAGGCTGTGTTAGGAGTTAAAATCCAAAAGGAGGTAACGCCCTGTGAAGCCTATGAAAGTCCAGACGCTCTTCTGCTTGACTCTCTTACCCTGAAGCACACTTGCTTCTTCTTCCAGCTGAACGCTTTTCTTTCTTGGCCCTTCCTTCTTTTAGGCCTCTCCTAAATACTTTAGGCCTCTCCTAAATACTTTAGGCCTCTCCTAAATACTTTAGGCCTCTCCTAAATACTTTTGGCCTCTCCTTAATTTTTCTTTTGTCCTTTGTGGCAAAGTTTATTCTAAAGAAACCTTTTCCCGCTGTGAAACCAAACTCAGCGTTGATAATTTTACTGCAACCAAAGTAACTTCTTTAAGTTTCTTTTATTTGACTAAAGTCTATTTTTCATTTTAAGAACATTTTTTCTTTTTCAATCTTTTACACTAAAGCCACGCACAGCAAAGCAAAGCTTGTCTTTTTGATAAAGACATTATTCTTAGTCTTCTTTTTATATTTTTGACCACGAGTCATCACTCCCACATCTGGAGCAGCAGTCTGTGGACGAGACCACATGACCACGCAACAGAACCAAGCCGTCTAACCCCGGGCCAGCCGATTCAAATCTCCTCTTCACGGCGCCATCTTTCGGTTCTTTGAATGAAAATCTGACTGACAGGAAGACAACACGCCGAGAAACTGGAGCAAACTCCTCTGGACCCATCAGAGACTCGCTGACGGTTCTGGATGACAGTTAGACTGTTCCTGAATTTCTGTGGTCGAAGCTGATTTAGGCTTCATTCTGAAAGTCCCATAGTGTGACTATATTTCCAAATCAGAGATTTAAATTAGTGTCTAAAACTCTGTTTTAAACCACTAAACTAAATCACTATCACCAAATCATATAGTAGTGTCCTACTAGCTATCCTTACTCAAAGGTATATTTGTCTGTTTATCCGTTTGTCTGTTATTCATCTATGTTCATTATCTGCCATAATCAGAATCTATTCATCATTCTATTTACATTAAACTTCATATATTATAAAGGATTTGTCTGTATATTCATTTAGAAGCAGGGTGGGTCAATGTGTTTGTAAAGAATTCATAACTTCAGATTTAAATTGTACGAGACTGATTTTTATTTGGTCAATCATTAGTGTTAAATTTTCATAATTGATCACTGTGATTGATCCCCAGATTTAGACTCTGGGTGGTGCCCCATTGATTTATACAAGGAAAATTATATGAAATAATAACTTCATTAAAATTATTTTTTATTTTATTTTTATTTTTAAATATTATTTCATATTTTAATATCTGAATGACCCATACAAACTGCTACACTACCATAAACTATGCCACAGTTTATGCCATTGATGTTTTTTACTCATTTGAAGAAATGAAGATGGCAGCACCAGGACTGTCTTGCCAGGCATTTTTAAGAATGCTTGATCAGTGAACAGTTCGCTTTGGTCGTGTGAGTATTATTTTGTTATTTAAAAAAATAACATTACTTTTTTGTATTTGTTGGTTCAGCAGTTGTCTTTTTTCAGTGTATGTTCTGACAAATATTGGTTCATGATCTCTCTGTTTTTAAAACAGACTGGGAGGATCTGTGCTGACAGCTTCCAGAAAGCTTTTTTTGAGTGGGAGGCTGTCCGATACGAGGTCGACAACATCTGCAGAGAGGAACCCTTTACCTGTCCTGCATGTACCCCGGGTATGCTTGCAGTTTCTGTGGATGGAAACCGCAAGCACTATTGCTTCAAGAATGCAGCAAGGTATCCATAATATTTGTCTTCTTAAAAATAAAAACTATTTCTTTTCATGAATCAAATAATCTTGACTGTAAGACATGCTTTGTATTTTGTTTTATTCAGATCTGAGGAAAAAGCTATATCTGAGGACGTCTTCATTGCCAGAGATGAAGACGTGACTCAGTTTGTGGACTACATACACAAAACAACCGAACATGTAATTTGCGGACTATGATTTTAAATATATATATGACTACAACATTCTCCTACTTATGTACTTTTTGGATGAGTCTTTGGGTCATTTTAATAGCCCAGTTTTCATATTATTGGTCTCTGGAAGAGGCGTTTGTGGAGGGGAATGGTCAGCAGCAAGAGAGACCTCCCAAAGATCTCCGAGCAAGGTAGACGAGGAGGGACTGGAGCTTGCAGTTTGCCGGCATGGAGTGCTACTTGCTGCTCTCAACATGTACAGGGGCGAGATTTCTGCATATCCTCTATTCCTGCAAGAAAGGCTGGCCAGCAGACAAGCCACATTTTTCTGCATGGATGTAACATGTAAATATTGGCCATACCTGCAAAAAGTAACATAAAGCTGTCCAGAGCTCCAGCCCCTCCTCAACATGAGGCCTTTCCTCTCAGTCTTTCATGCAAAGGCTCATTTGTTGGTTTGCTTATGTGCAGAGGTGTCTCTTTGTGTATTCTTCACCAGGAGAAATAGAGCGGGGCATATCAGGATGGTGCTGGTCTGACTTTAGGAGAGGAGGTAGAGCAGTGTAATGCCTTCCTCTCCAGGATTGCGGTGACCACCAAACATATGTCAAAAGCAGGTAAGATGACACTGTTTAGGGAACAAGGATTACTTCATAAGTTCTATGTTTGCAGGACATGCAGACATGCTGACCCTGATGGCCATGAGATGGAATCAACAAAAGTTTGATAACTTGGCCACAGCACTCTGCCGATATCTGAAGGTAATAGCATCAGTTTTGTTTGTATATGTTTAATAATCTGTCTGTTCTGTTTTTGAATATGTGGGCTAGTCAGAATTTAACCCTTCTAATTGTTCTTCATTGTAAACCAGACTGCCAAATCTCTGGCAACATAATTTCAGGACTTAGAGGTCATGAAAGCCCATCTCACAGTGTCAGAGACCCAAATGGAAGAGTGGGTCAGTGATGTGAGAGAGTGGGCAAAAGGTGAGGAAATTATTAATAGTAATACCTTTTCTAATTTGTAATTCATTTGTTTCTGGTAATTGCACAGTGGAGTGATTTAAATACATTTTTTAGCAAATGGTGATGGTAGATGGACACCCTTTTTTAACAATGACCTGAACAAACTATGGATCTTGTTAGACTGCTTGAAAGCTATCAAGTAATTGATGTTAGATAGCCTCCTCCAACTTAACCCCAAAAAGCAGAAGTCCTCATCATAAGCCACGAGAGTTGTTAATCCAAAACATAATCTTATAATCAGTCCCTCCAGGAAGTTGCGATTTCGCGATCGCAACTATCAACGCAAATTCAACCAATCAGCGTGATTTTTTCGCAGCCTTGCAATTTTATACAATCACCGCAACTTTCCCGCAAATTTGACCAATTACCTTAATCTCAGCCCCTGTACGTCATCGGATTCATCATCAACTGACTTCCTTATAACATAAACACAAGTCCTCACTTGATCGGCACTTTTCAACAACAAAACACGCACAGAGAACGGGTGAAGAGAGGGGACAGCAGGCAGGACAAGTGACCATGACAACGTTGTTATTTATAGATACTAGAGTTAGAGTTTGAACAAGACTTTTATATTTTTTGTTGTTCAGATTTCTCAGGAATTTCGTCGATTCACCAGCAAAGATCTCTTGGAGACCTTCAGAGCATCCCTTGACATGTATGTGCCGCGCCTAGTGAGACTGTACCGGGCTAATGGTGCGTTCACACCAAACGCGAATAGAATCATTCGCGCAAATGAAGTACATGTAAAGTCAATGCAGAGGCCTGAGTAGAGGTCTGGCGGCTCGTTTCGCACGTATTCGGCAACGCGAATGGCACGCATCATTCGCGCAAACGACGCGCATCATTCGCGCAAATGACGCGCATCATTTGCGCGAAAGACGCGCATCATTTGCGCGAACAACGCGTATGAAGCGAATTCATTCGTGCGAACGATTCGCGAGAGTTGAAATAAATGAACTTGAGCGGATGAATCGCGGCGCGATAGCCAATCGGCGTGCAGATCCCCCGGTGACGTGTGTTGTGTGATGTATGGACCAGCGGAGATTCCAACGGGGATTCCCTCATCTGGAATATATGGGACACTTTGATTCTATCATCGTGCAGCTTCCGCAAACTCTGTGACACTACCTGTTCTTATGGGATGAGGAATAAACAGGAGCTCACTGTGAGGACAGAGAGGGAGCAGGATTATGTGGTGAGTTGTGAAAAACTTTGTCTGTCAGCTATCAGCTGTTGTAGTAGTAAGTTATCTCTGCCTACTTTAGTATAACCGGCTTCCCCATTCAATGTCCGCGAGCTCAACCTTGTTACTGCGGTCAAGCCAGCCTCCACTTCAGAAACGAAAGTCAAGCCAGCCTCCACTTCAGAAACGAAAGTCAAGCCAGCCTCCACTGTCTTCTGTTTGATGACAACAGACAGCTGTGGTGTGGGAGCCCCCCTCCCTCTCGCGTATATTCGCGTCTTGGCACTCGCTTACACGCAAATCGAGCGAGTCATTCGCGCGAGTAAAAACAAATCATTCGAGCGTCTAGTGTGATCGTTTGCCTTTGGTGTGAACGCACCATAAGAGGGAAGCTTGTGGTCAGAAAATGGAAGACCTCCTTGATACACTTGATGAACAGGTGAGGAACATGTCCCATAGCACAAAATTGACAATTGCAAGGAAAACAATGTATTTGCATGTAATCCCATCAAACATTTTACACTCAGTGCTTTATCCTTCTCAATACTTTCAATGACTGTGTAGAAACAGTACAGTATGGCACTTTAGTAATTAATCTAGTTTGTTTTTTCCTCAGTCCTCATAAGACATCGGACATTCTGTCTCATGGAAAGACAGCAGCAGAGAGGACTCCCCATCTTTGTCCGGGATGATTCCACAACATTTTCCCTCCAACGTTCAGTAAGTATTGGCACCTGTTGTTTCTGCGGTAACATATGACTCACAATTCTATCTTAACTTTTTTAAATCTCGTTTTTGATTGAATCACCTACAGCTGAATGAAAAGCATGTTACTAAAGTTCGTTTAAATCAGAAAGGTTTTGTCTTTTTTTCTTCCATATCCCATTAGTAAGGCATGTGCTTTGTTTCCACAGGACACTGAACCTAAAGACAGGGCTCTCAGCTGAGTGTCTGTTGCCATCCTCACCATCATTGAAGATGATGATGACGCGCCGAATGTTAAAACTTCAGTAGAAGAACATGCAGTCATTTCAAGCATTTAAGTCCCTTTTGTGAAATCCTGTAAACATCTGTTAATCTGTGAGATGCCAGTTAAAGAGGCTTTTGAAGATGAATGCAGTTTGGATCTTTTTTTTTTCACTGTCAAGAGTGTTATAATATGACAGCATGTTTGATTCTACTTGAGGCCAGATCTCAGTGTTTATATTGACATTTAAATGTCACAAGGAATAAAAAGTGTTCTGCTTAATTTCAGATGTGCTTTTTTGATTTGTTTATAGAAAGCATTCCTTAAATCGCATACTTCTTCATTTAAGTCAAAATTTTGTCTGACATGATTAAGAATTTTAAATTTATTGAACAAGAATATCCATTTTTATTGAAGGTGGAAATTCACAGCTTTAAAGCAAGCTTTTCATTTTTGGGTTCACAAAAATATTGAGTAGTACTAATACCAAATTTTATCCCACTGAATGAGTAATTGTAGGTTTACCCAATTAAAATATCTGCATTGATTGAACATAAAAATAAGTGGCTTTGGAGCAAGAATTTTATTGTTGACCTGACTAGAATATCATAAATGGGTGAACAAGAAAATCCAAGTTGACAGAACTTGTGTCCTAACTTGATAATTTGAGTTATGTCAACAACTTGCATAATAAGTTGAGAAAACTCAATCTTTTCTTTTTAACAGTGTCGGTTTTGCTTTATTCTATCTTGTTCCTTTAAGGGTTGTGTGTTTTGGCAGCAGATGTCTGATCTGCCCAAGTTATTTGGGGGCTGCCATCCATATCGCTTAATCTAATTTAGTATTATTTGGTGTTGGTATTGTTTCGTTGTTTTCTTTCTGAGTGCAAACCCACTAATTCCCTTTTATCCTTTTCAGTTGCTGAGAGCCGACGGTGGTGGTTCCTGGTGTCCTGGTGGTGGTTTCCCCCTTATTGTGTGCCATGTATCCCTGGTCTTTAGTTGGCTCACCGTGTGAGTGAGTGTTATTACCACGAGTGATTGGGGTGTTTTTCTTCCCTGGGATCCCCCTCACCTATTCCTCGATCCATGCACTAGTGGTAAGCCTCAGCTTTTGAATAAGGTTCCCCCTTCCCTGTGTGTGTGTGTGTGGTATTTTTATTGTCATTTTACCATTGTTAAAATAAAAGGATGTATTGTTAAACTTGGAACCATGTCTCTGGCTCTTTAAGAGGTAGAACAAACCTGAGTGTCTTATATTCAAGCTTCCTCTTTCATTAATTCTTTGGGAGAAATTCCCAAGGTGGCGTTGCTGGCTCTAAAATCATTAAGGACAATTTGTACCTTTAACATAACATAAAATCTATCCTATCTCACCCTCGAGTTGCCACAGCTGGCGTTGCCGGCAGGATCTACTCAGAGCAGAGACGTGTGTTCCATTTTTACTTTTAGTAGTGTTTTATACTACTTTTGTATTTTCTTTGTCCAGTCTGAATTAGGCATTAGGCATTAAGGTAACATTAAGAGGCAAAGCAGCGGTTTGCTGAGGGCTGTGAGGTTTCGATGACGCTGTGATTCCCGTTCTCGCGAGACTGGTGTAGATTCAACATGGCGGCGCCCGGTGCCGGTTTTTGAAAACAAACAAATCTCATAAACTGTTATCGTAATATAACTTAACTAAGGAATAACTCTGTGAATCAGGACATGTAAAACCAATAATCGGCAACCCTGGAGCAGCTGGAGGACTTCATAGATAGTTACTACTACCAACAGGCTGCTGAAATGGGTAAGAAAGGGAAACAAGCGGCTTCTGCCCCTTCAGCAAAACGCCAGCGTTCCCCTGATTCCTCACCTAATGTATCTTTCGCCTCCCAATCGGATTCGCCGACCCAAACAGAGGCTCCGTCAAACAACCCTGAGGTTAGTGAAACTTCAATCTCGATTAATAACCATCTCTCCTCGATGGACTCGCACATTGCTCTCGTTGAGTTATTGCATAAAGAATTCCAGGAGCTCAAGACCAGTTTAGAATTCTGTTACGAGCAAATTACTAAACTAAACTCAGAGAACAAACAACTTAAAACTGCCGTCCAAACTCTCTCTGCTGATATGTCAGGTATCCAAAGAGCGAATAAAGAACTGAAAGAGACAGTGTTAGAGCTGCAGGGACGATCTATGCGGGATAATTTAATATTCTCTGGCATTCCCCAAACTGCCGGTAACAATCCTGCAGAGTCTGAAGAGGCATTAAAAAACTTCATGGCCTCCAAATTAAAGATCACTGGTGACAATTCAAAACTAATCACCTTCCACCGCGTCCACCGTCTCGGAGCAGTTAAAAGAGACAACAAACAACCGCGTCCGATCATAGCTAAGTTTGAGCATTATAAACACAGAGAGTTTGTTAAAAAACAAGGTGTACAGCTCAAAGGGACAAACTACGGCATGAACGACCAGTACCCCAAAGAGATCCTGGCTCGGCGTAAAATCCTCTTTCCGATCCGCAAAGAGAACATTGCCAAACAACGGAGAGCCGTGATAGCAGTAGATAAATTATATATCGATGGCCAGCTGTTCTGGGACCACGAACTGACCCCGTGGTTATTCTAAGCTTAACACTCCGGATAGTACCGACAATATATTGATAAATACTCACACCAGTCTCACACGTACCTCCACAACTAATGACCCGACTTTTCCTTTGTTTCTATTATTTATTTATTTATTGTCTTTCTCACAACCTTTGTATCTTGCACCCTCACATTTGTCCGTTCACCCCCCCCCCCTTCTTTTTCTCCCTTTCCCTCTCATTCCTCTATCAACAGACTGCCAGGCTGCCCACAGCTTCACACACAGACTCAAACACACCCCCTCTCGCACACACATGCTCACACACATGCTCACATGCTCACACACACACACACACACACACACACACACACACACACACACACACACACACACACACACACACCCACACACACACCAAGAAGTATCTGGGGACTCTAAAATATTCAACAATGACTAAATTGGTAAGTTGGAATATTTGTGGTATTGGAAATCAGGCTAAAGCAATTCAAATTAAAAACCATCTGAATAAACTACAGGCAGATATCTGCTTGCTTCAGGAAACACATCTTATAGACTCAAGAAATGCAGTTATAAGATCCCCAAATTTCCCACATGCCTTCTGTGCGAATTATAACTCAAGACAGAGAGGAGTTGCAATTCTTATTAATAGTAAATTACAATTCACACACAATACAACCATCTCAGACCCAGAAGGCCGATATGTCATTATTAACATATCCCTCCACAATCACAAGCTAACAATAGCCAGTATATATGGACCAAATCAGGATGACCCAGACTTCTTTCACACATTCTTCTCTCTACTGAACAACTTACCAAGTGCAGACATTATCATTGGTGGTGATTTTAACACCGTTCTCGATTCTCCTCTAGACAGAACAAGCAAGGGAGGGAAACCCAAAACATCTCAAGCAGCAAGGACCCTAAAACAGTATATGGAGGACTACGGCCTCGGAGATAGCTGGAGGATAAACCATCAGTCAGAAAGAAAGTACACCTTTTTCTCACAAGTACACCACACATGAAATTATCAATAAAAAAAACCACCTTCCAGCTAGAAAGACTAAGACTCAATGACTATCAAAATAGCAACAAATCAACTAAATATCTGGCTAATCTAATCAAACAGAACAAAGAAAAAGCAACCATCTCATGTATCAAAGACTCTACAGGTAAACCTCTCCACAACAACAATGAAATTAATGACGTGTTTAAGGAATTCTATAGAAAACTATACACATCTGACCTCAACCCAAGTAAAGACGGAATTAATCAATTGCTTAACCCAATTAAACTTCCACAGCTCGTAGAAGATCAAGCAAATCATTTAGATAGACCCATATCTCCAGAAGAAATTTTTCACGCCATCAATAAAATTCCAAATAATAAAGCTCCTGGTCCTGATGGTTTCCCTATCGAATTCTTCAAGCACTTTTGGGAAACCATATCTCCGCTCTTTATCCGTATGATTACAGAACTCACAACTTCAGCCATAATTCCTTCAACTATGAACACAGCAATGATAACTGTACTTTTAAAACCAGATAAAGACCCAACTAGCCCATCCAGCTACCGCCCTTTATCACTCATTAACACAGACATTAAAATTTTTACTAAAGTACTCGCATCCAGAATTGAAGGTGTTATCCCATCCCTCATCCACCCCGACCAAACAGGTTTTATTAAAGGACGTCAATCATCTGACAACACCAGGAAGCTATTTAACTTAATGCAATTATCACAACAAGAAGACACAGAAAGTGTAATATTATCATTAGATGCTGAGAAAGCTTTTAACAAAGTCAACTGGACATTCTTATTCCTAACTCTAAAAAAATTTGGATTCAAAGAGACATTTATAGGATGGATTAGAGCACTTTACACTTCACCAATGGCCACTGTTTCCACTAATGGGTTCATTTCAAAAAACTTCCCCCTGCACAACGGTACTAGACAAGGATGCCCACTCTCTCCTTCCCTCTTTGCACTATTCATCGAACCACTTGCAGCTTCAATCAGAGAAAATAGAAATATAAGAGGTTTCCAAACATCTACAACAGAACATAAAATAATTCTTTACGCAGATGACATATTACTCCTATTAAAAGACCCCCAATCCTCCCTCCCAAAATGCTTTAATATAATCGCGTCATTTTCAAAAAAATCCGGATACTCGGTCTAAGTCCACAATCTTACCAAACAAATTAGAAGAAAAAAAAAGTAGCAGCACTAGCTTCCAATCACCAACTCAGAACAGGGAATATCAAATACTTGGGCATTAATATCTCCCTCAAACTGTCTGATTTGTTTAATCTAAACTTCTCACCTCTCCTACTAACAGTCGAACAGGACCTACGCCGTTGGTCTAACCTCCCTTTATCACTATTAGAAAGAATATCATCAGTAAAAATGTCCATCCTTCCTCCGGACTTTGAGCTTTACCATCTATCAAGCCAATTGAAATATTTGATACAATGGCACAGGAAATGTAATTCCTCCTGGCTTGATACAGAACAAGCACTCTGTGGGGACCTTCAACTAGCCGACCTTCCATTTATCACACAAAATATAAAACAACACCAGTGTTTCAAAAGTATAACAATAGCAACGACCCTCAAAGCTTGGTGGAAAGCTGTTAAAATCACAAAGTCTCAACAAATTGCCCCATCCCTCCGCTCTCCCATCTGGAAAAACCCTGATTTCTCTTTTAAAAAGAAACCACTCCACTTCCCCAACTGGGTGAAAAAGGGCATCACGCACCTTCAGCACATTACGGAGGAAAACACTCTCATCAGCCTCACCAAACTAGCCCAGAAATTTAGTATCACCCCATCTTTTTAGAATACATACAACTACAAACTATAGTGACACCAATCCTAAATAGCATTGTTAACTCGCCAGATGACCCCATTCCAATTGACAGAATCCTAAATATCTTCAGCAAAAAAAAGAGCATGTCAAAAATATACGCAATCTTAAACCAGTCCGACACCTCTGTGTCATTACCGATATCAAAATGGGAATCAGATCTCTCAATAACAACTAACTGTGACTTCTGGAATCAAATCTGTATATACAACTTCAATAAAAGCATTAGCAAAAACTTACAACTTATCCAGTATCTAGGATTTATTTAAAGAAAAGGTGTCCTCAGGCCTCCTCGCCTTTTTCAGTAAAGTGTGGAAATCGTGCCTTTTCGTACGCCATGCGTCCCTCGTTGCCACCAGTGACTCCAAAATCACCACAAACCTTGTACATGCACGCATGATGAACATACAGCCAGCTCAGCTTTGTGGCTCAAAGGATTTCTGAAATTTCACTGATAAAAACTCAAAAAGGCGACTTTTCAAAACTTTTTGATGAACTTTCACACTTGGCAAGGTAGCACCTGTCTGAAAATCACAACATGCATTCTAACTATGGTCCTAGTGAATACTGTATGAGCTCAGCCCTCTATCTTAAAGCTTGTGGGATTTATTAAGCAAAATGTGTCCTCGGGCCTAATCGCCTTTTTCACAAAGTCACCTTTTCGTACGCCACATAGCCCTGGTTGTCACCAGTGACTCCAAAATCACCACAAACCCTGTACACATGGTCATGATTAACATACACTCAGCTCAGCCTTGTAGTTCAAAGCATTTCTGAAATTTTGATGAAAAACAGAGAAAAAGGTGAGTTTTTACCATTTTTTTCAGTGACCTTTAACACTTAGGAAGGTAGCACCTGTCTGAAAAACACACCACACATTGCACTTATAGTAATGATGAATACTGTGCAAGCTCAGCCCTCTATCTTAAAGCATCTAGGATTTATTCAAGAAAAGGTATCCTCAGGCCTCCTCGCCTTTTTCGGTAAAGTTTGGAAATCGTGCCTTTTCGTACGCCACGCGGCCCTCGTTGCCACCAGTGACCCCAAAATCACCTAAAACCTTGTACTTGCACCCATGATGAACATACAGCCAGCTCAGCCTCCTAGCTCAAAGGATTTCTGAAATTTCCTTGAAAATATCTCAAAAAGGCGACTTTTAACCACCTTTTGGTGGATTTTCACACCTGGGAAGGTAGCACCTGTCTGAAAATCACAACATGCATTCTAACTATGGTCCTAGTGAATACTGTACGAGCTCAGCCCTCTATCTTAAAGCTTGTGGGATTTATTAAGCAAAATGTGTCCTCGGGCCTAATCGCCTTTTTCACAAAGTCACCTTTTCGTACGCCACATAGCCCTGGTTGTCACCAGTGACTCCAAAATCACCACAAACCCTGTACACATGGTCATGATTAACATACACTCAGCTCAGCCTTGTAGTTCAAAGCATTTCTGAAATTTTGATGAAAAACAGAGAAAAAGGTGAGTTTTTACCATTTTTTTCAGTGACCTTTAACACTTAGGAAGGTAGCACCTGTCTGAAAAACACACCACACATTGCACTTATAGTAATGATGAATACTGTGCAAGCTCAGCCCTCTATCTTAAAGCATCTAGGATTTATTCAAGAAAAGGTATCCTCAGGCCTCCTCGCCTTTTTCGGTAAAGTTTGGAAATCGTGCCTTTTCGTACGCCACGCGGCCCTCGTTGCCACCAGTGACCCCAAAATCACCACAAACCTTGTACTTGCACCCATGATGAACATACAGCCAGCTCAGCCTCCTAGCTCAAAGGATTTCTGAAATTTCCTTGAAAATATCTCAAAAAGGCGACTTTTAACCACCTTTTGGTGGATTTTCACACCTGGGAAGGTAGCACCTGTCTGAAAATCACAACATGCATTCTAACTATGGTCCTAGTGAATACTCTACGAGCTCAGCCCTCTATCTTAAAGCCTGTGGGATTTATTAAGCAAAATGTGTCCTCGGGCCTAATCTCCTTTTTCACAAAGTCACCTTTTTGTACGCCACGCAGCCCTGGTTGTCACCAGTGACCCCAAAATCACCACAAACCTTGTAGATGCACTCATGATGAACATACAGCCAGCTCAGCTTTGTGGCTCAAAGAATTTCTGAAATTTCACTGATAAAAACTCAAAAAGGCGACTTTTCAAAACTTTTTGATGAACTTTCACACTTGGCAAGGTAGCACCTGTCTGAAAAACACAACATGCATTCTAACTATGGTCCTAGTGAATACTGTATGAGCTCAGCCCTCTATCTTAAAGCCTGTGGGATTTATTAAGCAAAATGTGTCCTCGGGCCTAATCGCCTTTTTCACAAAGTCACCTTTTCGTACGCCACGCAGCCCTGGTTGTCACCAGTGACCCCAAAATCACCACAAACCTTGTAGATGCACTCATGATGAACATACAGCCAGCTCAGCTTTGTGGCTCAAAGAATTTCTGAAATTTCACTGATAAAAACTCAAAAAGGCGACTTTTCAAAACTTTTTGATGAACTTTCACACTTGGCAAGGTAGCACCTGTCTGAAAAACACAACATGCATTCTAACTATGGTCCTAGTGAATACTGTATGAGCTCAGCCCTCTATCTTAAAGCCTGTGGGATTTATTAAGCAAAATGTGTCCTCGGGCCTAATCGCCTTTTTCACAAAGTCACCTTTTCGTACGCCACGCAGCCCTGGTTGTCACCAGTAACCCCAAAATCACCACAAACCTTGTACACATGGTCATGATTAACATACAGTCAGCTCAGACTCCTAGTTCAAAGCATTTCTGAAATTTTGATGAAAAACACAGAAAAAGGTGAGTTTTTACCATTTTTTCAGTGACCTTTGACACTTAGGAAGGTAGCACCTGTCTGTAAATCACACCACACATTGCACCTATGGTCCTTGTGAATACTGTGCAAGCTCAGCCCTCTATCTTAAAGCATCTAGGATTTATTCAAGAAAAGGTGTCCTCAGGCCTCCTCGCCTTTTTCGGTAAAGTGTGGAAATCGTGCCTTTTCGTACGCCACGCGGCCCTCGTTGCCACCAGTGACTCCAAAATCACCACAAACCTTGTACTTGCACCCATGATGAATATACAGCCAGCTCAGCCTCCTAGCTCAAAGGATTTCTGAAATTTCCTTGAAAATATCTCAAAAAGGCGACTTTTAACCACCTTTTGGTGGATTTTCACACCTGGGAAGGTAGCACCTGTCTGAAAATCACACCACACACTCTACCTATGGTCCTTGTGAATACTGTATGAGCTCAGCCCTCTATCTTAAAGCTTGTGGGATTTATTACACAAAAGGTGTCGTCAGGCCTAATTGCCTTTTTCACAAAGTCACCTTTTCGTACGCCACACGGCCCTGGTTGTCACCAGTGACCCCAAAATCACCACAAACCTTGTACACATGGTCATGATTAACATACAGCCAGCTCAGACTTGTAGTTCAAAGCATTTCTGAAATTTTGATGAAAAACACAGAAAAAGTTGAGTTTTTACCATTTTTTCAGTGACCTTTGACACTTAGGAAGTAGCACCTGTCTGAAAATCACAACATGCATTCTAACTATGGTCCTAGTGAATACTATACGAGCTCAGCCCTCTATCTTAAAGCTTGTGGGATTTATTAAACAAAAGGTGTCGTCAGGCCTAATCGCCTTTTTCACAAAGTCACCTTTTCGTACACCACGCGGCCCTGGTTGTCACCAGTGACCCCAAAATCACCACAAACCTTGTAGATGCACTCATGATGAACACACAGCCAGCTCAGACTCCTAGTTCAAATCATTTCTGAAATTTTGATGAAAAACAATGAAAAGGGTGAGTTTTTACCATTTTTTCAGTGACCTTTGAAACTTAGAAAGGTAGCATCTGTCTGCAAATCACATCACACATTGCACCTATGGTCCTTGTGAATACTGTGCAAGCTCAGCCCTCTATCTTAAAGCATCTAGGATTTATTCAAGAAAGGTGTCCTCAGGCCTCCTCGCCTTTTTCGGTAAAGTGTGGAAATCGTGCCTTTTCGTACACCACGCGGCCCTCGTTGCCACCAGTGACTCCAAAATCACCACAAACCTTGTACTTGCACCCATGATGAACATACAGCCAGCTCAGCCTCCTAGCTCAAAGGATTTCTGAAATTTCCTTGAAAATATCTCAAAAAGGCGACTTTTAACCACCTTTTGGTGGATTTTCACACCTGGGAAGGTAGCACCTGTCTGAAAATCACACCACACACTCTACCTATGGTCCTTGTGTATACTGTATGAGCTCAGTCCTCTACCTTAAAGCATCTAGGATTTATTTAAAGAAAAGGTGTCCTCAGGCCTCCTCGCCTTTTTCACAAAGTCACCTTTTTGTATGCCACGCAGCCCTGGTTGTCCCCAGTGACCCCAAAATCACCACAAACCTTGTACACATGGTCATCATTAACATACAGTCATCTCAGACTCCTAGTTCAAAGCATTTCTGAAATTTTGATGAAAAACACAGAAAAAGGTGAGTTTTTACCATTTTTTCAGTGACCTTTGACACTTAGGAAGGTAGCACCTGTCTGAAAAACACACCACACATTGCACTTATAGTAATGATGAATACTGTGCAAGCTCAGCCCTCTATCTTAAAGCATCTTGGATTTATTCAAGAAAAGGTGTCCTCAGGCCTCCTCGCCTTTTTCGGTAAAGTGTGGAAATCGTGCCTTTTCATACGCCATGCGTCCCTCGTGTCCACCAGTGACTCCAAAATCACCACAAACCTTGTACATGCACCCATGATGAATATACAGCCAGCTCAGCTTCGTAGCTCAAAGGATTTCTGAAATTTCACTGATAAAAACTCAAAAAGGCGACTTTTCAAAACTTTTTGATGAACTTTCACACTTGGCAAGGTAGCACCTGTCTGAAAATCACAACATGCATTCTAACCATGGTCCTAGTGAATACTGTACGAGCTCAGCCCTCTATCTTAAAGCCTGTGGGATTAATTAAGCAAAATGTGTCCTCGGGCCTAATCGCCTTTTTCACAAAGTCACCTTTTCGTACGCCACGCAGCCCTGGTTGTCAACAGTGACTCCAAAATCACCACAAACCTTGTACACATGGTCATGATTATCATACAGTCAGCTCAGCCTTGTAGTTCAAAGCATTTCTGAAATTTAAATGAAAAACACAGAAAAAGGTGAGTTTTTACCATTTTTTTCAGTGACCTTTGACACTTAGGAAGGTAGCACCTGTCTAAAAAACACACCACACATTGCACTTATAGTAATGATGAATACTGTGCAAGCTCAGCCCTCTATCTTAAAGCATCTAGGATTTATTCAAGAAAAGGTGTCCTCAGGCCTCCTCGCCTTTTTCGGTAAAGTGTGGAAATCGTGCCTTTTCGTACGCCACGCGGCCCTCGTTGCCACCAGTGACTCCAAAATCACCACAAACCTTGTACTTGCACCCATGATGAATATACAGCCAGCTCAGCCTCCTAGCTCAAAGGATTTCTGAAATTTCCTTGAAAATATCTCAAAAAGGCGACTTTTAACCACCTTTTGGTGGATTTTCACACCTGGGAAGGTAGCATCTGTCTGAAAATCACACCACACACTCTACCTATGGTCCTTGTGAATACTGTGTGAGCTCAGCCCTCTATCTTAAAGTTTGTGGGATTTATTAAACAAAAGTTGTCGTCAGGCCTAATCCCCTTTTTCAGTCACCTTTTCGTACGCCACGCGGCCCTGGTTGTCACCAGTGACCCCAAAATCACCACAAACCTTGTAGATCCACTCATGATGAATATACAGCCAGCTCAGACTCCTAGTTCAAAGCATTTCTGAAATTTGGATGAAAAACAGAAAAAGGTGAGTTTTTACCATTTTTTCAGTGACCTTTGACACTTAGGAAGGTAGCACCTATCTGAAAAACACACCACACATTGCACTTATAGTAATGATGAATACTGTGCAAGCTCAGCCCTCTATCTTAAAGCATCTAGGATTTATTTAAAGAAAAGGTGTCCTCAGGCCTCCTCGCCTTTTTCAATAAAGTGTGGAAATCGTGCCTTTTCGTACGCCATGCGTCCCTCGTTGCCACCAGTGACTCCAAAATCACCACAAACCTTGTACATGCACCCATGATGAATATAAAGCCAGCTCAGCTTTGTGGCTCAAAGGATTTCTGAAATTTCACTGATAAAAACTCAAAAAGGCGACTTTTCAAAACTTTTTGATGAACTTTCACACTTGGCAAGGTGGCACCTGTCTGAAAATCCCAGGTCACAGATGACGCTGTGGAGACAGATGACGCTGTGATTCCCGTTCTCGCGAGACTGGTGTAGATTCAACATGGCGGCGCCCGGTGCCGGTTTTTGAAAACAAACAAATCTCATACACCGTTATCGTAATATAACTTAACTAAAGAATAACTCTGTGAATCAGGACACGTAAAACCAATACTCGACAACCCTGGAGCAGCTGGAGGACTTCATAGATAGTTATTATTACCAACAGGCTGCTGAAATGGGTAAGAAAGGGAAACAAGCGGCTTCTGCCCCTTCTGCAAAACGCCAGCGATCCCCTGATTCCTCACCTAATGTATCTTTCGCCTCCCAATCGGATTCGCCGACCCAAACAGAGGCTCCGTCAAACAACCCCGAGGTTAGTGAAACTTTAATCTCGATTAATAACCATCTCTCCTCGATGGACTCGCACATTGCTCTCGTTGAGTTAATGCATAAAGAATTCCAGGAGCTCAAGACCAGTTTAGAATTCTGTTACGAGCAAATTACTAAACTAAACTCGGAGAATAAACAACTTAAAACTGCCGTCCAAACTCTCTCTGCCGATATGTCAGGTATCCAAAGAGCGAATAAAGAACTGAAAGAGACAGTGTTAGAGCTGCAGGGACGATCTATGCGGGATAATTTAATATTCTCTGGCATTCCTGAAACTGCCGGTAACAATCCCGCGGAGTCTGAAGAGGCATTAAAAAACTTCATGGCCTCCAAATTAAAGATCACTGGTGACAATTCAAAACTAATCACCTTCCACCGCGTCCACCGTCTCGGAGCAGTTAAAAGAGACAACAAACAACCGCGTCCGATCATAGCTAAGTTTGAGCATTATAAACACAAAGAGTTTGTTAAAAAACAAGGGGTACAGCTCAAAGGGACAAACTACGGCATGAACGACCAGTACCCCAAAGAGATCCTGGCTCGGCGTAAAATCCTCTTTCCGATCCGCAAAGAGAACATTGCCAAACAACGGAGAGCCGTGATAGCAGTAGATAAATTATATATCGATGGCCAGCTGTTCCGGGACCACGAACTGACCCCGTGGTTATTCTAAGCTTAACACTCCGGATAGTACCGACAATATATTGATAAATACTCACACCAGTCTCACACGTACCTCCACAACTAATGACCCGACTTTTCCTTTGTTTCTATTATTTATTTATTTATTGTCTTTCTCACAACCTTTGTATCTTGCAAACTGAACAACTTACCAAGTGCAGACATTATCATTGGTGGTGATTTCATGGTTAATCATCTGACAACACCAGGAAGCTATTTAACTTAATGAAATTATCCCAACAAAAAGACACAGAGAGTGTAATATTATCATTAGATGCTGAGAAAGCTTTTAACAAAGTCAACTGGACATTCTTATTCCTAACTCTAAAAAAATTTGGATTCAAAGAGACATTTATAGGATGGATTAGAGCACTTTACACTTCACCAATGGCCACTGTTTCCACTAATGGGTTAATTTCAAAAAACTTCCCCCTGCACAACGGTACTAGACAAGGATGCCCACTCTCTCCTTCCCTCTTTGAAGCTGCAAGTGGTTCAATGAATAGTGCAATCAGAGAAAATAGAAATATAAGAGGTTTCCAAACATCTGCAATAGAACATAAAACAATTCTTTACGCAGATGACATATTACTCCTATTAAAAGACCCCCAATCCTCCCTCCCAAAATGCTTTAATATAATCGCATCATTTTTCAAAAAAATCTGGATACTCTGTTAACTGGTCTAAGTCCACAATCTTACCAAACAAATTAGAAGAAAAAAAAGTAGCAGCACTAGCTTCCGATCACCAACTCAGAACAGGGAATATCAAATACTTGGGCATTAATATCTCCCCCAAACTGTCTGATTTGTTTAATCTAAACTTCTTACCTCTCCTACTAACAGCAGAGGAAGGGTCCATTCAATGGCCTGCCTTTCCCTTCTGGTCTCCCCGGTCGGCTTTGGCCCTCCTCTGGCCGGCTGCGCCTACTGTACTAGGAGGAGAAAGAGCCGGTGATACAGAGGCAGGAGCAGCAGGGGGAGGAAGAGCTCCTGCAGCACATGCCTCAAAGGAGGAGGAGAGCTGGAGTGAGGTGAATGAAATGGTTTTGGTACAATTGTTGCACATACTTCATGATAACAATGTTGTATGTTTTTTGTTTCAGGAGGGCGGCCAGAGCGGGGGCCTAAGGGAGGCCATTGAAAATGTCATGGCCGAGCAAACACTTAAGGGCCAAGTAACCGAGTACGCAGAACACAAGAATGATGGAGACTCAATCCAAACTTGTCTTTTCACAGTTACCCCGCTGTCCTCCAGAGTTCGACCATCATTTTATACCTGGGCCACGCCAAATCCTTCATGGAGTATTTCAGGGACACCCCTCTGCGCTACTGCTGACTGGGAGGAAAAGATCCAACCTCATCTTCAGGGATTTAAAAAAGCTTTATAAAGATGTCAGCAGGACCACCAGACCCTCAGACAGCAGTAAAAACAGGGCAGGCTGGTGGCCAAAGAGTCCCTGGCTTCCTGCCAGAGACTGGCCAGGGCGAAAATCTCCTCACTCTTCGGTAAGGATGTGTTTGGAGGCAATCCCACGTACATCCATCACTGTGCTGATTTGACGACTAAGAGGCTCTCTCTCTCTCTCTGTCCCGTTCAGATGACCTCGAAAAGGCCCCGCCAAAGGACCTGAAGACAAGATACCGCTTCTATGGGTACTTGGCGGCCTACCTCCTCAATTTCTACGGTCACAGGACCGGAGTCCTCCCAAGTATGAGGGTGAAGGAGGCCCTGGGCGACGATTAGGCGGGCAACCTCATAAACGTGAGTCGATGTGTAACATCATCGTAATGTGACTGTTTTCCCTCTGGTGTAAAATGGGCTTTTTATGACAGTGAGGGTTCAGTCCATTCATTTTCCTGTCTGTTCTGTCGTCTCCTGGTTTAGGTGATGGCTCCACTTAAGGAAGAGGGCTGTTGCCCTCAACCACTACTTTTTCGACACCCTGGGCCGGGGGCAGGCCATGGTCTGGTATTTTCGGAGGGCGTGGGCCGAGATGGGCCTGCCAGGAGCCCCCAGCCTCCTGGACATGAGGACCGCAGTCGCCACCTACGTGAGTATCGCAAACACCTGGAACTTGTTTTTTTTTTTTTTATTTATTATTATTATTTGTTTATATATGCAACAGTGCAAAGACACAACAGTGCTCGACATCAAACACAACACAAAAGAAAAACAAACCGTAGAACTTGAGAGCAACAACCAAACAAAGCCATCAAGTATAGACCACAGTACACAAAAACAAAACAAACAAACAAGAGACTAGAAAAGAAAAAAAGGAAAAAAAAAAAAAGGTTAGAAAAGAAGGGTTGGACTATAAATGAAGATCACCAAACAAAACACACACAAAACAAATAAAGAAAATAAAAAAAATAAACAAAAACAAAACAGAACAAAACAAGAGAATAGACTGTTATGGAGGGGATTGTCAAGAAAGAGAAAAGAGAATAACACAATAGAAAGAGAAGATAAAGACTAGAAGAGAAAAAATGCTTGCTTTTGAGAAGGAGAAGAGAGGTTTTAGAGGAGGGATTATGAATGTGTGTGTGCAGTTATATGAGTGTTGATGTTTATGTGCATGTTGTAGTTTGATGGGTATTTACAGGGTATTTATAAGTGGACTCTAGAAAGCTTGTAGTGTGCCACTGCGGATGATGAGAGGGCATGGTTGAGGGAGAAGCTGTAGGTACCAGCAGACTGGTATTGGCCAGGCCCGGCTCTGCAAAGGCAGCCCCCAGACCCTTGGGAGGGGACTTGCGAATTGCAGAGCCATGCAAGTTTCAGGTGCATACATTTTGGGGGGGCCACCAGACCCAAGGGAGGAAGCCCCCCCTCATGTGAAGCACGCAATGATGATACAATGATTGAGGGTGATGAAACAGCTGTTCTGTAAGACAGGTAGGGGTGGCAGAGGAGGTCCCAGTTTTATGCGGTGATCAGCGAGTCCTTTTATGTTTGTGTATGTATGTGTGTTTGTGTGTTTGTGTGTTTGTGTGTTTGTGTGCCTGTGTGCCTGTGTGTCTGTGCATTTGTGTATTTCTGTTTGGGGTGCAGTTATGTCCTAAAGATGAAGAGAGGGGATGGAAAGCAGATAGGAGAGCATGAAAGACGAAATCAGAGAAGTAATAGTATAAACAAAACAAAAACAAAAACGAAACAAAAAAACAACAAAAAAGAAACAAACAAACAAAAAAAGGGATGTTGTAGTTGAAGGAGTTAAACTTAAGATTAAATAACTAAAGTTACTAAGTTATTGATGAGGGCAGATAAACTAATAATGCAGACAAGCAGATAAAATAAAATAACAAAGGAGAGAAAAAAAAAATAAAAGTATCATTATTGGTAAAAAAGAGAGAGGAAAAAAAAGGGAGAAGTATTGAAGAGTCACTAATGTAAGTGATTAAGTAATAGATAAAGGAACACAAACAAATACAATCAAACCAACAAAATAAATAAATAAAATAAAATGTAAAAGATGTTGGGTAGAACTATTGAAAAATGAAGGCTAGATAACTAAAGTTACTGTGTATATAGTTAGAAATAAATAAACAAATAATATATTTTTTTAAATAATTATAAGTAAGTAGTAAGTAATAATAATAATAATAATAATAATTATCATCACAACCATTATCAGTACAACAACTAATTCTAATGAGAAATAATAATAATGATAATAATAATAATGATAATAATAATAATAATAATAATGAATATAATAATAATAATAAATAAAAATAGTGAAAAAGAAAATGATAAACAAAAACAAAACAAAACATATATACTAGATCATTTTGGAAACCACATAATTAAGGACGTGTGAACAGATATAGTGTTGATGTTGTGGGTAATCAAATTCAGAGGAGACAAACCATAACAAATAAAACAGAGTCAATTCAAAATAAAGGTAACTAAAAAAGCAAACAGGCAAATATATTTATGTAAGAATAATGATGATAATAACCACCATAAAAAAAAACAACAACAAGAAAAACAAACAGACAAACAAGAAACAGCAACTTAATAATTTTAAGAAAATTCATGATAATAATGATAAAGGAAATTGTGTATTGATGTTGGAGATTAAAGCATAATGGTAATGAAAATAATAGTTACAATACTAATCATTTTAATCATACTTAAAAAAAATAAAAACAAAATGGTAAGAGGAGGTAGAAGAAGGCAGTAGCAATTAGACGATTGATGATATTAAGACTGTATTATAATGGTAATATATTATGAGGGTTCATAATTAAATTGACTACTAAGTTAAACATTTTTATTTTCTTTCCTCCTTTATTGGTTTATTCAGTTAAACTGTATGACTGGTGATAAGAAATGTATGTAGAAGATAAGTAAACTGATTTGGAAAAAAAAAAAATAATAATAATAATAATAATAATAATAATAATAATGATAATAACAATAACCAGAGTTGCAATAATCATCATAAAAAATAAAAGATTAAGAAACAAAACAAATAAAGGGAAGTAGGGAATTGGCACAGAGAAGTTAATCAAACAGAGACAGAATGGCACATAGAAGAATGTATCAAACACAGAAGCTGGAATAGGAATTCCATTTAGGGTTTTTACCACTGAGATATTTGAAAAAGTAAAATGAAGAAGGAAAAGAAAGAATTTGGGGAGGATGGATGGCTGATTACTGCTTTTTTGTTGTTGAGGTATGGGTGTCCTGGTTGAGGTGTGAGATGTTTTTGTGTGTATGGTATGGGTGGTATGATTGGTGCACAGGCAGGATGAGCTTTTTTTAAAAATGGGATTGTTAATGATTGGGTCCCAGATAATGTTAAAGTCGGAGTATTGGTTTTTGAGTGAGGCTGTCAGTTTTTCCATTGCTATGTATTCTGTGAGTAAGTTTATCCAGAGTGAAATGTTGATTTTTTGTCTTGATTTCCAGTTCATTAGAATGGTTTTCTTGGCGATGGTGAGGACTGTAAGGAGTATTCTGGTGGGTATGATGTTGAGGTTAATGTTGGTTAAGTCTCCCAGTAGACAGAGTGTGGGCGAGAGTGGGATGTGGCAACTTAAAAGAAGGCAAAGGTGATCAGTGATTTCTTTCCAGAATTCTTTTATTGGAGTTCAGCCCCAAGTTGCATGCATGTAGGTGTCAACAGTGTTTTGTGTGCAGTATGGACAGATGTTGGAAGTAGTGAAGCCCATTTTAAACATCCTTTCCCCCTGTGTAGTGTACTCTGTGAATGATTTTGTATTGTATTAGCTGCATATTAGTGTTGATAGACGTGGAGAAAATATTTTTGCAGATTTGGGTCCAGAAGTCGGCTTTGGGAGTGATCTGAAGGTCTTGTTCCTATTTTGTTGACGGGATGGATATAGATTGGTCGGAGTATGAGATGATTTTATAAATTTAAAATAGAAGTTTTTTCCTTGTTTTGATATTAATTAGATCTGAAGATAATGATAATTGTAAGTTAGTTGAGTTGATATTGATATGAGTTTTTATTGCAGATCGAATTTGGAGGAGTTCTAGAAAATGGTTCTCCCCAATGCCGAACTTCTGGACCAAATGAGAGAATGGGGCCAGACTGTTGTTGTGAAAAATGTGCTCGAGGTGCGTGATACCCTTAGTGGCCCATGATACCCTTAGTGGCCCATGATGAGAAGTAGAGTGGCTGTTTGTTCATTTTGAAGTCAGGGTTGTTCCAGATGGGAGTATGTTTGGTGGGAAAGAATGTGGAGTTAGTAGTTTGGTGTCATTTCCACCAGGCTGTCAGAGTAGTTCCTATGGTGGGATTTTTAAAGCAGGAGTGAAGTTTGATGGAAGGTGACATGAAAGGAAGGTCCGAGATGAGAATTTCTTTACAAAGTGTTTGTTCTATATCTATCCAGGAGTAGTCAGATTCAGTTGGATGGGTCCATTTGTAAACGTATTGAAGTTGTTGGGCGGTGAAGTACTGGGGAAAGTTAGGTGCTTGTAGACTTCCTTGGGTTTTGGGTTTTTGTAGGGTGGTTCATTTAATTCTTGGTGTCTTGTTTTTCCAGAAGAATTTTGAAATGATGGAGTCCAGGGATTTGAACCAGGAGGGTGGGGGTATTATTAGGGATCATTGAGAAAAGGTAGTTAATCTTGGGTAGAATGGTCATTTTTATTGCAGCTATCCTGCCAGCTAGTGATAATGGGAGAGTCATCCATCGTTTGAGATCATCTTCTATTGTTGTTAGGAGGGGGTTGAAGTTGAGACTGACTAACTCTGACAGCCTGGGGGATATATTGATTCCTAAGTAAGTGATGTTAGCAGTGCGAAGGGAGTGAGGTGGAGTTTGGGCTGTCACCTCCCACCTACTGGAGCTGAGGGAGAGTAAAGTGGATTTAGACCAGTTGGTAGAGTAGTCAGAGATTTTAGAGAAGGTGTTTATAAGTTGAATGGATTTTGTTAGTGATGATGAGGGATTTTGTAAATAAAGGAGGATGTCATCGGCATAGAGGTTTATTTTATGATGCACATTTTTGGTTTGAATTCCACTGATACTATGTTTTTGACGGATAGCTGCTGCGAGTGGTTCAATGAAAATGGCAAATGATGGAGAGAGTGGTCATCCCTGCCTAGTCCCTCTGTGTAAAGTGAAGCGTTGTGATGTTATCCCACTGGTGGTGATTGTGGCCATTGGTGATGTGTAAAGAACCCTAACCCAGTGAATAAAAGATGTGCCAAAACCACATTTTTTAAAGGACTGCAAATAAAAATTCCCAATTTACTTTATGAAATGCTTTTTCTGCATCTAATGAAGCTATAACTGTCTGTGATTTGGTGTGTGATGAGTAGTGGATTATGTTGAAGAGTTTGTTTAGGTTGTTGGATGAGTGTCTTTCTTTAATAAAGCCGGTTTGGTCTGAATGGATGATAGATGTCATTACTGATTCTAGCCGGGATGCAAGGGCTTTACTGTATTGATGTCCGCTGTTAAACGGTTGAAAACGGGTGCTAGCATATTCCAGAAGTGTTTGTAGAACTCAGCAGGGAAGCCATCAGGACCTGGAGCTTTATTGTTTGGCATAAGTTTTAGTGCATCATGAAATTCTGATATTGTGACTGAGTTATTGAGGGTGTCTGCTTGGTCTTTGGAAAGTTGAGGTAATTCAATATTGCATAAAAAGCTGTCAATGTCGTCTTGGGTTGGATTGTGTGTTGATGAGTATAGTGTTGAGTAAAAATCCTGGAATGTTTGAATGATGTCTTCAGGTGCATGCACAAGCTTCCCTGCTGAGTTCAATAAGTGATGAGATCGTTGTTTTTTCTTTGGTTGCGTTTGATTTGGTTTGCCAGATATTTACCAGATTTGTTGCTGTATTCAAAGTTGTCATGTCTGAGTCTAAGGATGAGAAACTGAGTTTGTCTATTTATGTGTTCATTAAGTTGTAATTTGTATTTCTGTAAGTCATGTTTCGTAACTGGTGTAGGGTTGTTGGCATTAATGTTCTCTAGTTCTTTTATCTTTTGCTCTAAATGTTGTTCCTGTTCTTTGTCCTTTTTTTCTTGTTTGTAGAATATGAAATTATTTTCCCCCTTAATACTGCCTTCCCTGTTTCCCAAAGTAGTGATGGTGCTATTTCCGGTGAGTCATTCAGGTCGAGGAAGGATGCCCACTCTCTCTTGATGAAGTTGTCGAAGTCTGGGTCTTTCAGAAGTGATGTGTTAAAGCGCCATCGGCTGAATGGTCTGTTAGAGTGGGTGAGATTCAGAGTGAGGGAGACAGGAGCACGGTCACTAATAATAATGGGGGGAATTTGAGTGTTTGATATTTTGGAGATGATAGAGTTGCTGGTTAAGATGAAGTCAATGCGAGAGTAGGATTGGTGGACTGGGGAAAATAATGAATATTCTCTGTTGTTATTTGGGTGATGTAGCCGCCACCCATCGCCAAGACCAAACTCATTCATGAACTGTTTGATTGTTTCGGTGGACTGGGAGCTGCGTGTGCTGTGTGAGTTGTTTGATTTGTCAAGTGATGAGTTAATTATGGTGTTGAAGTCTCCGCCTATGATTATTGGACCGTCTGAGATATTGTAGAGGGAAGAGAAGAAAGTGTTGAAAAAGGAGGGGTCATCACTGTTAGGACCATATATGGAAGCAATAGTTAATGGGATGTTTTGTATTGTGATGTTTATTATAATAAATCGTCCTTCAGGATCAGTAACTGTGATGTTGTGAGTACAAGAGAGTTTTTTTGTGAATTAAAATGGCTACTCCTCTTTGTCTGGAGTTAAAATGGGAAGAGAAGATTTGATTAAATTGGAGTGTAGTTCATTTCTGGTTGTCAGAGGTGTGGATGGTGTGTTGTCCATTGTCCAGTCTATTTCAGCATTGCTCATAGTGCAGAAGCAGTCAAAGCACTCATCAATGAAATCCTCTAGATGTTCCAGGTCGATCGGTGGGGTAAATCCAGTTTTAAACTGTCAGAAATAAGGTTTATTCACTGAAAAAGAGCCAAAACTGCTGTAGCAGCGATCTAGCAGGGGGCTACCATGTTGGATCTCGCACCAGTCTCGTCGGATCTCGCGCTCACACACGCATCCTCTCGCTCTCCTGCCTCGCCTCTCGCTCCCCTGCCTGGCTGTGTTTGGAGGCAATCCCACGTACATCCATCACTGTGCTGATTTGATGACTAAGAGGCCCTCTCTCTCTCTCTCTCTCTGTCCCGTTCAGATGACCTCGAAAAGGCCCTGCCAAAAGGACCTGAAGACAAGATATCACTTCTTTGGGTACTTGGTGGTACCTCCTAAACTTCTATGGGCACAGGACCGGAGCCCTCACAAGTATGAGGGTGAAGGAGGCCCTGGGCGACGATGAGGCGAGCAACCTCATAGACGTGAGTCGACGTGTAACATCATCGTAATGTGACTGTTTTCCCTCTCGTGTAAAATGGGCTTTTTATGACAGTGAGGGTTCAGTCCATTCATTTTCCTGTCTGTTCTGTCGTCTCTGTCTGTCACAGGTCATGGAGCACAAAACGGTCCGCAAGTACGGACTTGTGCTGATCTATCTGCAGGCTGAGGAGTACGCCTGGTTTAGGCGATGGCTCCACTTATTTTCGGGGGGCAGGGCCGAGATGGGCCTACCGGGAGCCCCCAGCCTCCTGGACATGAGGACGGCAGTCGCCACCTACGTGAGTATCGCAAACACCTGGAACTTGTTTTTTCACAGAGCAGATATAATCCATACTGACCCATGGCTGATCTTCTGTTTTCAGAACTTTGAAACTAACGATGCGAAGGTCAGACAGAACATGTCAAATTTCATGTGCCACGATGTGACGACCCAGGAGTGGTTCTACGCCCTCCACAAGACCCTCACCCAGGCAAAACAAATGAGGGATATATTTGTCTGCCTGTCTGTAAGGCAGGAGAAATCTGCCGTTGCCACATCCCAGTGAGCTCAATCTGTACTTTCTCTTTGTTTCCTGTACAGACCTCAAAAAAGAGGCCTGCATCCCTCTCCCAGAGGCTGGTCGGAAAGGTCTATCCCCGAGGAAGCAGACCCCTCCAATACCCCCTCGGCTGTGACCCCGGGTCCTTTTGAAGGACATTTCAAAGTAGTTAATTTCAGTGTTTTCTTGTTCAGTTCATCATGTTCAGTTCTTGTTTTATTATTATTTAATCTTGTTCCTCTGTGCTTGTTATTGAATCTTGTTTGTGTGTTTAAAATGTATTATAATTGTAAAAAAAAAAAAATGTAACCTCCACCTGGGCGCTGCCTTGATGTGGCGTGGAGGCTTAACGCCTCTGTGATGGTTTTGCCTGAGGTAAAAGGATCACAGAGGCTAACTAAAGCGCCCCAAAACCCCAGAAAAAACTGTTGTTTCAGATTCCAGAGGGACAATGATGAGGTGACTACAGAGGCAAGTGGCAAAGGTCAACCTAAAGGAGGTATCTGGGAGGAGAGGTCAAGTACATCCTTTTGTATTCTATCAAAAAGGTTTGAGCAGGGAGGCTGGACTGTGAGTATGTCCATCGTGGGCTCCAGGTCATGCACTGCGCTGAATTTGGGGTCTCTCGGGACAACGGGGGCCTTGTGAGACTCAAAGAGAAGCATTTCCACCACTTTGTCCCTGAAAATGAAGTGAAGGCCTCAAGTCCCCTTTTCTTCAATATTTCATACATGCCCTAGGCCAGGGGTCGGCAACTAAGTTTGGCCTGGGGCCCAATTTTTTTTCTAACAAACTCATTGGTGGGCCAAAATTACATCTTCATCAGGCAATACTTTTGCAGGTCTGTCTCTTGAGCTTTTTTTCTCATCTATAGGCTTATATCCTGTACAAAAATTAAATTTAATTAAGTTAATTATTTAAAATCAATGAATTTGCTACAGGCTGTTATTACTGTTTTTGCTGCACTCTGTGTCAGCCTGATTAAACAGACAGTACTAAAGCTGCTGTCTTTGATCACTGAATCACACACTGTCTTTTAAGACTTAATGGTTAAATAATTGACATTTTAATAATAGACATTTCAGCTGGAGCTTATTGATTTTCAAACAAGCTCCCTGGTCAGCGATGCGCTCAGTGCGCAATCCATGGATCGCATGCTCAGAGGAGCACAGGTGGATTAAGAGACTCGCCTTGTATGTGCTCACGATGTTTCTCTCTACCTATACTTGTGAGTCGAGCTTTTCTTCAATGAATGCATCAAGGTTTCAATTTCAGGTGCGCAGCTGCATATGTCCCAATTTCCCACCGCAAGCCTGTGCGTGTCCAAAGTCAAGCAGAACTTGCTGCTTTTATTAATTTGATCTTTGCCCCAAGCTGTCTATTTATTTTATTTCAAAGAAGCAGATTTTGAACTTAGTGTGTTGCAGTGGCAAACAGAGAGCGAGTTTCCTTTCTTCCTCCCTTTTCTCAGAACGCACATTGACTAATTTCCTATCGCAAGCCGCTGTGTGTAAGAAGTCAAGCAGAACTTGCTGCTTTTGTTTAATTTCATTTTATTTATTTGATCTTTGAGCCAAGCTTGTTATTTTGTGATTCAAATGAAAGAGATTTAGCATTTTGTCAGTTGCAGTGTCACACAGAGAGCAAGTTCTCTTTTTTCCTCCTTTTTCTCAGAGCGCTCATGAGCCAATAAAGTTTAAGTCAGTGTGCATCTGAAGTCAGGCAGATGCTACTTTAAGAAATGTTCTGAAATTTGTGTGGTATTGTCGTTTTTGTGATATCAAATATAAATTTTTTCACCTCAGATTTTAATCAAATGGATCATAATCATCTGGAGGGCCAGGTGTTATTGGGGGCAGGTAAATCTGAGTGTCCGGGTGTGGGGTGTGAAAACCTGCAGTAGAAGCTGTTCAGATCGTCAGCTAGTCTTTTGTTACCTTCAGGGTGGGGGGAGGGTCTCCTGTAGCTTGTAACTTCACGCAGGCCTCTCCAAACTTCTGAGGGGTCGTTGGCAGAGAAGCTCTGTTTTAACTTCTCAGTGTAGCTCCTCTTAGCTACCTTGATTTCCCTCTTCAGTTTGTTTCTGGCCTGCTTGAACAGGTCCCGGTCCCCACTCCTGTAGGCCTCTTCTTTGGCCTGATGCAGCTTCCTAAGTTGAGGTGTGAACCAGGGCTTGTTGTTGTTGTTATATGTGCAGAAGGTCCTGGTCTGCACACACATGTCCTCACAGAAGCTGATGTATGAAGTCAGTGTCAGTGAGTTCGTTGAGGTTTCCTGATGCAGCTTCAAAAACACTCCAATCAGTGCAATCAAAGCAGGCTTGTAACTCCTGCTTTGACTCCTCCGTCCACTTCTTCACAGTCCTAACTACAGGCTTAGCCGTTTTTAACTTCTGCCTGTAGGTCGGGATGAGATGAATCAGACAGTGATCAGATAGTCCTAAACCTGCACGGGGGACAGAGCGATATGAGTCCTTTATTACTGTGTAGCAGTGGTCCAGAGTGTTAGACTCCCTGGTGGGACACTTAATATGTTGTCTGTATTTAGGTAGTTCGTGGGTTAAATTAGCTCTGTTAAAATCCCCGAGAATGATGAGCAGAGAGTCATGAGGTTTTTTCTCCACGTCTGTAATCTGGTCAGCCAGGTGCTGTAACGCCTCCGTTGCCTTGCCCCGGCGCCGGCGTCTCCGGCAAAGACCATAGAGAGCTGCGGCTCCACCAGCAAGAATCTCCGCGAAACTTCCAGGTTCAATGAAAACCGGTGTAAAAAGTTCAGCAGGACTGTTCAATGTTAATAAGTTAAAAAGATAACTGGTAAAAGAAACCAGAGAATAAAACTACAAAAAAAAAGAGAAAAACTCAACATGTTCAAGAGAGTGCAGTACCAGGGCGACCGTCCGTGGCGCCATCTTGGCCCTGTCAGGTTTTTGAAGAACTATTACTTAGTAGCTTGTGGGTGTTTTTTTAAATGTATCTTTTTATATAGGAAGGGTTAACATGCTGACACAACAGGCCATGGGTTGGAACAGACAGAAGAGGGACAACCTTCATCAAGCCTTAACCTGCAGATACATCAAAGTAAGGAGAACTTCAGTATATACAGATATCTTTTTCAGTATCCACATTCTCATAGATATATATGATTGTTAGACTTTCTGTAGAAGACAATCAGAAGACATCCAATGTCAAATACAAAGTATTATAGTTATCTTCCATGTATTGTGTTGCATGAGCTCTTATGTGTGATACTTTTCTGTTCAAAAGGTCACAGAGAGGGCAAAGGAGAAAGCTGCCAGCCTCTGCAGCATCCAGAAGGAGCACAAGCTGGATGAGGAGACCACACAACAGTTCCAGACCCAACTCAGTCGAGGCATGATGGCTGTCTAACATGAGTCTGGTCCTGCTGGAGGTTTCTGCCTGTTAAAAAGGAAGTTTTTCCTCTCCACTGTAACTAGCTAAATACTGCGATGTGCAACGCTCATGATGGATTAGGGTGGGGTCAGACTGAGTCTTACCCTGTCTTGAAGTTGGGTCTCTGTTCATAATTTGACAGAGTGGTCTAGACCTCCTATGTTTGTAAAAAAAAAAGTCTTGAGATAACATTTGTTGTGATTTGGTGCTATACAAATAAAGATTGATTGATACAGATACAACATTTACAGGACATTGATGTCCTCTCACACATACAGCAGATCTTTTAATGCATGGATCTCTATAAAAAAAAAACTTTAGGTAAAAGCCATATTTTAAAAAAAACCCAAACAAAACATTTCTGCACTCCATATTTTCTTTCTTTTTTTAGACAGAGTCCATGCACCTGGATGTACTGAAGACCTGAGGGCTGATATTGAAAACATCACAGCAACACTTTTGCACAAGAAGCAAGATCTGATTGTCAGCATGGTTTGTAGTCCAGAGTTATTTATGTTACTGTTTACAAAAACAACTTTATGATATTGTTATGTGTCTGCCAGCCACATGACAAGGTCAGAGGTCACGGACAGGGACACTAACAAAAAGAAACTTCAAACCCTCAAATACAAACAAATGTAAGGCCTTTGGAGTCTAAAAGGTGGAGTGGAGGTGTAAAGCTCCACAGCCACCCACTAATTCTGCTACAAAGAGTAGACAAACTAAGGAACAGGCCTAAACCAACTGTAATCTGAAAAAACTCTCCTGAGAGATCAATCCTCTTTTTAATGATCCTTTTGTCACCCTCCTTCCCTCCACAATACACCCACAAACATACACACTCTCTCACAACACACTCTTCACAACAAACCCAGAGAAAACAACTGAAGGTGTTGTCTTCTCTGTTGCACACACCTAACTGAGGGAAAGGAGCTCCTTTTATTGAGCAGCCAGGCTGATGAGCTCAAGCTGGGTACAATGAGGGCAGGTGCTCTCAATGATGGGCTCGTTAGGAGCCCTGGAGGTCACAGACTACCTCCATCTGTAACAATACAGTGACACTGTTTTCATTTTGTCTCATTTTTTCACATGGTAACAGGGTCAGACAAAGAAAGAAAAAAACAATGACAGAGCTCAAGAAGAAGCTTTGAGAAAAAGTCTTGGAATACAACATCCTGGTGGAAGGAGATCAAATTGATGAGGAGTTGGCTTGCAGTCTCACAGAGGGCTATGTCCTTCCATTGGAGAGACATGAAGATGGTATTATAATTGTTAGAGTGGCACAGTTGTCTTTTAATTTTTGAACATAGTTTATGCTCATGATACTTCTGACCAGACATGATGTCTCCAAATTCATGGAGTATCTACTCGGTCACCTCTCATATAATCTCCTTTTACAGATTCCACATACAAATGTATGGTATGTTACTTAAGGTCTGGATTTTAAAATTGGGAGTGTGCTGATTGTCATTTGTAGTACGTTTGTAGTCTGAATATTATTGACCAATCAGGTATCAGCAGGGCTTCAGTGTGTGCAGGAATGTATGGAGGGAAAAAGAGGACAATTGGTCTAATGGCAAACTGTCTGTCTGTGGTAATCCCTCATTTATCTAACTCTATAAACATGTCAACATGATAGTGCAGCTAACAATGTGTTCAGAATCAAATGTTAGCCTTTAGATACCCCAACGTCCCAGAATGCATCAGAAATGATGGATCTCACCTCCATTCAACAAACAAACTTTTGAAAACTTGTTTTCTTCTAATTGAAGAAAAAAAATGTAATGTCATTTTTGGAAACTAGAAAAGCTGTTAACTCATACAAATTATTGTGCAGTACAAATTCAACACATAAATACTCATGCCTAACCCTCTGTTCCTTTCCTCTCCTTAATTCAACTTCAGGCTGAAGAGGTCTGTCTTTGACCAGGTCATGCTGGTCAGACGCTTGGAGGAGGAGCAGATCATCCCTGTGTGTCTCAACACATCAAGTACCTTCTTAGGGACATGCAAGAACTTGAGGAAGTCAAAGAACAGACTTTGGAGAGCATCAAAACCAGCAGTACGTACAAGACCTTCACATTTCAAAATGTTCATCCACTATTATCAAATTGTCTTACATCGGTAGATGTCATCTGATGTCCTTGAGACACCTTGTTCTCAGAACAGAAAATGCAACCTCTTACTGTATTATTTATTTAAGATTGACGAAGAACTCTATTTTGAACATAAACTTTGACTTTTAGAGTTTTCTTCTATTTCTGGGCCAGTAATCATTGCTGTCTGATATTGAAACTAATTCTTTTTTTAGTGGTGGTCACTGTAGCTGCAGCTGTGGTGGAGCCCCTTAGTTTAAACATAAGATGAGTTCTCTATGTGCTGGAAAAATTCATTGTTGAAAAGATAGTGTGTGCATGTTTTTCTGTTTCTGACATTTAGTATTTAGACAGTGGTTAAAACGTGGGGCTGCATGACTTTGTTTGTTCTGAGGGTTATAACTCCTCAGTAGAACACGGATTAAGAAAGTACTTCAACATTTCTGGAAACAGCTGTTAAAAAGTTGTTCAACGAGGGTGTGACATTATTTTTTTTATCTTTTCCCAACAAAATTTCCTCTACAGATTTCATTGACCTGACAGAGGATGCTTCACATGGGCTCATCAGTGTCCTCAATCGCAGGCTGCACTTACTCAGATGTCAACACAAAAAAGCAGTGCATGCATACAGCAGTGTAGCTGCTGTGGACTCTGATTTACTCTCCATACCAGAGGACAGTGAGGAGTGGTATAACAATGGCCTGATCCAGAGGAAGACGATGTGTAAGGCACAGAACACAAGGAAACACTCACTGCTACCTGCTTCCAATTTCATATTTCTTTACTTTCTTTATTTCTCTCTTGATTTAGATAATTATACTTTCTGTTGTTTAATTCTTATTTTTCTGGATTAGTGAAGAAACATATTTTCTACATCAATTGTAGGTTTTGCTTTATTCTATCTTGTTCATTTAAGGGTTGTGTGTTTTGGCAGCAGATGTCTGATCTGCCCAAGTTATTTGGGGGCTGCCATCCATATCGCTTAAGACTGCACAACTGTAGTCTCCCATGTAACTTTACATCCCTCATTTTCAGAAAGGAATCCTTGGAAGACTGTTGAAATCTGGGAAGAGACTTCCCAAAACAAGAACACTAAGACCTGATGACCAAAGGAGACTTGGACATCTTCCTGGGATTCCTCCACCACCTACAACAGAACTAGCACAAGACCGCATCCAACGCAGAGAAGTTTGTACACATGTAGGCATATTTTTCTAGCATCACTTACATGACAAACAAGAATAAATATTATATATCTGATATCTGCAGCATAGTCTGAATATTGATAAAGCAGCTTGGCTGATCATAAAAGAATCGCTGTTGTTCATCACACACAGCACAGTTTTACTTTTAGAGTAAAATGTGACACATGTAGTCACTCTAAGCTTCCTGTTGTTCCTCTGCTAACCATCACTGTATCTTCTCTTTCACTCTTACAGAACCTGCCTGTATGAAAAGTGTAAAGTTGTATCATCATACACCGTGTAACAGATATGTTAATAATGTGAAGAACTCTAAATATTGTATATTGAAAATAAAACACAAGACTGTTTAAAGAAAACAAACTTTATTTGCATTCACTTGGCTCAAAGTAAAATATTAAATATGTCAAAAGTAATTTACATCGTCAATATGACTATAGAGTACTTGGTATTATAGAAGCAAGTCAGTGTGTTTTATTGAGGTGTAAGAAGTAGATACGACCTGCTTGTTTAACCTTTCTTGCTTTTATACAATTGATATTAGTCTGCAGAGTCTAAACCCAGTGCAGTGGCCCTGAGTGTCTGGATATGTGTCTCTAATTCTTCATACAGTGCTGCTATGGATCCCCACTCTGTTGCCCTCAGATAAAATCCATGCTGCCACAACACACGCCGCCTGCATGCTGTTTATCTGTATTGTCTTTGTTCCACGCCTGGCTCCGGGTCTTCATCAGCAGCAAAGTGTCGTTCCATGCAGCACAGGCCTGAAGCAGAACCTCTCCCCTTCCTCTGTCCACTGCTGAAAGCTCAGGTTCAGTCCAGCTGGAGGAGTGTGTTGTCCCCTCTGTTTCAGTGCTGAGGTCCTGCTTTGAGATAGTGTGTGAAATAAATGCAGATAAATGTTAGCTAATTCAATTTTTATAAACTAAACTACGGAGTTTACAAAGTTTACTTGTTGTCACTTTTCAGACAGTAACTCTACGTATATACAGATTAATACTTTACCTCGTCGCTTTGAATCCTGCAGGAAGTTGTCTTGCACGAAGAAAAGTAGAGTTAAAAAGACGATCCGTTCTCCATCTGTTGCTCCCAAAACAAATGCACGCCTTGGTAAGAGGCACGTCTTTGCGACAGTGGGCGAGGGTGCTCATGGGAAATTGAGTCTTTATCCCAGAAAACACTACCGATTCAGTCCAAAGGTGTCACTGCAAACAACGGCCGACGGAAAGTCCTCATAGCCCCTTTAAAGCCTGTGGGATTTATTAAGCAAAATGTGTCCTCAGGCCTAATCGCCTTTTTCACAAAGTCACCTTTTCGTACGCCACGCAGCCCTGGTTCTCACCAGTGACCCCAGAATCACCACAAACCTTGTACACATGGTCACAATGAACATACAGCCAGCTCAGCCTTCAAGCTCAAAGCATTTCTGAAATTTTGATGAAAAACACAGAAAAAGGCGACTTTTTACCATTTTTTCAGTGACCTTTGACACTTTGGAAGGTAGCACCTGTCTGAAAATCACACCACACATTGCACTTATAGTAATGATGAATCCTGTGCAAGCTCAGCCCTCTATCTTAAAGTATCTAGGATTTATTCAAGAAAAGGGGACCTCGGGCCACCACAAACCTTGTACTTGCATCCATGATGAACATACAGCCAGCTCAGCCTCCTAGCTCAAAGGATTTCTGAAATTTCCTTGAAAATATCTCAAAAAGGCGACTTTTAACCACCTTTTGGTGGATTTTCACACCTGGGAAGGTAGCACCTGTCTGAAAATCACACCACACACTCTACCTATGGTCCTTGTGAATACTATATGAGCTCAGCCCTCTATCTTAAAGCTTGTTGGATTTATTAAACAAAAGGTGTCGTCAGGCCTAATTGCCTTTTTCACAAAGTCACCTTTTCGTACGCCACGCGGCCCTGGTTGCCACCAGTGACCCCAAAATCACCACAAATCTTGTACACATGGTCAAGATTAACATACAGTCAGCTCAGCCTTGTAGTTCAAAGCATTTCTGAAATGTTGATGAAAAACACAGAAAAAGGTGAGTTTTTACCATTTTTTCAGTGACCTTTGACACTTAGGAAGGTAGCACCTGTCTGTAAATCACACCACACATTGCACCCATGGTCCTTGTGAATACTGTGCAAGCTCAGCCCTCTATCTTAAAGCATCTAGGATTTATTCAAGAAAAGGTGTCCTCAGTCCTCCTCGCCTTTTTCGGTAAAGTGTGGAAATCGTGCCTTTTCGTACACCACGCGTCCCTCGTTGCCACCAGTGACTCCAAAATCACCACAAACCTTGTACATGTACCCATGATGAATGTACAACCAGCTCAGCTTTGTGGCTCAAAGGATTTCTGAAATTTCACTGATAAAATCTCAAAAAGGCGACTTTTCAAAACTTTTTGATGAACTTTCACACTTGGCAAGGTAGCACCTGTCTGAAAATCACAACATGCATTCTAACTATGGTCCTAGTGAATACTGTACGAGCTCAGCCCTCTATCTTAAAGCCTGTGGGATTTATTAGGCAACATGTGTCCTCGGGCCTAATCGCCTTTTTCACAAAGTCACCTTTTCGTATGCCACGCAGCCCTGGTTGTCACCAGTGACCCCAAAATCACCACAAACCTTGTACTTGCACCCATGATGAACACACAGCCAGCTCAGCCTCCTAGCTCAAAGGATTTCTGAAATTTCCTTGAAAATATCTCAAAAAGGCGACTTTTAACCACCTTTTGGTGGATTTTCACACCTGGGAAGGTAGCACCTGTCTGAAAATCACACCACACACTCTACCTATGGTCCTTGTGAATACTGTATGAGCTCAGCCCTCTATCTTAGAGCCTGTGGGATTTATTAAGCAAAATGTGTCCTCAGGCCTCCTCGCCTTTTTCGGTAAAGTGTGGAAATCGTGCCTTTTCGTACGCCATGCGGCCCTCGTTGTCACCAGTGACTCCAAAATCACCACAAACCTTGTACAAATATTCATGATTGACATAATGTCAGCTCATCCTCTTAGTTCAAAGCATTTCTGAAATTTTGATGAAAAACACAGAAAAAGGTGAGTTTTTACCATTTTTTCAGTGACCTTTGACACTTAGGAAGGTAGCACCTGTCTGAAAAACACACCACACATTGCACTTATAGTAATGATGAATACTGTGCAAGCTCAGCCCTTTATCTTAAAGCATCTAGGATTTATTCAAGAAAAGGTGTCCTCAGGCCTCCTCGCCTTTTTCGGTAAAGTGTGGAAATCGTGCCTTTTCGTACGCCATGCGGCCCTCGTTGCCACCAGTGACTCCAAAATCACCACAAACCTTGTACATGCACCCATGATGAATATACAGCCAGCTCAGCCTCCTAGCTCAAAGGATTTCTGAAATTTCACTGATTAAAAACTCAAAAAGGCGACTTTTCAAAACTTTTTGATGAACTTTCACACTTGGCAAGGTAGCACCTGTCTGAAAATCACAACATGCATTGTAACTTTGGTCCTAGTGAATACTGTAAGAGCTCAGCCCTCTATCTTAAAGCCTGTGGGATTTATTAAGCAAAATGTGTCCTCAGGCCTAATCGCCTTTTTCACAAAGTCACCTTTTCGTACGCCACGCGGCCCTCGTTGCCACCAGTGACTCCAAAATCACCACAAACCTTGTACTTGCACCCATGATGAACACACAGCCAGCTCAGCCTCCTAGCTCAAAGGAATTCTGATATTTCCTTGAAAATATCTCAAAAATGCGACTTTTAACCACCTTTTGATGGATTTTCACACCTGGGAAGGTAGCACCTGTCTGAAAATCACACCACACACTCTACCTATGGTCCTTGTGAATACTGTATGAGCTCAGCCCTCTATCTTAAAGCTTGTGGGATTTATTAAACAAAAGGTGTCGTCAGCCTAATCGCCTTTTTCACAAAGTCATCTTTTCGTACACCACGCGGCCCTCGTTGTCACCAGTGACCCCAAAATCACCACAAACCTTGTAGATGCACTCATGATGAACACACAGCCAGCTCAGACTCCTAGTTCAAAGCATTTCTGAAATTTTGATGAAAAACACAGAAAAAGGCGAATTTTTAACATTTTTTCAGTGACCTTTGACACTTAGGAAGTAGCACCTGTCTTTAAATCACACCACACATTGCACCTATGGTCCTTGTGAATACTGTGCAAGCTCAGCCCTCTATCTTAAAGCATCTAGGATTTATTCAAGAAAAGGTGTCCTCAGGCCTCCTCGCCTTTTTCGGTAAAGTGTGGAAATCGTGCCTTTTCGTACGCCATGCGGCCCTCGTTGCCACCAGTGACTCCAAAATCACCACAAACCTTGTACTTGCACCCATGATGAATATACAGCCAGCTCAGCTTTGTGGCTCAAAGGATTTCTGAAATTTCACTGATAAAATCTCAAAAAGGCGACTTTTCAAAAGTTTTTGATGAACTTTCACACTTGGCAAGGTAGCACCTGTCTGAAAATCACAACATGCATTCTAACTATGGTCCTAGTGAATACTGTATGAGCTCAGCCCTCTATCTTAAAGCCTGTGGGATTTATTAAGCGAAATGTGTCCTCTGGCCTAATCGCCTTTTTCACAAAGTCACCTTTTCGTACGCCACACGGCCCTGGTTGTCACCAGTGACTCCAAAATCACCACAAACCTTGTACACATGGTCATGATTAACATACAGTCAGCTCAGCCATGTAGTTCAAAGCATTTCTGAAATTTTGATGAAAAACACTGAAAAAATGGTAAAAACTCACCTTTTTCTGTGACCTTTGACACTTAGGAAGGTAGCACCTGTCTGAAAAACACACCACACATTGCACTTATAGTAATGATGAATACTTTGCAAGCTCAGCCCTCTATCTTAAAGCATCTAGGATTTATTCAAGAAAAGGTGTCCTCAGGCCTCCTCGCCTTTTTCGGTAAAGTGTGGAAATCGTGCCTTTTCGTACGCCATGCGTCCCTCGTTGCCACCAGTGACTCCAAAATCACCACAAACATTGTACTTGCACCCATGATGAACACAGAAATACAAAGAAATACAATTGAAAATCATAAAAAACCTAATAATTACATTTGAAATAACATTAATACCTCAGAGGAAACCCATGCTTGTTCACAGCTTCATTCAGTCAGAGAACATTACAGTAACATGAAGGCTGAATCTATGTGTAACATTAAAGCACACTGGACTTTACATTTTCTGTTTACGCTGCATGTAATGTTCAACATACCTGCACAGTTCTTCCATTGCACATTTTGTGTTTAATTTATAATATTATTTCATATATTTTCTAAAATTATCTATTTGTATGTTAATTGTTTAGCACAGAAGAACACAAAGTCAAATTCCTTGTATGTGTAAATGTAAATGACAATAAATACATTCTGAATCTTTCAATGCATAACAGGAAGCTCATGAAAACTCAGACAAGTCTCATGGCATGAGAAATCCTGAAAGCAGCAGTTCAGCACTGATAAACTGAAAACCAGTGAAGAATAGTTGCAGGTCAAATCTCACTGAAAAGGATAACTTTCGCTGGAAGTTATTGAGGGAGTTGTTGAAGGTCACAAGCACAGTCTGAATGTACATATAGGATGTGTTACAGATGGAGGTAGTCTGTGACCTCCAGGGCTCCTAACGAGCCCATCATTGAGAGCACCTGCCCTCATTGTACCCAGCTTGAGCTCATCAGCCTGGCTGCTCAATAAAAGGAGCTCCTTTCCCTCAGTTAGGTGTGTGCAACAGAGAAGACAACACCTTCAGTTGTTTTCTCTGGGTTTGTTTTGAAGAGTGTGTTGAGAGAGAGAGAGCGAGAGTGTGTATGTTTGTGGGTGTATTGTGGAGGGAAGAAGGGTGACTAAAGGATCATTAAAAAGAGGATTGATCTCTCAGGAGAGTTTTTTTCAGATTACAGTTGGTTTAGGCCTGTTCCTTAGTTTGTCTACTCTTTGTAGTATTAGTGGGTGGCTGTGGAGCTTTACACCTCCACTCCACCTTTTAAACCCCAAAGGCCTTACATCTGTTTGTATTTGAGGGTTTGAAGTTTCTTTTTGTTAGTGTCCCTGTCCATGACCTCTGACCTTCATGTCATGCGACTTGCAGACACGTAACAGAGGGGATAGGCACTACTGCCATACTGTCAATAAAGGTTGAGAAGCAAAAGAGGTAAAATGTCACTAATTCAAATGTTTATTATTTACCTGAGGACCACCACCATTGTGTAGAAATTCAAGTGAAACCTATAAGGAGGAAAGTATACTCCCTGCTTGAAAGGTTGCTTGTGTGAGTGACTGCTCCAATCAAAACTACATTATTAATCTTACATACACTTTGACGTCATTTTAATAAATAAATGCATATATACAATAGATACATGATTCACATGAGCACACCTCCAAACTGCAGCGTGTCCCCTGCCACAGAGCAGAGGACCTGTTTAAAATACCAAACCTGCTGGGAGGAGTCCAGATCTCCTGTCACCCTGTAATACTTAAAGTCAATCAGAAGTCTGGATTTCATCATGTTCTCTTGCGCACACGCACACACGCACACACGCACACACACGCATATTTGAACACCCCCCCCTTAGAGGACACCACTTTCTGAACGGTTTAGAGAGATGCTGGAAAGTGGAATACATTACTGGAAGTCTCCAGATTATGAAAATCACTTGAGATTTAAATTTTAAACAACTTTTGTCCATAAATAATTTTTACCTTGAGATTGGGGACAAATAATTTGAATGTCCACTTTGGGGTCTTCAGCTATACACAAATACACAGACTGCTAAAAGTCACCTTTGGGTGCCCTCACTGTCCTTTGGGGACAAGACTCATTAAATGTCATTAACTTCATGCACGTTCAGCTATGTTCAGTAAGGAGAGCATGTTGTAATAAAATATGAAATTCAATCTTTGATCGAGCATCACTGGTCTTGTCAGGCCGAACAACGGCCCTTAGCCGTGATATAATCCCAACCTAGCACGACCTGTCATGAGCTATTGCTTCATTAACACACACCTGTCAGCCAATCAGAAAAGAGTACTCACCCAGACCATAGAATAATGTAGATTAAGAGGTAGACTGAATATGTCATAGTAGCACCACAATGAAAATCTGCATGAAATAATAATAATACACCAAACAGACTTGCGTTTGCTGATATCTTTTTAGTGACATAATGGATGGACATCATGTACGAGTGCCACACAGCTCAAATGGAATGTCCTTGAAAATGACAGGTTGTCACAAACTTGGCTAGCTTTCAAATGAATGCATCTGGACAGCTAACAGTCAGTTAACATACTTGACTAGAGACTGTTCAGAGAAACAATTTCTTAGGCTCGCTAGCAACATAGCAGGTTGTGCTCCAAACTACAACCAAGAACTTTGGCTATATAAAAATACAGAAGACCTTTGTGCACAGACAAATTTAACATTAGCCTCTGAAATAAGATACAGATATACTTCAAACAGGTATACTTCAACAAATATCTATCATGAGTCCTGAGAACAAGCCTTTCTCTTTAAGGCAGTGATCCGATTTCTGACATCATTTTTCACTCCAGTCCAGATTCGGTCTTTGAGCGCATCAGGTTCTGCGTTGATACACCGAATGCAGTCAATCTTTTGAGGTACCTTGCATGTGTGGATGAAGCGCATCATGTGTCTTTCAACTGCACACACCTCGCTGTCTTCCCACTTCCGTTTGGAGTTACCTCTTTTGTCTGTGAAGAAAAGATAGAGGTGTTGTCAATATCTCATTACTAAAAGCATTTTTTGCAGTCCATCCACAACAGCAAAACTGATCAATAATGGAGGAAAATGAATGCTAGATATCCCTACAAAGGTTTTTAATTATTTAAACACAATCCCAAATAGGTATCACAGTTACATTTGATAAAGAAAAAGCAGGCTCCCTGCTCCACCAACATTAGCCAAAGAAAGTACTGCCTTTTTGGGAGCAGAGCTCAGGTCCTGATGATGTCACATACTGTACAGACAACAGAAAGAAAAATCTTCACGATAGACCAAAACCTCTTCGAGGGTTACGCCTTTCTTCATAGAATCTGGAGTTACAATACGTAACGTTATAAGCATTTTTCAAAGTGTTACAGTGTTACTACTGAAACTTAAGATTATTCTCCAAACTCACTTTTTAGCTGCATTTGTCAACACTTTTTAATAAGAGATTTTACTATCAAACTACTTAACAGAAATGAACCTTTAGATGGGGACAAATCATTTTAATGTCACTTTTGAGCTCTTCAGCTGTACACAAATACACAAACTGATCAAATTCACCTGTGGGTGCCTCACTTTCCCAGGGACAAGAGTCATTAAATGTTATTATTACCCGGCTTTCTTACTGACCTTCCGGTTGTGCAAGATGTTTGATTCTGATTGGTCAAAACCTCTTGACAACCCCCTGGCATCGGTTATTAACTTTCACTTATATGAGCAACAGCAGAGACTAACTGATCACACGTCATGTCAAATCAATCCGCGGAGAAGAGTTCAGACACATTTAGCTTCTGCTTGTTGACACCATAGACCGTAAGGTGAGGTAAAACCGTTAGCTACCGTTTGCATCATATTGGTAAACAATGTGGCTAAAACATTAGCTTCGGTTAGCATGCTAAACCGGCAGGCTACGGTTGTTTACATATTGGATCCTGTCCATCAATATGATGGAGTGGAGCAGGTGAGAGAAACTTTAGGTTAGTGATCTCTACAGAGAAACTTAAACCATGAGCCGTGGTGATGATAGCAGCAGGGTTCAAAGTTCAGACATTAGTTTCTTTTTAAAGGTGTGTGAACCACAGAGCTCAGAGAAGAAGGAGAGCTGAATGAGGACAGTTTCATGTTAAATCCACCACAACAGACAGAGAAGAATCCATCACCATGGAACGATCACTGACGAGGAATCACTGGGACTATTTTTAAAAACTGTAAACAGAAATCATTTAAATCAATAAAATCATCTTTAATCAATGTTTTTAACAACGTGTTTGTATTTTGAGTAAGTAGCAAGGGAATATCAGGATAATGTATGGTAAGCAGGTTGTTATGGGGAAAGAATCCGTTTAGGGTGGTCAAGAACCCTCCTCTTCACGTCGGGGTCTTGTCTCACCCTGTCTGGATTCTTTTTCCCATAACAACCTGCTAATAGTACATTATCCCTTACTTTTCTGCATGCACTTTAAGCTATGTTTAGTATGTGAATATGAAGTTCAGTCTTTGATCGTAACATAAGAGTGCACATTCTGCCATAATGCCATTCTTTAGGCTATCACTGGACACATTGCTGTCACTATGAAAGGACATAATTAATCCTAATCTGTCATATTAGTAGGTATGGGTATTGTTAGGATTTTATCGATACCAATATAAGTAATACTTATCGACACAGATACTTATCCATATTTTTGTTAAATGCATAAAACATTAGGGGAAACACTGTGACTGTGTCCTGATTTAATAACTATGGACTTATTTTAACAATAGTACGTGTTACCTTGAATCAATGAGGTCGAGACAGTCACTGTTTTAGTTTGGTAAACCCCATCTGCATTGGAGCTGGGAGGTGCTGGGAGGGACAGCTAGGAGTAACATTAGCTGCAGCAGCTGCTTTGCTAAAGCAGTCAAACACGCTGCACTGCTTCAGATTCATCAAACATTGTATTTTGAAGTGTTTCGTGAGGTTGCTGGAGTAATATGTTTTAGACATATATTGCCTTTAGCTGCATTTTCATTAGATTATGTAAAGTGAAGCAACACTTCTGAACGTTTTGCCCTGTCAGCCATGAATGTAAAGACAAAGTTACAGCACGTCAAACATAATCACCTGATGCCAGCAGCTTCATCATTAGGGGACTGTTAAGAAAAATGCCTGCTATGTTAGAATGACTTAAGGTTACATAAACACTGATAGCAGCAATATATCTTTAATGACTAGTCAGGAACTGGTGCCAAATTAGTCCTGTTTCTCGTACCCATCCCTACATATTACTGATCAGTTATTAGTGATTAGCATGTTTTTAGTATTGTCATTTATCATTAAATAGCCTAAGTCGAAAAAGGAAGCTCTGAATATGTGCCTTTATTTTTACCACAATTCAAAACCTTATCCACAGTGCCAGAGTGGCGGGGATGGTTTGGCTGCAAAATGACTTGAAGGGCTCAGTATTCAGCTGTAAGACAAGGTTTATTAGGTTAGGTTTATATTGCAGATACTACCTTTCTTCAGTTAAAAAAAGATCTAACCCAAGCCAAAACAAACCTTGATTGAGAAGAGCACTGGGAGGAGTGGAACTGGAAGCAGTGGTGGGAAGTAAAGGTGTATTCTCCTGGCCGTCTTCACCTGTTGCCTCAGTGGTCGACTCAACAGACTCATCCTCATCACTTGACGCGTCCTGATCTTGTGAGGAATCAACTTTTTCTGAGGAGAAAATGTAAGAGAATATTTTTAAAAAATATGGCATAGCCTCAGCAGTTAGCCTTAAGATGAAAAACCTACAGTCCATTCTGAATGTATCGCCCATATTATTGCAGTTGCACATTAAATCAAAACAATTTGGCATAGTGCAGTGTTATACATCAATTGAACATACATGTACGCAACATCTAAGGAGATAGTAATCCATATTTGACCTTAGACTGCATTTGCATTCTTCCAATTTAAAACAGATTGATATGGTTTGTAACGGCAGATTATGAATGAATGTGTGTGACCTGTGTGCGTAATTAAGGTTGTACGGGGGTCATTGGCTGTTTCCGAAACGGCCTGCTACATACTACTTACTGATGCAGTATGTAGTAGGTACTGCCTACTACATACTGCGTGCGATAATAGCATGTAGTATGCCTGCCAGTTAGCTTTTATTTTGTAGTATGCTGGACCCGTGTCGTTGGTGTCCAGTCTGGAATGCAGAAGTAAACAATAGCCCAGCTGGTGACACCGCTATGCCGCAGCATACAGTTACGGTCTGAGAGACAAATGAAAAGTGTTTCATTAAGATTTTCATTAGTGTCAAAGGGATGAAAATGAACCTGTGAAATGTGCAGTGCCTATAAGGAACTAAGTTAGGCGGTGTTTGATTCACATCACGGCACTTTATATGTAACGGAGTTGGAGGTTGTTTCCATGCATTAATTTGGCATCACATTATGTTATCATTGTTATCCTGCCTTAATTAAAGTATGTGCCTTTTCTTAAATGTTAGTGTTTGAATGTATGTTTCTGTTGTTTGGTGTCTTAGTCATTACGTCCCCTGTAATGATTGCCACATAATTAAAATAAAAGATAGTCACGAATGTTCTCGTCTTGTGTCATGTTTTTTCCAACAACCTAAGTGGTTATCGACTTGATAATGTGGTGTGTCTTGATTTTGAAACATTAAGGGCAATAATTTACTTAGCTTTGAATACTATAGTAATAATTCAATAGGGACCCAACTGATTGCAGATGACTGTCCAGCTGTGTGATGTGAATTGTGCTGATTGAACGTGCAATATAAACAGGAGGAGAAGCAGGGAATGTGGTGTTGGGATGGTAGATAACTGGAGAGTCAAAATGTCCTTGTTGTCGATGCTTCAAGCTCATAATGTGGCAAGAAGAAGAAGAAGACTGCAAGCTGCCAGAAGGAGGGACCTTCTGACCATGCTACTGCAAAATGAATATGATGTAAGTAGCCCATGTCTAAGTTTATTAAGTGTTCTCTCAGGTCAATGAAGGACATTTATGTTGGCTCCTGACCTGTCACTTTAGTTTGAAACTGTCAGATAAATCATTTTCTTTGACAAATATTATTCTGGGGAGCCACTTTATTGTTTTCTGAAAGCTGAACTAAACACTAAAAATTAAATTGGACAGTGATTTAAGAGAACAGTAACATAACACCAAGGCAAACAACAATTCAGAAACAGTACTTACACTTACAGTACAACTTATTTAATTCTAAATGTAGCACTCATTTAAGCAATTGTCCCTACTCTTGCAGCATGGGCTGATACGAGGATCATATCAGCACCTGAACCATAACAGTGCCATTGTCTGCCTCTACCTTGGCAATGCAGAGCTGAAGAGGAATTTCCGTCTGTCAAGGCAGACGGTGAATAACTTGGTGAGCTGTCTGGGGTACACCAAGGACCATGGCTGGGGGAAAGACTTGGAGGTGGGGATTTATTTAAATTGGCTGGCCAGTGCCACCTCGTATCGGGTGGTGTCAGAGGCCTTTGATATCCCCACCTCCACAGTACATGATGTTGTTCATCGAGTCGCTGGACACATCATCAGCATCATCAATAGGGGGGTCCATCTCCCTGATGCTGATGAGCTAGAGGGCATAGGGGACGGCTTTGCCCATCTGGCTGGCTCCCGTGCCTTCCACAGAGTGGCAGGCAGCATTGATGGGACACACATCAGGATTAAGCCACCTGCAGAAAACAAGGAAGACTACCTTAACAGGTAACCTGAATAAACAATGCCCCTTCATATTAAATAATTGCTTTTGTTTCATATCAATGTCACCAACTGCAGATTACATTTTGTCTTTTCTACAGGAAGCTTTTCTACTCTATTCAGCTGCAGGTGGTCTGTGATCACAAAGGCCGCTTCCTGAATATATTTACAGGTATGAATGAAACTCAACATTACATTAACATGTTACAGCAATATAGCTTACTCACCTGAAGGGATAGTTCTTTAAAAACGATACATAATTAGTCATTATGTACTCTAATCTTCACCCCATCTTCCATCAGCATGATTGAGGAGATAATGCATTAATTTGTATTTTTAGATGAACAATCCCTGCAAAATGTAAAGTGTTTTTGTCACCCAAGTACAGTTCTAACCTCATATTAGCTTTGTGTTGAATTTCTACAGACCGTTTATTTGTCAACTGTGAACTTACTTCACATCAGTAGAAACTTTTCAATAACACATCTCCAAAGTGTTTGTACCTCGTTCTTTTAACAGAATATATTCTAAACAATGTAAACTACAATGAAACATTCACTATACATCACCTTTGTTCACAGGGCTTCCTGGTTCTGTACATGATGCCAGGGTCCTGCGGTGGAGCTCCATTTATGTGGAGAAACTGTACCCCCCTCGTGGCTGGTGCATCCTTGGGGATGGGGGGTATCCCTGCCTTGCTGCACCAATCAGCCTATTGACCCCATACAGGGAGCCGGTGCAAAACCCTGTTCAGGCCAGGTACAACCGGCATCATTCCAAGGCCAGGTATGTGGTGGAGAGGGCAATTGGAATGATGAAGACGCGGTGGCGGAGCATCTTCCTCAAGGCCCTGGAGGTGAGAGAAAGTGCCATGGTTTTATCTAACTGTACATAACTCTGACAGCTGCTGGAAGCAGCAGGAAGGCTCGATGAGCCTAAAAGTTATATGGGAGGGGGGGGGGGCATTTATACTGAATTATAGAGAATACATTGTAAGGGTAACGGTAACAGTGCAACGTTATTCAGACTACATTTCTTTAAGTTTTATTGACATGATGTCATTGCATTAAAATGATGTTTATTTCTGTAGGTGAAGGCCACCTTTGTGCCAGCGGTGGTGTCCACCTGTGCCTTCCTCCACAACCTCTCCCTCTCCAATGGGGATCTGGTGGAACCAGAGATGGAGGAGCCGGCCATCCAGGCTGAGGTTGATGACCAGCCCAACCCTGAGGGTCAAGTGCCAGGGGACAATTTGAGGCAGAGGCTGGCTGCAGAGGTTTCTGTTCCTGTTGTTGCCATTCCTGCACTGCAGGACCACAACTATTGATTTAATGTGTTTCTTTTGACCTTTCATATATTCTTTGAATTCCTGTGTTAAATTGCATTCTATTAAAATCAATTTGCTCCAATTTTAATTGGTTGAATTATATATTTTTTAACTTGCCTTTCTACTCTGTTGCTTCTATGATAAGTCCAGCAGCACCTTGATATTTCCTTTCGATTTTAAGTGCACAAATAAAATGTTTTATAATTATCAGCTTTTTAAAATCACTGAAACTGTACATGGTGTTTTATATGACCTAACCAATGACACACAAAAAATGAATCTCACATTGCTTTCAAAATGAACTTTACTGAACAACTTTTTAATCTTTCTTTACATTTTTAACATTCATTTCAGGACTCTCTCTAGGAGAGCCATCCACTCTCTCTGCCTTCTGTCCTCCCTTTCCACATTCTCTCTTTCCCTCCTCTCTAACCACTCTCTCCACTCTCTCTCTCTCTCTTCTCCTCTCTGTCTAAACGTTCTCGCTCCCTTTTCTCCTCTCTCTCCAGCTGCTCTCGCTCCCTCTTCTCCTCTCTCTCCCCCTGCTCCTTCTCCTTCCTCTCCTCTCTCTCCAGTGCTTCCCTCTCCCTCCTGTGCTCCCTCTCCATATAGATCCCCTCCCTCTCTTCATCCCTCTCAGTCATCTGCCTCAGAACTTTGACCCACTCTGGCTCCTCTTTCTTCTTCCTCCTGGCCTCGCCTGCTACAGTGGAGGGAGGAGTGACCACCACTACATCCTGGCTGCCGGAGTCAATGGTTACTGGAGGTGTGATACTTGGCCGGTGGCCAAGTACCTCATCCATTACTGTATACCACTTCCAGGATGCAGCAGTGGCCTCTCCTCCCTCCGTACTGACGCCAGTCCTGGGCGCCTTCACTTCCTATATGACACATACACATCACTCAAATAGCTTGTTGAGCTATCAACGTACAATCTACAGCATGGTAATTGGTTAACAACGTTAGGGGGAATCTACAATTACTTTGTTATACGTACCTTGTACTTCTGTTTCAGATTTTCCCACTTCTGTTTCACCTTGGTGGGATCTATTTTGCCCAATAAGGAGCAGTCTTTCACAAACTCTCTATCAAAACAAAATAAGGTTATACATATGTGTACACACGCGCACACACACATAAGCTATACACATATACACACAGACACACACACACACACACACACACATATTATGTACATACATATGTATATATAAGACATGTATGTATGTGTGTATGTATGTATGTATGTATGTATAAGATAAGATAGTCCTTTACTCGTCCCACAACGGGGAAATTTAAGTGTCACAGTAGCAAAGTAGACAGTGCAAAAAAATATAAAGCCAACAAGAGCCTATAAAATATCAATTATTAAAAAGTTATTAGCAATTAAAATTAAAGAGGTAAACAATTATCATTGATATATATATATATATATATATATATATATATATATATATATATATATATATATATATATATATATATATACATATATACATATATACATATATATATTATATAGTCTGACCACTGCAGGAAGAAAAGACCTGTATGTATATAAAACAAAATATTCTAATAATTATTATACAGACCCTTGAATGAGAAGGTGTTTCCAAACTTTTGACTGGTAGTTTACATACATACATACATATGTGTGTGTGTGTGTGTGTGTGTGTGTGTGTGTGTGTGTGTGTGTGTGTGTGTGTGTGTGTGTGTGTGTGTGTGTGTGTGTGTGTGTGTGTGTGTGTGTGTGTTTCTCTACATAACTTATCCCACCTAACGGAGCAGCTATATTTTCACCAGTAATATAACTAACATTAACTTACTCGAAGCCTCTTTGGCTTGCATTCCGGCGGCCACTAAATAAATGGTTGTTGGCAGTCCGCCAACGGATGAGGTTCTCCGTGTCCTGCTCCGTCCCTAGAATTGATGTTACGTTATTGAACTGTGATATTAATTTAACTGTCAACTTAATTAATTACAGCTGGTTAACGCAGCTGTCATTATATCTAACGGTATATTCAACATCAGCTTTACAGACGTTTCAATAAGGTTAGCCAACTCACAACTGTATTTCTGTCTGCTTTAAAATAAATTACTGATAGCAAATATATTACAATTTATAAAAATTCTATTTACTTACATTTGTATTCTTCTCGTTGGGTCACTACTGATGCTGCCGTGTTGTTGTCGCCGCCCTGCTCCATCTCTACCTGTCAACGAGCGCTGTGCATTGTGGGAAACAGTACGCGAGGCAGACTGGTCTGATGCATGCTGTGAAATTTTCCCGAATCAGTAGACATCCGGGGAGTTTTGGCATACTCCAGATTTTGCTCTTGTTCACATACTACTTACTACATACTGAATTTTGGACATATCAGTACGTACTGCTAGTATAGGAGGCGATTTCGGAAACAGCCCTAGTTCAAAGCATTTCTGAAATTTTGATGAAAAACACAGAAAAAGGTGAGTTTTTACCATTTTTTCAGTGACCTTTGACACTTAGGAAGGTAGCACCTGTCTGAAAAACACACCACACATTGCACTTATAGTAATGATGAATACTGTGCAAGCTCAGCCCTCTATCTTAAAGCATCTAGGATTTATTCAAGAAAAGGTGTCCTCAGGCCTCCTCGCCTTTTTCGGTAAAGTGTGGAAATCGTGCCTTTTCGTACGCCACGCGGCCCTCCTTGCCACCAGTGACTCCAAAATTACGACAAACCTTGTACTTGCACCCATGATGAATATACAGCCAGCTCAGCCTCCTAGCTCAAAGGATTTCTGAAATTTCCTTGAAAATATCTCAAAAAGGCGACTTTTAACCACCTTTTGGTGGATTTTCACACCTGGGAAGGTAGCACCTGTCTGAAAATCACACCACACACTCTACCTATGGTCCTTGTGAATACTGTACGAGCTCAGCCCTCTATCTTAAAGCTTGTGGGATTTATCAAACAAAAGGTGTCGTCAGGCCTAATCGCCTTTTTCACAAAGTCACCTTTTCGTACACCACGCAGCCCTGGTTGTCACCAGTGACCCCAAAATCACCACAAACCTTGTAGATGCACTCATGATGAACACACAGCCAGCTCAGACTCCTAGTTCAAAGCATTTCTGAAATTTTGATGAAAAACACAGAAAAAGGTGAGTTTTTACCATTTTTTCAGTGACCTTTGACACTTAGGAATGTAGCACCTGTCTGAAAAACACACCACACATTGCACTTATAGTAATGATGAATACTGTGCAAGCTCAGCCCTCTATCTTAAAGCATCTAGGATTTATTCAAGAAAAGGTGTCCTCAGGCCTCCTCGCCTTTTTCGGTAAAGTGTGGAAATCGTGCCTTTTCGTACGCCACGCGTCCCTCGTTGCCACTAGTGACTACAAAATCACCACAAACCTTGTACTTGCACCCATGATGAATATACAGCCAGCTCAGCTTTGTGGCTCAAAGGATTTCTTAAATTTCCTTGAAAATATCTCAAAAAGGCGACTTTTAACCACCTTTTGGTGGATTTTCACACCTGGGAAGGTAGCACCTGTCTGAAAATCACACCATGCATTCTAACTATGGTCCTAGTGAATACTGTACGAGCTCAGCCCTCTATCTTAAAGCTTGTGGGATTTATTAAACAAAAGGTGTCGTCAGGCCTAATCGCCTTTTTCACAAAGTCACCTTTTCGTACACCACGCAGCCCTGGTTGTCACCAGTGACCCCAAAATCACCACAAACCTTGTAGATGCACTCATGATGAACACACAGCCAGCTCAGCCTCCTAGCTCAAAGGATTTCTGAAATTTCACTGATAAAAACTCAAAAAGGCGACTTTTCAAAACTTTTTGATGAACTTTCACACTTGGCAAGGTAGCACCTGTCTGAAAATCACAACATGCATTCTAACTATGGTCCTAGTAAATACTGTGCGAGCTCAGCCCTCTATCTTAAAGCCTGTGGGATTTATTAAACAAAAGGTGTCGTCAGGCCTAATCGCCTTTTTCACAAAGTCACCTTTTCGTACGCCACGCAGCCCTGGTTGTCACCAGTGACTCCAAAATCACAGCAAACCTTGTAGATGCACTCATGATGAATATACAGCCAGCTCAGCTTTGTGGCTCAAAGGATTTCTGAAATTTCCTTGAAAATATCTAAAAAAGGCGACTTTTAACCACCTTTTGGTGGATTTTCACACCTGGGAAGGTAGCACCTGTCTGAAAATCACACCACACACTCTACCTATGGTCCTTGTGAATACTGTATGAGCTCAGCCCTCTATCTTAAAGCTTGTGGGATTTATTAAACAAAAGGTGTCGTCAGGCCTAATCGCCTCACCACAAACCTTGTACATGCACCCATGATGAATATACAGCCAGCTCAGCTTTGTAGCTCAAAGGATTTCTGAAATTTCCTTGAAAATATCTAAAAAAGGCGACTTTTCAAAACTTTTTGATGAACTTTCACACTTGGCAAGGTGGCACCTGTCTGAAAATCACAACATGCATTCTAACTATGGTCCTTGTGAATACTGTACGAGCTCAGCCCTCTACCTTAAAGCATCTAGGATTTATTCAAGAAAAGGTGTCCTCAGGCCTCCTCGCCTTTTTCGGTAAAGTGTGGAAATCGTGCCTTTTCGTACGCCACGCGGCCCTCGTTGCCACCAGTGACTCCTTAATCACCACAAACCTTGTACATGCACCCATGATGAACATACAGCCAGCTCAACTTTGTAGCTCAAAGGATTTCTGAAATTTCCTTGAAAATATCTAAAAAAGGCGACTTTTAACCACCTTTTGGTGGATTTTCACACCTGGGAAGGTAGCACCTGTCTGAAAATCACACCACACACTCTACCTATGGTCCTTGTGAATACTGTATGAGCTCAGCCCTCTACCTTAAAGCTTGTGGGATTTATTAAACAAAAGGTGTCGTCAGGCCTAATCGCCTTTTTCACAAAGTCACCTTTTCGTGCGCCACGCAGCCCTGGTTGTCACCAGTGACTCCAAAATCACCACAAACCTTGTAGATGCACTCATGATGAATATACAGCCAGCTCAGCTTTGTGGCTCAAAGGATTTCTTAAATTTCCTTGAAAATATCTCAAAAAGGCGACTTTTAACCACCTTCTGGTGGATTTTCACACCTGGGAAGGTAGCACCTGTCTGAAAATCACACCACACACTCTACCTATGGTCCTTGTGAATACTGTGTGAGCTCAGCCCTCTATCTTAAAGCTTGTGGGATTTATTAAACAAAAGGTGTCGTCAGGCCTAATCGCCTTTTTCACAAAGTCACCTTTTCGTACGCCACGCGGCCCTGGTTTTCACCAGTGACCCCAAAATCACCACAAACCTTGTAGATGCACTCATGATGAACACACAGCCAGCTCAGACTCCTATTTCAAAGCATTTCTGAAATGTTGATGAAAAACACAGAAAAAGGTGAGTTTTTACCATTTTTTCAGTGACCTTTGACACTTAGGAATGTAGCACCTGTCTGAAAAACACACCACACATTGCACTTATAGTAATGATGAATACTGTGCAAGCTCAGCCCTCTATCTTAAAGCATCTAGGATTTATTCAAGAAAAGGTGTCCTCAGGCCTCCTCGCCTTTTTCGGTAAAGTGTGGAAATCGTGCCTTTTCGTACGCCACGCGTCCCTCGTTGCCACTAGTGACTACAAAATCACCACAAACCTTGTACTTGCACCCATGATGAATATACAGCCAGCTCAGCTTTGTGGCTCAAAGGATTTCTTAAATTTCCTTGAAAATATCTCAAAAAGGCGACTTTTAACCACCTTTTGGTGGATTTTCACACCTGGGAAGGTAGCACCTGTCTGAAAATCACACCATGCATTCTAACTATGGTCCTAGTGAATACTGTACGAGCTCAGCCCTCTATCTTAAAGCTTGTGGGATTTATTAAACAAAAGGTGTCGTCAGGCCTAATCGCCTTTTTCACAAAGTCACCTTTTCGTACACCACGCAGCCCTGGTTGTCACCAGTGACCCCAAAATCACCACAAACCTTGTACATGCACTCATGATGAACACACAGCCAGCTCAGCCTCCTAGCTCAAAGGATTTCTGAAATTTCACTGATAAAAACTCAAAAAGGCGACTTTTCAAAACTTTTTGATGAACTTTCACACTTGGCAAGGTAGCACCTGTCTGAAAATCACAACATGCATTCTAACTATGGTCCTAGTGAATCCTGTATGAGCTCAGCTCTCTATCTTAAAGCCTGTGGGATTTATTAAACAAAAGGTGTCCTCAGGCCTCCTCGCCTTTTTCGGTAAAGTGTGGAAATCGTGCCTTTTCGTACGCCACGCGGCCCTCGTTGCCACCAGTGACTCCTTAATCACCACAAACCTTGTACATGCACCCATGATGAATATACAGCCAGCTCAGCTTTGTAGCTCAAAGGATTTCTGAAATTTCCTTGAAAATATCTAAAAAAGGCGACTTTTCAAAACTTTTTGATGAACTTTCACACTTGGCAAGGTAGCACCTGTCTGAAAATCACAACATGCATTCTAACTATGGTCCTTGTGAATACTGTATGAGCTCAGCCCTCTATCTTAAAGCCTGTGGGATTTATTAAGCAAAATGTGTCCTCGGGCCTAATTGCCTTTTTCACAAAGTCGACTTTTCGTACGCCACGCAGCCCTGGTTGTCACCAGTGACTCCAAAATCACAGCAAACCTTGTACACATGGTCATGATTAACATACAGTCAGCTCAGCCTTGTAGTTCAAAGCATTTCTGAAATGTTGATGAAAAACACAGAAAAGGGTGAGTTTTTACCATTTTTTCAGTGACCTTTGACACTTAGGGAGGTAGCACCTGTCAGAAAAACACACCACACATTGCACTTATAGTAATGATGAATACTGTGCAAGCTCAGCCCTCTATCTTAAAGCATCTAGGATTTATTCAAGAAAAGGTGTCCTCAGGCCTCCTCGCCTTTTTTCGGTAAAGTGTGGAAATCGTGCCTTTTCGTACGCCACGCGGCCCTCGTTGCCACCAGTGACTCCAAAATCACCACAAACCTTGTACATGCACCCATGATGAACATACAGCCAGCTCAGCCTCCTAGCTCAAAGGATTTCTGAAATTTCCTTGAAAATATCTCAAAAAGGCGACTTTTAACCACCTTTTGGTGGATTTTCACACCTGTGAAGGTAGCACCTGTCTGAAAATCACACCACACACTCTACCTATGGTCCTTGTGAATACTGTAGGAGCTCAGCCCTCTATCTTAAAGCTTGTGGGATTTATTAAACAAAAGGTGTCGTCAGGCCTAATCGCCTTTTTCAGTCATCTTTTCGTACGCCACGCGGCCCTGGTTGTCACCAGTGACCCCAAAATCACCACAAACCTTGTAGATGCACTCATGATGAACATACAGCCAGCTCAGACTCCTAGTTCAAAGCATTTCTGAAATTTTGATGAAAAACACAGAAAAAGGCGAGTTTTTACCATTTTTTCAGTGACCTTTGACACTTAGGAAGGTAGCATCTGTCTGTAAATCACACCACACATTGCACCTATGGTCCTTGTGAATACTGTGCAAGCTCAGCCATCTATCTTAAAGCATCTAGGATTTATTCAAGAAAAGGTGTCCTCAGGCCTCCTCGCCTTTTTCGGAAAAGTGTGGAAATCGTGCCTTTTCGTACGCCATGCGTCCCTCGTTGCCACCAGTGACTCCAAAATCACCACAAACCTTGTACTTGCACCCAAGATGAACACAGAAATACAAAGAAATACAATTGAAAATCATAAAAAAACCTAATAATTACATTTGAAATAACATTATTACCTCAGAGGAAACCCATGCTTGTTCACAGCTTCATTCAGTCAGAGAACATTACAGTAACATGAAGGCTGAATCTATGTGTAACATTAAAGCACACTGGACTTTACATTTTCTGTTTACGCTGCATGTAATGTTAAACATACCTGCACAGTTCTTCCATTGAACATTTTGTGTTTAATTTATAATATTATTTTATCTATTTTCTAAAATTATCTATTTGTATGTTGATTGTTTAGCACAGAAGAACACCAAGTCAAATTCCTTGTATGTGTAAATGTAAATGACAATAAATACATTCTGAATCTTTCAATGCATAACAGGAAGCTCATGAAAACTCAGACAAGTCTCATGGCATGAGAAATCCTGAAAGCAGCAGTTCAGCACTGATAAACTGAAAACCTGTGAAGAATAGTTGCAGGTCAAATCTCACTGAAAAGGATAGCTTTCGCTGGAAGTTATTGAGGGAGTTGTTGAAGGTCACAAGCACAGCCTGAATGTACATATAGGATGTGTTACAGATGGAGGTAGTCTGTGACCTCCAGGGCTCCTAACGAGCCCATCATTGAGAGCACCTGCCCTCATTGTACCCAGCTTGAGCTCATCAGCCTGGCTGTTCAATAAAAGGAGCTCCTTTCCCTCAGTTAGGTGTGTGCAACAGAGAAGACAACACCTTCAGTTGTTTTCTCTGGGTTTGTTTTGAAGAGTGTGTTGAGAGAGAGTGTGTATGTTTGTGGGTGTATTGTGGAGGGAAGGAGGGTGACTAAAGGATCATTAAAAAGAGGATTGATCTCTCAGGAGAGTTTTTTTCAGATTACAGTTGGTTTAGGCCTGTTCCTTAGTTTGTCTCCTCTTTATAGTATTAGTGGGTGGCTGTGGAGCTTTACACCTCCACTCCACCTTTTAGACCCCGAAGGCCTTACATCTGTTTGTATTTGAGGGTTTGATGTTTCTTTTTGTTAGTGTCCCTGTCCATGACCTCTGACCTTCATGTCATGTGACTTGCAGACACGTAACAGAGGGGATAGGCACTACTGCCATACTGTCAATAAAGGTTGAGAAGCAAAAGAGGTAAAATGTCACTAAGTCAAATGTATATTATTTACCTGAGGACCACCATTGTGTAGAAATTCAAGTGAAACCTATAAGGAGGAAAGTATTCTACCTGCTTGAAAGGTTGCTTGAGTGAGTGTGAGTGACTGCTCCTATCAAAACTACATTATTAATCTTACATACACTTTGACGTCATTTTAATAAATAAATGCATACATACAATAGATACATGATTCACATGAGCACACCTCCAAACTGAAGCGTGTCCCCTGCCACAGAGCAGAGGACCTGTTTAAAATACCAAACCTGCTGGAAGGAGTCCAGATCTCCTGTCGCCCTGTAAAACACACACACACACATAGGCTGTGAATGATCTTCCTTTTGTCCGTTTTTGCGCTCCAGCCCACGTGGGCCACGTTCATAAACCTGGACCTGACCAGAGCTCCCTGTGCTGAGACGCCCAGCAGGTTGGCTATGGCTGACTTTTTGGACTTGAGGGACTCTAAATGCCCTCGATTTGCCGTAGAGTCTGCTAGAACTTGCAGCTCTATCACCTGCGTCTCCAGATCCCTCATAGACCGGGCCAAGTCTGTAGTGACACCTCGAGTGAACTGCTGGCAGAGCTGTCTAATCTGGGTCTTCCCAACATCCCACCACTGCTGTATGTTAGTGAAGGCAGGCCTGCTCTCTCTGTGGGATGACCAAAAACAGTTCAAAGCATTTCTAAAAGCCTGGTCTGTTAAAAGGGCTGTGTTAAAATGCCAATAGGCGCTCTTTAAACGAATATTCTTGATAAAAACACGACAGGAGACTAAGCAGTGATCACTAAAACCCACAGGCTGAATAAAACACTGTTTAAAAATATTTAAGTGGTGTTTAAAACAATAAAAGCGGTCCAGTCTGGCCTGAGATAAAACCCTGTCCCTACTGTGGCTCCAGGTGAACTGTCTGTGCTGACTGTTAAAACCCTCCACACGTCAGACAGCTCCTGACTCTCCGTCAGCTGCCTGAACGTGTGGGATGAAGGCGGGTGTGGCTCAGGATGGTTTCTGTCCAGGGTTGGGACCTCCGTGCATTAAAATCCCCCCCAAACAACATAAAACCATCATCCTCTGTTTCCAACACACTCGTTTAAAATGTTTAAAAATAGCACCCTTTCCACCCCATTGGTGGGAGCATAGACATTTAAAAACACAAGTTTGACATTCTCGAACACAGCTTTCACTTTGATTAAAGCACCTGGAACAACTTCCTCTACAGTAAAAGAAAAAGGTAAGAAACTCCTGGAGAATAAAATCCCCACCCCCCCACTCAGACTGGACCTGTGGCTTAAAATCACCTCCCCATTAAAAGCCCTCTTCCAGTCACTCTCATTGTCTGAGGTACTGTGGGTCTCCTGTAAAAACACAATATCAACATGCTTAGTCTCCATCAGTTTAAAAAGAGCGGCACGTTTAAAATCAGACCTGGCCCCGTTCAGGGTACTGATAATAAAATCCCCCATGGGTACAAAATAAAAAACAACACTAAGAGTGGTCAGTAAAAAGCACCTAACAGTCTTCATCATCATCATCATCATCATCATCATCATAACCAATCTGAGCTTTCACCCTACCAATGTGCTTCTTGAGTCTGTAAACTTCCCTCTCTGAGAGCACCTTCACGCCTTTCCTGCTCAGGGGCTGGGCTGACCTGATAAAATGCCTCAGGTCGGGGAAGTTCCTCCCAACCTTAGGCAGCCTGGACCCTTTGGTCCGTATAAGGAAGGACTTAAGGCTGATTTATACTTCTGCGTAGGTGCTACGGCGTAGGCTACGCCGTAGCACCTACGCAGATGTGGACATGTCATACTTCTGCGTCGGAGTGTCTGTGACGCGCTGCAATACTCCACCTAAACGCTAGTTGGCAGTGTGTTTTTTATGCTTGTCAGAGCCCCAGTTTCCGGTTTTGCTTCGTATAATCCGTCAGTTCCTTTGTTTGTATTCAGTGAAACATGGCGACTGACATCGAGCGTAGTATTTTGGCGTTGGAGCTGATAAATGTTGAGCAGCAGTTGATCATACTGAAGCTATTGAAAAGAAAACAAGAGAGGAGACGTCGGAGGAGATGGAACGTACGACCGCTTAATCGGTTTCGGCAGAGCACGGGGGAGTTTTTGGCTCTTGTTCAACCGCTGAGAGACATGGATGAGGAAATGCACTTCCGATATTTTCACATGTCGGCAAGTAGATTCGACGATTTGGTTCGTCGTCTGCAGCCCTTTATCTCACGCCAGAGTACACACAGTATGCCTGTAGACATTACTCAGAGACTTGCAGTTACCCTTCGAATTTTGGCCTCAGGTGGAAGCCAACAGGCTGTAGCTGCTAGCTACAAGCTAGCGTCTAGCACGGTGTCTTCTATTCTGTCTGAGGTATGCAAAGCTTTGTGGGAAGCACTGCAGCCAGAGTTCCTTCCCTGCCCTTCTGTTGGACAATGGGAGACGATTGCAGCAGATTTTTGGAGACTGTGGAACTTTCCTAACTGTGTGGGCAGCTTAGATGGAAAGCATGTCAACGTAAAGGCACCGCCACAAGCCGGGAGCGACTACTACAACTACAAAGGAGCCCATTCCATCGTGCTGATGGCCACCTGTGACGCCAGGTATCGATTTACCATGGCTGATGTTGGAGGATATGGAAGGGAAAGTGACGGGGGCATCTTCAAGGAGAGCAAATTTGGATCCATGCTGCTCGAGCACAAACTGAACCTGCCTCCACCAGCTGATCTCCCTGGAACGGATGTTCCAATTCCTCATGTGATTGTTGCTGCATTCCCCCTACACTGCAATCTCATGCGTCCCTTTCCAGGTATGTCACAGACAAAATGTGTTTAATATTAAAGTGCAATGTGTATAATCATGTTTGTGGTCAAAATTCCCTCTTCAATCACACTATGTTTTACTTCACAGGGAAAAACATGACAATGGAGAAACAGACCTACAACTACCGACACTCCAGAGCCAGACGGGTGATCGAAAATTCATTCGGCATCATGGTGGCACGTTGGAGGATTCTTGGGCGAGCCCTGGAGTTTCTGCCCCAGAAATCTGTTGATGTTGTGAAAGCTTGTGTAGTTCTACACAACTACCTGGCCTACACTGATGAAGTGAACACCCTGGGGAGCAGATACATTCCTCCTAATTTTGCAGACTCTGAGACAGCTGGGTCAACTCATCCTGGCGAGTGGCGAAGAGTGGTTGCAGGGGACACCAATCTTTGTGAGCCCCTGGACCCTCGTGTCCTTTCCAGGAGCCGATCCACCAGAGCAGCCATCGGTGTGAGAAATGACCTGATGGCTTTCTTTCAGTCACCTTGTGGAAGTGTGCCATGGCAGAATGACATTGTGTGCAGAGGCCAACTCTCACATTAAATTGTTGGAATAGTTGCAGCTTGTGTCCTGTTGGCATTTACATATGTACTGTTTTGTTGTGAAATTGCTTTCAGACTGGTGTTATTGTTTTGTTAAAGATCACATAGAATAAAGTTTTGCTAATACATATTTGTTGTCAATCTGTACCTGGAGTGTCCTATTAATCAACTAAAGGATGAGTTTAGAAGTGAATGTGGGTAGCGAGGAACTGCTAGTTACAGTTAAAAATAGAAATTAAAGTTCACCATCAACTGGGAGAAAAGTACCTTCATTTCTCTCTGAAGGTCTTGATCACAACTTTCTGGAAAACCTGCCTTTTAGAATCTTGTCTAATAAATTTGAGTATTTGGGAGTCAAAATTTCCAGAAACCCAAAACGTATTTGTAAACTAAAATATGGAGATTTAATTAATGCATCAATTGAGTAAAATAATGCAATTAGTTGCCTCTTTGGAGCCATCCTATTTTGCAAACTTGATATACCTGCTGAGCAGTTAAAAGATGATTTCATCCTTCCAATTTCATTGAAGCTCAGGGGTGTACTGGGTCTTATGATGCTCCAATCACCAAGAACTTTCTTTCAAGCTGGGCTTGGGGGATAGTGTCTTCTCAAACTGGGCAGATAAAGGCTTAATTAATATAAAGGACTTCTACATTGACAAAAACAGGGATTTAGATAAGTCACACACCTGTAACAATGTAGTCAGCTGTAAAATAATGACAGTTTTACAGAAATGTTAAATCAATGAGGCATGAACAGGTTTATATTCAAATAAACCTTTTTTATTTGGTTGTGAAACATCTAAAACAATCAGAAAGTGCACATGTGAAAAAAATAAGGCAATAAAAAATTAAATAAACACAGGACTTGCCCTGGAAAAAAGTATAAAAAATGAAAGTGCACATATGAAAAAATAAGGCAATAAAAAATTAAATAAACACAGGACTTGCCCTGGAAAAAAGAATAAAAAATGAAAGTGCACATATGAAAAAATAAGACAATAAAAAATTAAATAAACACAGGACTTGTCCTGGTGGTGGTTTAAAGAACAATAAGTTTAGAATACAAAAAAACACACTCAAATGAACACTTTAGTGCAAGTTTTTAACTTAATACAAGTACTTCAACATCCTCAAAGTAGCTGCAAATGCACACTGTCCATGTTCTCCTGCCACTGGAACAACAGTCTGTGCGTCTCAAACATCGCAGCTCCTCTCTGGTCTTCTGGCAGCCTCCTAATGAGGTCTGCCACAGTCTGTCCAAACCGCACATATTCATCAGTCCCCATCAATAGTGTCTGCTGCAACTGGAGTCTACGCTCCTCCAGTTGCTCCAGTTGCTCCAGCCGCACTTGCACAGCCTCATCCTGCTCCTTTCTCTTCCTCTTTCCTCTAGAGGCTAGAGGAGATTGCAGATTGGGCAGTGGGGATGACTGGGAGGGAAGGGCAGCAGGCAACGGAGAGGGCGCAGGTGTTGGCCGGTGCAGGACAGGCGATGGAGAGGGTGCAGGTGTTGGCCGGTGCAGGACAGGCGATGGAGAGGGTGCAGGTGTTGGCCGGTGCAGGACAGGCGATGGAGAGGGTGCAGGTGTTGGCCGGTGCAGGACAGGAGATGGAGAGGGCGCAGGTGACGGACAGTCTGAATACAATGGGGAGAGTTCACTGGTGGAGCCCCAGGTGTCTGCAAGCTCTAGCTGGGCACTGCATCCAGCAGTGGATCTAGCTTCTATCTGGGATCATGAAAGAGAAAGAAAATATTCAGTGACTTTGAAATTACATGTGTCCATATGATTACATGCTGACAATTTCTACCTACACACAGTGATGGGTGACAGTGATTTAAAAATGCTATATGGCGACACTGATATAATGCAAGTCTGTTTCTTACAAACCACAAAACCACACAGAAAGGCAACATTCAACGGTCATTATAACTGCTTCATGCACGTTCACGCTGTGTTTACAACTCGTTAGCATTGTTAGCTCAGGCTGCTAGCTACCCTTTGTGAAGCACATAGGGTTAATGATTCAAACAATATATTTACCTTCTCATCGTAGTTAGACTCTGTCTCACGATGCTTGATGTGAGGTGAGAGCCAGGACAAAAAGATATACAGGGCTGGAACCTTCTTTCCCCCTGGATCGCCACTCTTTGCAGACATTTTCCTGCGGAGGCGGACAAACTTGTCGCGACTGTTCTTCCACCGCTTTGTGCAATCTTGGATTTCCATCCCGGTGTTCGTGGAGATTTCTCTCCACGAATTCACGGCCATCTGGCAGTCTTTGTAGTGAACCGAGGACGAATCGTACAGATGAGGGTACCTCCTCACTTCATTGCACAGTCTCTCGTCGGCTTGGTCCATGGTTAAATCGGTGAAAGGTTGTGAATGGTGGCGATACCGGAAATGTTATAAATGCAGGAAATACAATGCCGCCGAGCGGACCAATCACAGCCGAGCGCTACGCGTCGATTCGACGCGTAGTTATATTTTGGAGGAGGTGCGCGTCAACTACGTCCGTAGGCCTCTGCGTAGGTACGCGAGCTACGCAGACTCACAGCGTAGGCTACGCCGTAGCACCTACGCAGAAGTATAAATCAGCCTTTAGGGAGTGCTCCCCCTGTTCTGCATGACACAAGAAATGTACATGAATACACTTTGTACCGGACACATACATTCACGCCATGTGGCACTGCCACTGCACACCTGTAGCTTCGAAAACACAGTAGCCTACGGACTTGTTTGACTGTAGAGTGTACCTGGTTTATAACAACTACAGCCATGCCAAGCACCGCAAAAGTCACCTTGATCATCATTTAATTAATACACACTCAACTTTTTAAGAAAGCACTAAGGTGTGACTGCTGTGGATTATAATCGGCAGTACAACAGATAGCTTACCTTTCCTTGTTTACAATTCATGACACTAACGCTAACGCTAATGCTAACGCTAATGCTAACGCTAATGCTAACGCTAATGCTAACGCTAATGCTAACGCTAATGCTAATGCGCTAGCCATGTGGCTAACACGTTAGCATCATCAAAAGTTTGACTTAGCTGCCAACGATCGTAACAGTGAAATACAATTGTAAATCAGATATATTATAACATACCTGTCTATAAGGAAGCGGGCAAATTCGGGATCGGTTTTCATTCCTTTTGAGTCCCTCAGTTCTCTCCATCTTGTAAAAGCACTGCCGAGGTTCACTCTTGTTTTTGCTCGTGCTCTGTCACTGTCCCGTTTGGATTTCTTTTGCTCCTCTGTCCTCTTCCTTTTTGCTGGTGCAGCAACAGCGTCAGCCATGACTGTAAAATAAATCCTACAGAAAAGGTCCACCCTGCTTGCATCTGGCTGGGTCTTCTCTCACTACCAAACTGTGCCGGCCGGCGTAGTGTAGACAAGAGGAATTCCGGTGTACCTATCGTAAATCGTTTCGTTTTTTCAGGGAAATGGTACAGGGAAATGGTACAGTCGGACAGGGCTTTCTGACTGTTCTGAGAAATAGCATTTAGAAATGACCTTTTTTTGAGCTGATAATCTCATTTTATAACGTGGATTAGGACCAGGAACATATATAAAAAGACTATTTCAAAATCACTTAGAAAGTCCTCATAGCCCCATTAAACACCTGCTCATTGTGAATGGCATCCTCATCACCAGAAATCATTGCTTCACATTCTATAATCTTAGCTATTTTTTTGATGTTGTGACCCAACTTTAATGCTAAAGATGGTGTTTTATATGTGTTCGTCTCCTCATTCAGGCCAGCCACATTCTTAACTGCCTCTATCACAAGAGGGAAATTAGCCGGCACGAAGAAATCTGACATTGTCTTTAACGTGCCGTCTTTTTGCCTTGCAGAACTAGTCGCCCTGTCTCGTGCAGCTTTTGTCTGATGTATTATTGAAGAGGTGTTCCCCAAAATTCAGTATGCTTTTCTCTTTGCGAACAACATTTGTAATCTCATCTTCGCGCATGTCGAGCACCATTTTCCAGAACCGTGCATTCACATTGTCTGGAACTGGTTGAGCATATGCACAAAGGGCTTGGACTCTGTTTTTTCCTGGCTTCAAACCTTTGATTTTCTTAGTCAGGTGGCATCTCTTCATGTGCTTCCACAGTAGTTTCCGTTTGAGGTAAGCCTCACAGTTAACACAGTGCATGTAATCACTGGGTTTACCAGGATTACTAGATTGTTGACAGGGTATCACCATTCCTTTTCCCTCTTTAAGGACCTGATTATTATGGGCACGGTTTCCTTTATTTCTCAATAAAGTCAACTGTAATCTTCGCTCTTTAGACCCCTTTGGAAAAGCAACTGCTCTTGCCACTTGTGGTTTATCTTGGTGTTTTGCTTCTAAATGGCGTGCCATTTTGCTGAAAGGCTTAGAGCAAAACACACAGTGAAACCTTTTATTGTACATTCTGCCGCCATTTTTGATCGTCATGACCTTCACATCAGAATCATCAGTTGAAGATGATTCTACAATGTCATTTGCAGCGACGGATCTAGAAGGTGCCTTGTGTTGTCTCTTGTGTGGTTGGACTTCTCCTTCCTGAAAGTGAGGTAAAGTTGTCTTCTGTACCTTTCTCTTCTTACCCTTGTGCTGTTTGACATCTTCTGCTGTCCTGTCATCTGCTGAAGTGTCGCTTTCTGTGTCTTCAGAGGTTTCAGGAACATACTCGTCTCCACTGAACTCAGAAATGGATAGAGAGTCATCTGTTGTGTATCCAATCATCTGCTTGTTTAGCTAAAAAAAAAAAAAGCTAAGCGTTACAGTAAGTATTTTGTCAAATCTAGTTTTACATTTCATACACCAGTACGGACCTGCAGATGCACATTCAGCACACCAAGTCTGCCACCACTCTGTCACTGTTAAGAGACTGCACTTATTATATTAGCTTGTGAAGTTGATGCAAATAAACTTACAACTACACTGTCGGTTCTTCTGAGGTACACTTGTGTCGAAGTCAATTTTAGTAATTTCACTGTCACTGGAGCACTTGTGCACTTTCTGAAAAATAATAAGAAAATATTTTTTAACAGTGAAAATCTCTGAAGTCCACTCAGAATTAAAGGATAAATAATGCTTTCATGCAAGTTTGTCTTAAATTCCCACTGAACTGCAAAAAGAGAAGCAGACTTCAGGGTCCTACAAAACATCAGTCAGCCTATTAAAACCTTTTTCTCAGGGGCCTCTGTGGCTCACCATGTAGTGCATGTATGCACACACTATACTGAGCCCCCTGGCCATCCATGCCCTGTGCTGCATCTCATAACTAAGGCTTAACAAACTGCTGAAAGGAAGTGCCCTGCAATCTCCAGGCATCACAAGCCCCTCTCCTTCAGTGTGATCAAGTGTTTTGGGACTTTGCAATGCTGAAAGATACCACACAGGTGACTTCGACAAAATTGTGCAGAATTTTTTTTTCTGCAACTGAAGCCATATTTCCTACTGATGAACTTGGTGAGTGATTAGGCGCAGGCAGAAGCACATAGAAACAGTTCCGTCTCCTGTCACTCTAACGTACATTAGAAAAAGGTGTAGTTCAACTAACCGTTGTATCCAGACTACCATGTAAAACCAAGGTGCTCTCCCTCTGCTCGTTTATCTCCTTTGTGTTAGTCTTCTCGTAGTGTTTCTCACACGCATCATGATGTGCTTTAAGTTTCTGGAGGCGACGAATGTGACGACTTGGAGCCTGCAAAGCAAAGAAATCTAAGTTTAAAAACATTCTTCATTGTGCAGTCAAATATTTTTTTGTTGGTGGTGGTATTTATGCTTTATTACATAGGACAACTTCAAAACACAGATAGGACAGAGCAGAGAAAAGACACTATTATGGCACCTGTATTCACTGCAGTCTAAAAACTTTCACTATCACAGTAACATAACTCTGCTTCATAGTGAATTCACAGCTTACTACCACTTACCACTAACCTACACTGACTGACATGACAAGGATATGACAACTATGAAGCCAACTACTGAAATATCTACAGAACTGAAATCCAAAAGGTCCAAAATAACACAGGGAACACAAAGAACCCAAGCAGAACATACAAAGTGAACTCCAGAAAGACAAACAATGATCCAACAAGGGACAGGGAAAACTGAGGAACTAAATACACAGAGTAATTAACACAGGTATGCAGCACAGGACACAGGTGACACAAATCAGGGTAATCAAAAGGAGGGAAACACACAAGGGCAGAAAGTAACTGACCTGGAAACAAAGGGGATTCAGAACTACAAAACAGAGTACACAAGACAAGACTAAGAAACACCAGAAAGTCCAAAAAGAGACATGGATCACTAAACACTCAAGGGACACAAAGAATAACCAATGCAGAATAAACACAGGGAGGAACCAACACATGAAACACAAGGAAAAACTGACATTTGAACTCATGACACAGTCATTGAATCGACTTAAATAGACAGATCCATTTCTTAAAGTATTATGTCTTAACAGTAACACTTCTAACAAAAATAAAAACAATCTTTATCAAAATAATGATTTATTTGTAACATAATTCATATCATAAGAAAAGGGTTAGGGTGTTATTGATTAAGACTTAAAAAATGGATGCAGTCTGATGAGTTATACAGTATATATGGTGACTTATACTAACAACTATAAGTATATGTGTGAGACAGACATATACAGTGTAACGTTATGTCGTTTACATATTTTTTAGTGACTCACGCTGCTGTTCCTGGTGTGTAAAGGCACACGTCTCTCTTAATGGGTGCGCACTGTGCTTCGGGGATCGCTGCACGTTTTTAATAGACTAAATATCATTAATAAGCGTGATGATATGGTGACATAACCTTTTACACTGAAGTAGGCTGTTTAGTAACCACGGTGCCGGCGAATATAACTGCAATCGGCACATCTCTACGGGAAGAAATTTAAAAAAGGCAGGGAGCGGGGTGCAGGGAGGGGGGAGCGGGGTGCAGGGTGCAGGGAGCGGGCGGCGGGGAAGCGGGCGGCGGGGGAGGGTGGAGCGGGGCACCATGGCCGCAGTGGCGGTTCAAGTGGCGGTTTTAACCGGTGCCAAAGCTATGCAAACCACCCTTAAGTTATGTGCACATGGTAACATTAGTTAATTGTGATTTGGAGTAATATTAGCATGGCTTCAGACTTGGTTTAATGACTTGACATTGGAACATGCAGGCTTGCTAGCTGCCATGTGTAAACTAACACTAGCTAATGACGTTGCAACAAAACGTGAGCTTCTCTTTTCATGCTGCAGTACTAACAGTACGAAGTTAACAGCTAAAAAAGTACTGAATTGAATTATTAACAAGAACTTATAACAATGACTTACCATATCCTCCAACGTCGTTGACGGGTCCGCATGCGACGCAGTAGTGATGTGAGATGGCCAAGGGAGCTCATGGCTGTGACCTGTGACCGGAACTCATGGCTGTGACCTGTGACCAGAGCTCATGCTCGTGAGATAGAGAGAGCGCTGGATTTACGACAACGCACCGACCGGGAGAACTCCGCACACACCACAACGACACACCGACAGGCCGGGAATCTTTACAAATGGATGTTAAATTTGATATTCACAAATAAAGAAACATATATTCTATTTACAAGCCCTTTTGATGAATAGATTAGATATTATTTTGCCCTTAAATGATGACACAGGCTGAGTGGGAATCAAAAAAGGGAGCGCTGGATTTCAGATACAGCAGGTCCAGGTGGGGGAGGGGCATGGTCCAGGTGGGGACTTCAAAAGTTAGGTTTTGTGTAATCTGTCAGTTGACTGAGGCTGGGGGGAAGGACAGTGCTGCTAAAAGTCATTTTTTAATTGAGAAAAGTAATTTAATATTATATTGATATATTACAATAAATTACTATATGAATAAATACAGATGTGAATTAAAATATAAAACAAAAAAATACAAAATTCAAAATATTCAAGGGATCAACATAAATAAATAAAAATGTAAATAAAAACATTGAATTAGCACAGATTTAGAGTTGGTTTTTTTTACAGAGGTTATATTGTCATTTCTATATCAATGCCATCATCGTTTGCGTAATGCATGTACAGTGGCAATTAGAAAAGCTAAAACTGATTATTACTTTCTTTCTAATATCGCAAATAATCTGAACAATCCCAAAAAATTCTGGAGTACAATTAAATCATTATCTGGAAAAATCAATTATGTTGAGCTTCCTCCATGCATTGTGAAGGATGAAAAGAAAATTACTGAGAAGACTGAAATGCTTGACTGTTTCCACAGACATTTTGTTCCTCTGTTTTTTTATTTGAATCCCTACACTCTTCCTGTAGCAGTACTCCCTCTGTGGATCCTGTTAATCAGGCATTACCGAATCAACCTTTTAGCTTTGATGACATTTTAACTTCTCAGGTAGATAAAGCCCTCAGGTAGTTGTACACAACAAAATCTGCTGGTCAAGACAAATTGAAACCCTACTTTTTAAAATTAGCAGCTGACTTCATTGCCCGCCCTTGACGCACATTTTCAACCTCTCCCTAGCAACAAATGTCATTCCCTTAGTCTGGAACTCTGCCTTTGTTTCCCCCCTTCTAAAAGGGGGTGACGCCACTATTTTAAATAATTATAGGCCCATTTCCAAATTATCTGTCCTGGCCAAAGCCCTTGAAACTTTTATCAGTGATCAATTGAAGGAATTTTTAGACAATAACAACATTTTAGCAGCATCTCAATCAGGTTTCAGGAGAAAACACAGCACAGTTACAGCATCTCTTAAAGTTTTTAATGATTTTAGCGACATTTTAGATAATAAGCATTATTTTTATTGACCTGTCTAAGGCCTTTGATACAGTTGACCACAAGTTACTGAAACAACGACTGTGCCTTATAGGATTGTCTGATCATTCAGTCGGCTGGTTTGATAACTACCTCCATGACAGGTCACAATGTGTTCATGTTCATGTATTCATTATTTATATCAACACGATACATCATACTGTTTTTAATGCAAATTTCCACTTTTATGCCGATGACACTGTAATGTATTGCTCTGCACCCACCCCAGATCAGGCCCTGACACAGTTACAAACTGCTTTTGTCGTCACGCAGGAAAAAACATTGGCATCTTCTTATTTATAAATGCATCCGAGGACTACTTCCTTCTTACCTCCTCACATATATTGCACAAAAGAACTCAGGAAGTCCTAATCTTTGATCTCAGGATCTTTTATTACGATCTGTTCCGAGGGTCAGGACTGAACTTGGGAAAAAGGCCTTCAGGTTTGCTGCTCCCTCGACCTGGAATGCCAAAAGCATACAAAAGGATCTAAAACTGTCTGACATGATATCTTTGAATGCTTTGAAGCGGTCCTTAAACGACTTTGAGGCTGAAGCATCTGTCTGTAGATGTTTTGTTTAAATGTCACTCAGGCTGTTTGTCTGGAGGTACCTGTTGTGTAGCTGTTGTATGCGTCTGCTATCTGTATTTATGTCTATTGTCTATTTGTAACTCTGTAACTGTGCTGCTGCCTATCTTGGCCAGGACTCTCTTGGAAAATAGATTTTTAATCTCAATGAGCATTTCCTGGTTAAATAAAGGTTATATATCATTATTTTCTATAAATCTTATTGTTTATGTAACAGGGTTACCGGTTACATTTATGCAAATGTTATGCAGCTTGCTAGGCTCCACACCTTCGATTACTACAGTTAGCCTACTTTTGATACAAATACTACCAAGCTGGTCTTGGTGCTTAGTTCAGTAGCAGACAGAGAACAGCTGAGATGCTATTAATATCAGTATTAGCAATAATAAAGACCTGAAGAGCACACAGCAGGGAGACCACACTCAGAAAAACAACCCACAGCACTACGGCACGTAACAGCTAGCTAGCCTCCACACTAGCATTAGCTAAACCTGCTTTAATGTTAGTTATAGCAGCTGGTGAGTCTCCACACTAGCATTAGCTAAACCTGCTTTCATGTTAGTTATAGCAGCTGGTGAGTCTCCACACTAGCATTAGCTAAACCTGCTTTCATGTTAGTTAAAGCAGCTGGTGAGTCTCCACACTAGCATTAGCTAAACCTGCTTTAATGTTAGTTAAAGCAGCCGGTGAGTCTCCACACTAGCATTAGCTAAACCTGCTTTCATGTTAGTTATAGCAGCTGGTGAATCTCCACACTAGCATTAGCTAAACCTGCTTTCATGTTAGTTATAGCAGCTGGTGAATCTCCACACTAGCATTAGCTAAACCTGCTTTCATGTTAGTTAAAGCAGCCGGTGAGTCTCCACACTAGCATTAGCTAAACCTGCTTTCATCTTAGTTAAAGCAGCTGGTGAGTCTCCACACTAGCATTAGCTAAACCTGCTTTAATGTTAGTTAAAGCAGCTGGTGAGTCTCCACACTAGCATTAGCTAAACCTGCTTTAATGTTAGTTATAGCAGCTGGTGAGTCTCCACACTAGCATTAGCTAAACCTGCTTTCATGTCAGTTATAGCAGCTGGTGAGTCTCCTCACTAGCATTAGCTAAACCTGCTTTAATGTTAGTTAAAGCAGCTGGTGAGTCTCCACACTAGCATTAGCTAAACCTGCTTTCATGTTAGTTATAGCAGCTGGTGAGTCTCCACACTAGCATTAGCTAAACCTGCTTTCATCTTAGTTCATGCAGCTAGCTAGCCTCCACACTAGCATTCGCTAAACCTGCTTTCATGTTAGTTCATGCAGCTAGCTAGCCTCTACACTAGCATTAGCTAAACCTGCTTTCATGTTAGTTATAGCAGCTGGTGAGTCTCCACACTAGCATTAGCTACACCTGCTTTCATGTTAGTTATAGCAGCTGGTGAGTCTCCACACTAGCATTAGCTAAACCTGCTTTAATGTTAGTTATAGCAGCTGGTGAGTCTCCACACTAGCATTAGCTAAACCTGCTTTAGTGTTAGTTATAGCAGCCGGTGAGTCTCCACACTAGCATTAGCTAAACCTGTTTTAATGTTAGTTATAGCAGCTGGTGAGTCTCCACACTAGCATTAGCTAAACCTGCTTTCATGTTAGTTAAAGCAGCTGGTGAGTCTCCACACTAGCATTAGCTAAACCTGCTTTAATGTTAGTTATAGCAGCTGGTGAGTCTCCACACTAGCATTAGCTAAACCTGCTTTAATGTTAGTTAAAGCAGCTGGTGAGTCTCCACACTAGCATTAGCTAAACCTGCTTTAATGTTAGTTAAAGCAGCTGGTGAGTCTCCACACTAGCATTAGCTAAACCTGCTTTAATGTTAGTTAAAGCAGCTGGTGAGTCTCCACACTAGCATTAGCTAAACCTGCTTTAATGTTAGTTATAGCAGCTGGTGAATCTCCACACTAGCATTAGCTAAACCTGCTTTCATGTTAGTTAAAGCAGCTGGTGAGTCTCCACACTAGCATTCGCTAAACCTGCTTTAATGTTAGTTAAAGCAGCTGGTGAGTCTCCACACTAACATTAGCTAAACCTGCTTTAATGTTAGTTAAAGCAGCTGGTGAGTCTACACACTAGCATTAGCTAAACCTGCTTTAATGTTAGTTAAAGCAGCTGGTGAGTCTCCACACTAGCATTAGCTAAACCTGCTTTCATGTTAGTTATAGCAGCTGATGAGTCTCCACACTAGCATTAGCTAAACCTGCTTTCATCTTAGTTCATGCAGCTAGCTAGCCTCCACACTAGCATTAGCTAAACCTGCTTTAATGTTAGTTCATGCAGCTAGCTAGCCTCTACACTAGCATTAGCTAAACCTGCTTTCATCTTAATTCATGCAGCTGGTGAGTCTCCACACTAGCATTAGCTCAACCTGCTTTTATGGGGCGCCGTTTGTAAAGTTGTGCACACTGATAATAACAGCAACATTTCTCCACATTTAGCTCCAAAACGTCATGAAAATTCAGAGTGCATTTTTAAAAGTCACTTTTTTATCACATTTAGAGGAATATTTGTGATTTTCTTCACATTTAATTTCTTTCTGAATAATATAATGAGTTAAAATCACTGTTAAATCTAAATATTAAATCTAAATCTAAATGTTAAATATAAATCTAAATGTTAAATATAAATCTAAATTTTAAATATAAATCTAAATGTTAAATCTAAATCTAAATGTTCAAAGTTAAATCTAAATGTTCAATGTTAAATCTAAATGTTAAATCTAAATCTAAATGCTAAATCTAAATCTAAATGTTAAATCTAAATCTAAATGTTAAATCTAAATCTAAATGTTAAATATAAATCTAAATGCTAAATATAAATCTAAATGTTAAATATAAATCTAAATGTTAAATATAAATTTAAATGTTAAATGTTGCTCCGCGATCCTAAATATTTAGCTCATATGCAAATTCACACTGCCGCCGACCGGAAGTACCAAAATAAAAGCTTCACAAAGCGATACAGATATCGCGGTCATCCATAGTCTGTCAGGAGAGTCAGAACTGACTTGGACTGACTTGGACGGACTGTTGGCCGGACCAGCCACTGTGAAAAATGTCGTCAGAGTTGGCAGAAAATATTGGAAGAGCTGTTTTGGACGCCATTCGGAGTTTCCAAAATGCACCTTTGGTGGCAGCGACGACCACACAACAACCACATCGTTCGGTAAGTTTCCTTTCGAAGCTATGTGGGATAGACTGTGTTCAGTTTTAGCCTATGGTGTTATCGTGCATATCAAGCTAGCCAAAATGGGTCAAGTCTGTTAGATAACGAACGATGTACCTCATTTTATTTTATATATTTAGTTGGTGATAGGCACATTACCCTGAGGAAAAAGTGTTTTTAATGCAGTTAAAACATAAATGCCCCCCAGAGTTCTGCCAGTACCGCGCCTGGACCAGGACCATCCCGCGTTTCCACCTTGACAGCACAACGCACGGTAGGTTTTCATACTTATAGTTAGATTATTTTAATTCTTATCTGAAAATATATGATTCATTTTCATTTTCACCAGTGTAACATATTTGACACAACATGATAATAACGGCAAATGTCATTTATTTGTATTTTATTACTCCTCAGGGCACCAGTAACTCAACTCAATTGACACCAGGATCAAATTTCCACACACTGAATGATCATTCTGTAAGTATTCATTCAGTCATTACATTTTTCACTTTAAAACATCGGCAATCTAAAGAGAGTATTTACAAGATATTTTTTAAAAATACATTTGTTTCCAAACCAGCACTTGCTATGGACGTCTGGTAATGTATGTCTCTGTTTGGGTTTATATTTTTCCTTATTATAGGTTCCCCTTCCATCATTTCCTAGACAAGCTGCATGCCCACGTTTTGTTAGAAAAAGCAAGGCCTGCAAACATTACACCAAAGATATTGTGTGCTTGCCTTTTTCTCCTCAATCAATGTTCTGTATACCAAGACGGGACTCCAGAACTAAATTGGCACGAGATGGCCTCATAGGAAAGATCTCCTTTACATCTGACTGGTGTGAAACAGAACTTCAAGAGGAAATAACTGCCATATTTAAAAAGACATTTGCATTACCCGTGGGCCAGCCTTTTCCATTTGAATATTTGAGTACAATCCGGGGATCTAAAAGGTTAACGAAACCAAATGTGTCAAGCAATTTTTCATGGGGGGGGAAAGAAGTTGGCTCGATTTCCTCCAGCACCTGTCTGTACATAATGGCAAGAATCCACAAACCTGCCCAGGTAAAACATGTCTTACAATGTTCAGCAGATGTCAATGTTAAACTCTGTACAACTCTCAATTCCTCTGTCCTGCAACATTGATAGAGGCGGATAGAAATATATACAATAAGTATCTCTGTGTCGTCCAATCCCCCCCCCCCCCACAGGAACCTGAAGAGCTGTCGGATAGTGACTTTGAAAGTCCAGCCAGGCAGAGGAGAAAAGGTGTGTTTGATGAATGTTGATTTTTCCTGTTGGTCGACATTGTAATTAGAATCTAATTTGTTTTCTTGATGGGTAGATAATTGTCCCTGATGTTTCGGAGTCCAAAATGACATTGTTGCCATTGTGAAAAGGAAAGTTTTCTCAACTATCATGATATAAACGTGTCAGAAAAAATACATAAATATATTAAGTATGAATATTAAATTAAATTATATGCCTTAATTTGTTGATATTGGTGTATACATATATATATATCCTTCTTCTGCTCATATATTTTAGTGCGTACAGCGCCACTGTCCCCAAGGGAAAGTGAGCTCCACTATCAGGACCCAGAAGACCTCAGTGATGATGGGAGTGATAATGGCAGACAGGAAGAAATGTCATTGCACCAAGACAGAAGTAGGTCAAAACCTTTATCTAATTTGTGTTTTTACAGGTTGTATGTTTATTCAGAAGTGTTATTGAGATATCAGTTTTGTTCTTGGCTATCTTGTTCTTAGCATTTTGCAGCTTTTTCTTGTTTAGCAAGGTAAAGAGAATTTTACCACTGAAAACGAATGAGAGGTAGTACTTTCCGAATAGCTTTTTTTTTTTTTACCTAAATCCTTTAAGAAAATCCTCTTGAGAATTCTTAAAGAAGCATACTCAAAGATGGGATTAGGGCTAATTTAGGACACATTTAACAAAGTATGTGTTATGTCAAAACATTTTTCCTGATGATATTTTCTTTATGCAGTGCATGATCCAGTGTCTTCTTCACCAATGGAAAGTGAGGCCAGACATCAGGAGACAGGGGGAAGCACTCTAGAGAGTGAAAACGAGGGACAGGCAGAAGACTTGGGGCAGTTGTTTCCTTATAACTTGGCAGAATTTGTGTAAGATATTGTTAGAGGTTCATAGAAACACTACAATGCATACGTTTGGTCATTGATGTTATGAGTCATTGAGTCAACAGTGAATTAAAATCTTCAGTCATTTTTATATCTCTGATTCTTTGAGGTTTATACTGTATTTTCGCTTTTTGCCTGATTCATTTTCTGTTGTCCCTGTCTTCATTTTTTTCAGCCCTGTTTATCTAGAGGAAGATGATGCTCTTGAAGAGGCAATTCAGCGTAGTCTCCTGGAAGAGTCGGACATGCCTAGTTCTGTTCATGTTGTTAGGTAAGATTACAGGTTTTTTTTTATTACTGCATATACTAATATTCATTAGTGTGAACATTGTACGCCAAGTGAAATATTTTTGGAGATAATTGTCAAAACAGATGTGCATCAAATTATCAAGTTTCATCATGTACATTTCAAAGATTGATAACTGTATTTTATCAGTAATTTTACCAACATTGACTTTTTTATGATGTAACACTGTGCACTTAAGATAATTATGCATTCATGTTTGCAATGCACATGTAAAATATGTCCAGAAGTGTGTTTGTCTTTCTTATTGTGTCTTTTTCATATATAGGTCCTCTGAGATGCTCAGCAGAGAAGAGATTGCAGGCCTTCTGAAAGCTCATAGTGAGAGAGTTGTATCAGCAGGAACAAGACAAGTCCATATCAGTCGCGCAAATGTGTGGATCACAGCTTTGCGTCCGTTTAAAAGACCAAGTTTTGTGGAAAGCCATGACATGCTCTATGTCAAATTTGCCAGTGATGAGCAAGATGCTGAGGAAGATGCTGCTGACTTTGGTGGACCCAGACGAGAGTTTTTCCGTTTACTGGTGAAGGCTATCTTCCAAGACAGCGGAGCTTTTGAAGGTTTTAAAATGATTTTGTAGTCCAGAATCGCAGAGTTTTCTGATTTCTAATGTATTTTCCATTGTATGGCTCCTATTATGTCTCCTACTAAAGGTTACATGGTCACAAATATTGGGTTGGAATGCCAGTTTACACCTTCCTTACAAAACATGTTGATGTTGACTCAAATCATCTTTTATTTTATACATAGCTTATTTTGTCTTCTTTACATACTTTTATTATCATTAATTTCATTGTATTTGTATTTATATCTTATTAATTACTTTCTTCTATTAATATTATTTGATACTCTTACTTATTGTGGATAGGGGCAACTATAATGACTGAATTTCCCCCCAAGATAAATAAAGTATTTCTGATTCTGATTCTGATCTTTCAGGCACCCCAAATGGATGTGCCCCAAGATTGAACATTCTCCACTTGCAACAAGGAGTGTACCGAACCATTGGCAGAATGATGTCAACGATAATTGTACAAGGAGGTGAACCACCAGCGTTTCTGTCCCCACATGTTGTGGACTACATCGTGTCGGGTGACGTCCTCCAAGTACACGTCACACTTGACAATATAGGTGACCCTGGGTTAAGGGAGAACCTCAAAAAGGTGATGTGTAATTGTGAACTGTAGGCTATTTTAGTAATACTGTAAATGTTGTACAGCATGTAAGCTCATGATTGTTATTATAGGATGGCTGACTTTAGGTTGTATCCATCTTGAATTGGTGAGACGAAGAAATACAGAGCATGGCTTAACTGTTATTAAGTGTTTATTAAATGCCATTGCTTCTTAGCAAGTTAGCAAAACATATGCTCATAGAAAACAATTAAGTGAGGTATTATTTTTCCCCTATGTAAAGAATTTTTTTTAGTTCAAAAAGTATCAATCGGAGTACAGCAATAGAAACTGAATTTGATTTGTTACATTTTTTTAGATTTTTTTTGTATTTGTGGAATTCAGTCAAATTTATTTTGTTTTACATACTAAAAGTTGAATCACAAAAAAAGTTTTAGAAAGGGTATTTTAAAAGGATTGTAAGATAGAATGCACAACTTACACTATATGTTTATTAAATACAGTACATGTGCAGACATTTTTAATTCTTGGTTTATAATTTTTAGGTTAAACATGCAGCCACGCAGGAGGATTTGGAGGAAGCCGTCAGCTGCTGTGACTCATGGCGATTTCAAGTCGAAGGTCTCCCACTAACTGTCACCATGTCCAACAGAGATGCGTTTGTGAAAAATGCAGCTCTGTACCATGCCATTCTGCAACGGCAGAGCTGTCTTGATCAACTCACTGATGGCTTGTCTTACTATGGGGTGAGCTGTTGTTATTGTTGTTCTGTATGGTGTTAGTATGAAGCCTCAATGAGCCTTTAGAACACCTTCAGTACTCTTTGCAAAGTCTGTGGAACTCAGTTTGACAGAGATAAACCCCCTCCAAAAAAAAAGAAACTAATTTGAAGATACATTTATTATTTAACCACATAATTAGAGACCATCACAGATAAAGTAAATACATATGGGTAATTAAAGTTTTTATTTTACAGTGTTAGTGATTATGCTGGAGACTAATGTGTCTTGTATGTAGGTCCAAATTCTATCTGAGGTGTTTTATTTACTTTCATACTCGGGAAAACATAAGCATTCTGGGGTTTTTTTCTATTGTTTCTCCCATTTGCACAAATAATTGTAGCAATAAAACATTTGCGTAGTAATAAAAATAAAATGTTTAAGAGAAATGGTTTGTGATTAAAAAAAAGAAAGAAAATAAATCAATATTTAACCACAAATACTCTTCATTAGCAGTCTCAAATGCTGTTGAATCTCCCTCCAGGTATTGTCCCTCTTGAGAGAGAACCCCTGCTTGCGTGTACTGCTTGACAAACCAGAGGAAGGCCAAGAGCTGGGAGCCAACTTCATTGCTGGTGTCCTCAAGCCAAGCTACTCTGTTTTGGGGAGTAACAGGAGAGCTAAGGAGGAGATGACGGTGGTAAAATTTCGGGAATTTCTACAGTGTGTGGAAAGTAAGTAGAATTGCACTTGTCTTACATTAATATATCCCAACACAGGAAGACTGTTAAATGATTGCTTACAACCCCTCAAAAAATAACAATGCTAAAGAATACCATCTTTTCAAGTTCTAGCAAAGAATATAGCTTCTTTCTCACCAAACTATTAAAACAATAATCTTTCAGTCACTGACATAGTCATCCTGAGATCCAGGTTGTCTTTCAGTCTCTAAGTCAACATTACTTTTACTTTGCTTTTAGATAAAGAACTGCAAGATGCATTTGGAGACAGAACTCTAACCAAGGACGAGGAGGCGTTCCTGAAGGCTTTGAGCCCCGGTCACATCCTGGCATTTGCTACAGGAAGCAGCAAGGTCCCTGCCATCGGTTTTCATCCAACCCCTAAAGTTACATTTATTCACGATGAAAGCAAAAATTTCCCTATTGCACATACATGTGCTAATGAGCTTCAGCTTTTTGTGAACACAAAATTAATGGCTGATGATGATGAATTTCACAACTGCTTCCTGGTAGCACTGATGAATGGGTCTTTATTCAGCACCATCTGAAGAAATGAAATGAAAACTAGTCTCTTAGATTTGTCATGCACAGAAAAGCATTAACAAATGTAGGTCAGGCCTGATATGTTTGAAGCACCAGCTACGTTTTTTTCTCTGATGTTCAGATGTTAATTCATTTTTTTGTGTTGTGTGTTTTCATGTGTAAAGTTTAATGAATCACATGTGCTTTATGGGACTCCATAGGTTCAAAATGAAAGTTTAACATGACTGCATTTGTGTTCCTTAAGCATTACTACTTATTACTGTGGTTGTTATATTTCAATAGCCCTTCTATGTTAATGCTTCATAGGAAAATGGAGTAAACAGGAATATAAAGGAAGAGTTTATGCCTTCTGTATTATTATTTAAAATCTTTTACTTTCCAACATTTTATAACTCTGAGTATAAGAGGCTGAAGTTATGGTTTTATTACAGTAGCTGCCCTTGTACAAACTAAAATGTAATATGATCTACAGATGTACAAATAGAAGAAGAGGCACTGACAACATTTATTTGAATTCTCTTTTCTCAGATACAGGTTTAATATCAGAATTGCACAGAATTAGTTGTAAGTTTCTTACATTAAGATATCACACAGCAAGTTGTTATATTGTTCAAGCAGAAATTCAGACCAAAGTAATGTCATACATACATTTTGAAGTAATTTCATACAGTTGTAGTGATACACAGTCTGTTTATACATCACTTAACCTGTGTAATTTCAGAGGATGCTAGAGCCCAAAGGAATATTTAAACTCATTTTATCTCAAAACTATGTGGTACTTACCATGGTATACTTATAGCCTTGTATAACTCTACAGTAACTATGTGAAGTCTTGTAGTTTTCAAACATCTATACAGTAGATGCATTCACTTCCAGAAAAAGGACACATTTCAACCTTGGCAGTATTACAAGAAAACGTATGTTCACAGCATTTTAGAATGTTTTTGAGAGTATTCATTTTGTTTATTTTTATATGTATATGCATACTTCACTTACACCTCCAGGGATAGATGGATTCCCTTGGTCACTGTTACCTGTCAGGTCACTAAGTTACAAGTTTATCAAAAATAAACTGCTGTGTTCTCTGAAACAATGTTTTGCCCTTATTGCTGTCATTTTCCAGGGGGTTAATGGTAGCATAAAGTTCTTGAAAATCTCTGTTATTTAATGGGAGAAACACAGCTTGGGAGCTTAGTGAGGAAGAAGCAACAACCTCTGCTGCCTGGAGTTCCAAGCTGTGAAGATGAAGCAAATGATTGTCCAGTGCAAAAAGCTGAACTGGAGTTCTATTTCCTTCAGATGAAATTGAGTGATGGTTGTACGCAGCTCTGAATTCCTCTAAAGTGCGGTTGATTCTGGGTAGAAAGATGTAATGAAGACAAAAGAGGTCTGTTGGATTTTCTAAGTCCAGGATACCTTGGGATTCCATTTCATAAAAAATGGGTGCATAAACATGGCTGCAGTTTTTGTTCAGGTCTCTGTTGAAACGCTCAATCCTTTGGTTGTGTACAGAACTCCCAAGTAAGACAGAGCCCTCACCCCTGCTTGCTCGCATGTCCTCCCAAATCCTAACATTCTCTCCTCCGTGATCAGTTCTGATGTGTAGGGGTCTGCCAAACAGTCCAATGGCTGCAGTAAAGAGGGCGTTCACGGTCTCTGCTCGATTATTGTTAGAACAATGAAGAAACATCAACATTCGACTGTAGCCGTCCATTGCCCCATGAACAACAAATTTCCACCTGATCAGTTTATGGTTTCCATCGACATGCCAAATGAAATTTGGATGCGGCACAGTATAAACTCGCCGAGCTATTGCTGTTCTTCTCCTGTCCAGGACACCAGCTGAGTCTACCCTTTGGAGTGACTCTCTTACACGCCGTCTCTGAACCACAATATTTATGGAGCGCAGATGCCCCATAAGCATCACCTCTCCAACATTTGGATGTTCAGTTTTCAACTGTGACACTTTGAGATCCAATTGTTGGTCACTGATATTGTTAAATTTTGATGTTGGGATATTAAAGTCTTGTAATAACTTGTAAAATGTTGGCCTAGACACTCCAAGAATAGAAGCAGCTTCAGTAAAGGTGGTTTTCAAAATGAGAACATTTTCCAGCTCTTCTCTGGAAATAGCATGCCTTCCTTGGTAATTATCCTGCAAAACAGCAAAATGACAATCAGCTTATTTCTAGAGAGGAAAAATATACACAGACCAGTCACACTAATCAGATCAATGACAGGTTAAAATGTTTTGAATGCTTCAACAAATGATAATTACATATGGTATTAAATATAGAAATGTTTTTTCTGAAAATTGCAATCTAAAGATAGCATTACCAAGACTTTTTTTTAAAGTGAAAAATGTAATGACTGAATGAATACTTACAGAATGATCATTCGGTGTGTGGAAATTTGATCCTGGTGTCAATTGAGTTGAGTTACTGGTGCCCTGAGGAGTAATAAAATACAAATAAATGACATTTGCCGTTATTATCATGTTGTGTCAAATATGTTACACTGGTGAAAATGAAAATGAATCATATATTTTCAGATAAGAATTAAAATAATCTAACTATAAGTATGAAAACCTACCGTGCGTTGTGCTGTCAAGGTGGAAACGCGGGATGGTCCTGGTCCAGGCGCGGTACTGGCAGAACTCTGGGGGGCATTTATGTTTTAACTGCATTAAAAACACTTTTTCCTCAGGGTAATGTGCCTATCACCAACTAAATATATAAAATAAAATGAGGTACATCGTTCGTTATCTAACAGACCTGACCCATTTTGGCTAGCTTGATATGCACGATAACACCATAGGCTAACACTGAACACAGTCTATCCCACATAGCTTCGAAAGGAAACTTACCGAACGATGTGGTTGTTGTGTGGTCGTCGCTGCCACCAAAGGTGCCTTTTGGAAACTCCGAATGGCGTCCAAAACAGCTCTTCCAATATTTTCTGCCAACTCTGACGACATTTTTCACAGTGGCTGGTCCGGCCAACAGTCCGTCCAAGTCAGTCCAAGTCAGTCCTGACTCTCCTGACAGACTATGGATGACCGCGATATCTGTATCGCTTTGTGAAGCTTTTATTTTGGTACTTCCGGTCGGCGGCAGTGTGAATTTGCATATGAGCTAAATATTTAGGATCGCGGAGCAACATTTAACATTTAGATTTATATTTAACATTTAGATTTATATTTAACATTTAGATTTATATTTAGCATTTAGATTTATATTTAACATTTAGATTTATATTTAACATTTAGATTTATATTTAACATTTAGATTTAGATTTAACATTTAGATTTAGATTTAGCATTTAGATTTAGATTTAACATTTAGATTTAACATTGAACATTTAGATTTAACTTTGAACATTTAGATTTAGATTTAACATTTAGATTTATATTTAAAATTTAGATTTAGATTTAACATTTATATTTATATTTAACATTTATATTTATATTTAATATTTAGATTTAACAGTGATTTTAACTCATTATATTATTCAGAACAAAATTAAATGTGAAGAAAATCACAAATATTCCTCTAAAAGTGATAAAAAAGTGACTTTTAAAAATGCACTCTGAATTTTCATGACGTTTTGGAGCTAAATGTGGAGAAATGTTGCTGTTATTATCAGTGTGCACAACTTTACAAACGGCGCCCCATAGACAGGTAGGTCTCTCTCTCCTCCGGTCTGTGTCTCAGTGTATCTGTACATCTCTCTCAATATGACAGTATTTAATGAAAGGGTAAAGGTAGAATTCAGTAATATATCATCCACACTTCACAGTATATCATGTTTTTCTTTAAATACAGTCAATATAAATCACTCATGCCTTATTACACACACTGCAATGGTGTAGGACAATTAGTGAAGAAATGAGGACAGTCTTACCTCCTCAAATGTAAACAGTGCAGGCCTTCTCTCCTGGACCTCTGACACCATGGGCTGCCCCTCTACAACCTCTATACGTCTTAGGGAAAATGTCAGCTCCATCTTGTTCTGTATCAATGTTGTGTTCTTTTTTCAGGATGAATGGACCACCATCTTCATCTCCCCTTTTCTTTTTGCTGTTTACATTTACCTCATTGCAGCCTGCCTCACGCAGCTTTGACCTGTAGTTTCCAAGCTTGTAATGGATACTTGTTTTCTATCCTTCATAGCCTGTGATGCTACCTGGTTCCTTTAGGCACGGATACTTCAGAACCAGTGAAGAAGCAACTGATTCGATTTCATCTCTCTCAGGGTAACCTTTGACATCAAAAATTGCCTGTGCAATTTTATCCAATATGTCACTTTTAATGTCTCTTGTAACATCAAGGCCCTTCTTAGACTTCTCATAAGTCTCATTGCCCTTACGCAATTTCAGTTCAACATCATGTGAGAACTCAGGGATAGGAAATGGAGAGGGCCACTCGTTGAGATTCCTCAAATTGCTCTGAATAGAACCAGTAAAGCTAGAGCTGAACATGTCAGAGGGAACACTTATGGTATCTGTTGAGGAGAGCGAACTAGTGGAACGGTCAGTGGAAGATGAATCACAGTCCCACATGATATGAATGACTGCGCGCTCAGCTGGCAATTCCAACATTGCTGTCAAGTTGCACAGTGCATTTCCAAATTCTGGATCCTCAAACTGGAGTGAGAAGTCTTCTTGAATCTCAAGTCTTTCTTTAATCACATCGATAAGTTGAGCTACAGATTCAGGAACTTGAGAAAGCTGTAGTCGGCGGGCTTCTTTGGGGGAGACAACCACACAAAGTAACAAAGTCTGAAAAGGGAAAATAGGGGAAACATGATTAGTAAACCTTGAAAACCTATAAAATATTCCTTTACATGGACATTTTTTCAATATTTATATAGTGATTATGTTTGATGACCTAATTACTATGTCTGCAAGTGTAATGTCTTTAAATACTGAAGGCACAGTTTCACGATTCTTTAAATGATGGCCTAGGTGGTTCAAAAACCTTCTGTCACTGCAAATCTCTCTAAAATCACACAATTTACATTGAAAAGTTAATTTTCCTGGATTTTCACAGATGTGTGTGACCTTGAGAGGTGTGATCTTAATGCACCAGGTGTTTTGAACATACATACATACGCCAGTGTACACCTTCTCCATGACGAAGAGGATAGTGTTTTAGAAAGGTCTCTTGACTGGACATATTCAGTTTTTCCCCCGGACATTATCATTTGCAAATAATTTGAACATTACAGCCCTGATTTCAATTCAAAATTCCAACAATATTTCACAGACTATTTGATGTGGCCTAATTGTCTAACCAGAAAGTTTCCCCAAAAGATTGTGATAATTTATTTAAAAGGCTTTATATTTTGATGACATCATATATATATATATATATATATATATATATACAGTATTTACACACAAATGTGTGTTTATTTAACAACATGTGTCTTGGCCAGCAGGCTAAAACAAATGGGACAACCTGAAAATAAAATACAATGTGTACAGACATGGATGATGATATTGAAGCTACTATGTTTTTTAAGATGTTTTTTTTTTTCAGAGCTGGCAAAGAGAAAATCAACAGAACACTTCTGAAAAGGTGTGTGACAACATTCACATCACATAGACATATTTTCAAATCTCCTGTCAGCTTTTAGCACTGACTTCATGTAGCATCTACGTACAAATGACAGTTTGTACATCAAAAAGTTACCCAAAAACTTGTCCTACGTGTGTTCCCTGACCAGCTTGCCACCGGGCCCAACAACTTTTCTCGGGGAAACCCTGAGATTTGTTTTACTGTATCTGTTTTTACCATGCAAGTTAATAAACACTGCTGAAAATGACTGCTGTTGACGTGATTTAGTTGTACACAAGATTGTTTACGTGTTTATGTTATTATTGTCTCCGCTCCTGGTGGAGGGGGTCCAGCAGCACTGCCAGAGACTCTCTGCTCAGCCTGAAGTCTGGCCTGGTGTCACCCTGCCCAAAACATGTGTCCAGTAGAGGAACAGCCAGGTTGATCCTGCAGTACAGGTGTCTGGTCTGGATTAGGAAAAGAGGAGAAAAACAGGAGAAGAAAAATGGTCCATTAAACAATAGCTTCATAATTTAAGTTAATAAATGAATTCTAGTTAATTTTAGAGCTTTGATAGATAATGCTAAATCTGTCTATCTATCCACTTACAGTCAATCTAGTCTTCTCAATCTGGTTTTGATGATTCATGACACATTTTAATATTAAATTAAGGTCAGGGTTACTTAACTATGAATCAATTGTCAAAGTTAAACCATATGCCAAGCTATAGTTTTTATGCCTAACTTTAAAGTAACTTCACGGTAATTAACGTAATGTATAGGTATATTAATTACTGCTGACTGTTAACTACACTGTAAACCCTAATAAGTTCACAGAACTCAAAAATTATTTTGTAACAGATTACACAAAAATATTTTAGTGATGTTTTTAAATGTTTTGAGTTAACATAAAATAAAAATTACATTTGGAGTTGCCTTAAATTATCTCAATGTTATCTTATAAATATTAATATTCCTCAACTTATAATTAGGGAGTAATTCACTCAAAATTTTCAATATTTTTCAGCTTATATAATGTGGGAAATACACTTAAAATTTTCAATATTTTTCAGCTTATATAATGAGGGGAAATACACTTAAAATTTTCAATATTTTTCAGCTTATATAATGTGGGAAATACACTTAAAATTTTCAATATTTTTCAACTCATAATGAGGGGAAATACACTCAAAATTTTCAATATTCTTCAACTCATAATCGTGTACTCAAAATTAATTATAAACTTAAATACTGATGTCTGCATACTACACAATTATAATCAGCTAATAATGTTAGAAAACATGAAAGTGACCACAGTGACAATTTAACAACTTTTTTTATTCAACACAATGTGCTTTTTAAAATGCACGAATCAAAGGAGCTCAGTCAAAACAAAGTGCTTATCATAAATTAAAAAAAAAGGAAAAGGAAATGACTCTAGCCAAACAAAATGTGTTTTAAAGTACAGTAAGTGTTAATAGTTCCATACTCTGATAGTGGTCATTGCTACAAAGGGTAGATTCAATATTTCAGGTCTCCATCTCATATTATCAAGTAAAGATTATGATAAAAACTCACTAAGGATTCATGATAAAATTCAATAAAATTTTAAGTATAATCCATCCTCAACAGCAATGACAACTATTAGAATGTGGAGAAATGTAACACTGTAAAACATTTTGGCACCTACTGTACCTTGAAGGCTGCAACTCACTTTTTCAAACTAAAACAAATCCAAAAAGTACTTGTTTCTACTGTGCTGTACTTCAACTGGCAACATCAAAGTAGTGCATCAAGGTAGGTATTTGGCAACAGAACATTGAACATGTGACGTGCATGAATTTAACAGACGCTATTCAGTGCATAAACTTGTGCTAGGCAATATATCAATGTTGTGATATTTATGTATTAGCAATCAATGGGTTACATCTGAGGTAGAAGAGGCAAACTGTGCCACATCTTAAATCTGAGGTTGAAGAGGCAAATTGTTAAATATGTCAAGAGTGGGGGGGGAGAAACCCTTCCTCAACACTCAGTTTAACAAATAGTCTGCAACTCACTTTTTTTTTTTTAAATAAAACATTCAAATAAAGTGCTGCTTTGTACTGTGCCGTACTTCAACTGGCAATAGCAGGTAGTGCATCAAAAAGGCATTAGGCAACAGAACATAACACATGTACAGTGCATGAATTGAACAGTAGGCACATCTTAAATCTGAGGTAGAAGAGGCAAATGATAGCATTTTGTAAAGGAGGGGAAAAAACAAAAAACTTCCTCTATACTCGGCTCAACAAATAGTCCATTCTGAGTGATTCACACATTGAACAGATCAGTCTTCAGCATCAGTAGACCCCCCTTTCAGTGGTTTGTTGTCCTCAAGACACATCACAACTTTTTGGATAAATGTGAATGTAAGCTCAAGGTTCTTTGGGTACAGTAGGTCTAGTGCATAGACGTACCCAAATAGCAGGAGAAAGGAGTCAGCCAGATTTGTGGGACCACTCACAAGTATTTCATCCTCCACGACGATAGAGATGCTCTCAGGGCTGAAGAGGGCCGCATCAGCAGTGTCATCTGTGACGACTGTCAGGAGAGCCACCGGAGTCTCAGTGAGGTCTGGACCATCTGCTGACTACAAAACACAAATAATACAAGAATGAGTTCAGCCTCTCAATGATACAAATCATGCTAATAAAATAAAACAACATTCAAACACTTCCTTAAAGGCTACTGTAAAAGAAAGTGACGTTAAATTCATAATGAAAAGACCACCGCATTTAAAACTCTGTCAGTGATTTTTATTACAGCCTCAGCCATGCAGGAGTCCAATTCTTTCCCTGAAATTATTTTCCAGGACTTTTCAGTCACTACAGAGACAAGTTCCTACATTGTACGCTAATTCATTCCCCAGTCCCCCTTATTCTTTAAAGGTGTTGTTTTTCTACAGCTATGACTTGCATTTACCCAGATCCTTTTCTCTGCTTTATCAGTTTTTTTTCTTTTTAATATATATACATCTTTTTTAATCATTTTGTTCATATTTTATTTTTTATTCATATTTTATACACTGCATCCATCTTTTATTCTTCTGCTATACTTTTTGAATTTCTCTATTCCCCTCTCATCACTTTTCTTATATTTTATTATATGCATCCATCTGTTAATCTTTTTTATACCTTTTTTTTTAAACATTTTACATTTTTAATCTTTATTATAATCTTTTTATTAATTATCCTCTTAATTATTTTTTTTATCCTCTGTATACTTTTTAAAAATCTTTTTATTAATTTTTTCCCATTTTATCCCATTTTCAATCTTTTTTTGTATTTTTATCCCTTTATTATCCTCTATTTTTTCTTTATCCTCTTTTACCCTTTGTTTCCTTTTTTAATCATTTTTATCCTTTTATTATCCTTTTTATCGTCTTTAATCATTTTTTATCCTTTGGAAAATTTGTTTAACTTTTTTTAATCATTTTTATCCTTTTATTATCCTTTTTATCGTCTTTAATCATTTTTTTATCCTTTGGAAAATTTTGTTTAACCTTTTTTAATCATTTTTTAAAATGATAAAGGGATAGGAAAAAAATATTAAAGGATGATAATTTTCCAGGATAACTTACTTTGACCTTTTTTCTCATTTTCCATATGTTTCCCATGACTGGGAAATTGGTCAGTCACTTTCCAGGACTTACCTAACTCAGATCAGCTGTTCTGGAACTGAAAACAGTTTCACTTCAAAGGGTCAGTCAACTCAGAGTCCAGTGTTAGGCTAAGGGTTTGCTGAACCTCCTTTCTGGAATACCCCCCTGGAATTGATAACTCACAGTTTCCCTAATCTCAGGGTTCACTCTGAGTTTTCACATAACCCTGGTTCTCCTAGAGTTCTTTGAGTGATGTCATATGTTTAAGCTGACTGAATGGCTAGGCACAGGGATTGATAGTGAGGCCAGTACACTTACATTACAGGTCCTGAAGAACTTGGAGGCATCTTCACGCAGGTACACAGGAAGTGCATAAAGGACGAGGGCCCGTCTCATATTTACATCAGGTTGTTCCTAGATAGACAAAAAATATCCATTACAATAGTTATGACACAAAGGCAAACACTTTAAAAAAAAATCAAAGTGTTAAATAGCTCCATATTCTGATGGTGGTCATTGCTATAGATGGTAGATTCAGTATTTTGGGTCACCATTCCCTCAGTAAAAATTGTTTTTATATTATTATTTGTTATTTGGACTTCTTCCAATGAAAGCTAATAAAGTATCTTTTTAAGGTAACTCTTTCTGATGGAATACATCTTGTCAAGATGGTATCTTTGATGAGATGAAAATGTTGTGTTTATGGCATAATCACTTAATGTCAGGGCACGGTCAAGGCAAATCACACTATGGCTTCTTACAATTGCCTTCAAACAATCTGTTAATAATCTGTTTCTGAATCATGCAAAGTAAAAAATTCACCTGAAGGTCAGAAATCCTCATAAGCTTGGCTAGCTGCTCCGCTATCTTGCCAGTCTTTGTGGCCTTGTCTCTGAACAAAGTGATGAGTTTAGGCGTGTGTCTGTCCAGCTCCTTGTAGAATTGATTGCGCAGGTTAACGTTGTTGATTCGGTGGAACTCTGCAAACACCTGTACATTAGTGATGTGTCGGTCGCGAACGATACGGCTCTAAGAGCCGGTTCTTTGAAGTGAACGACGGGAGCCGGCTCCTGACTGGGAGCCGTTTTTGGTTTTTTTTCTCGTCTTTTTCTGTGAAAGCCTCACGTGATTGGTCAAGACATGGTGGCGTCTTGACCAATCACGTGTCTACATTGAGCAGAACAGGGAGGGGACAGTCTATGGGAGGGAAGGGGTCAGAGACACAGACAGCACAGTGAGCACACCAACAGGAGGGAGACGAGAGGGAGAACGTGCGCGACAGAGAGAACGCGCTGGAAAGGTGAGAAAACGAGTGACTGCAGAAAACACAGAAAACTTTAGACACATTTAAAAGGCATAGACTGTTCAACGGCAGAGGGAAGACTGTGCAAGGTGAAAGTGTCATCAATCAGGCTCCACAAAAAACCTGCAAAGGCACATTAGAAGTGTCTGTGAAGGTTCTCAGTCATCCAGGTCATGGACATTAGAACTGTTTATCCATCAGTGCAATAAGTGAAGAATAAAGACAGTGAAGGGAACCTGCTGTTAATGAAGGGGTTTAAAAGTTTAGAAATAATATACATACAATCAGAGATTGGACGTTTTGTCTAATTGAGATGAGTCTTGTTTTTGTACTTTATAATTTAATTTCTGTAACACTCTGCTCCATGTTGAGAATATAAATAAAGCCTTTTAAATGATGCACATTTCATATAATGTATGTTTTTTACATTAGTAATTCATTTTACATATAATTTAACATTATTTTAGGTAATACAGTCATTCAAACAAGAAAAAATCTGAGGAGCCACTTGGGAGCCGAAAGAGCCGGCTCTTTGTAGTGAGCCGAGCCAAAAGAACCGGCTCTCTAAAAAGAGCCGGAATTCCCATCACTACTGTACATGAACAGAATTACACAAAAAGGTACAATGATGAATTAGGAAAAGAGTTGTTAATGTATTTAAAGAAGTTTTCAGTTGGCAGGTAGCAATACCAAGGGCAATTCTTTGGAAAAATCCAAAAATGCGAAAGAGTCACGTTGATTCGATTGCTCTCAACAGGGAGGACACTTAAATAATAAAAAAAGTGTTGAAAGGATTTCGAGACGATCTCACAACCACACACTTGAGCCTACGAAGAAACACAAACACGGGCCTGGTTAGCCTCATAACACACACACATTATGTTGTTTAGCATTGTTCGTTTCAAGCTAGCACACACGCACGCACTCACACACATACACACACGCACACAACTGGACAAGGTAAAATACCGAGTGTGTAACGCAGACACTTATTGAAATAAGTAGGCTAAACATAGTACGCTCCATCCGTCGTCAGTCCCACAGGTTTATCCTAAGGCAGCCTCGTTTCATTTACACATCTGGATACCTCTTCATAGAGATCTTTCCCCGTATTTGTGCCATGCATTGATCTTAATCCCAAAAGTTCCTCTGTTACGCACAGGCATGTTCCTCTGTTAGATAATTACGCCGCGGGCCGGACTTGGCCCGCGGGCCTTGAATTTGACACATATGCTCTAGATTGACTCAGCTCGTGATAACCAGCTTCATGTGACAGTTTAGTGTGGTCTCCTTTGTAAGGTTCAGTGAAGCCAGATCAGGAAAATCTGCCTGGGATATGTTGAATTTGCCTCGTAGTATGTGCCTCAGGAATGGAGCAAAAACAGTAATAATTTGGTCATCTTTCATAGCCAAACTTTGCCAAACTCAATTTAGGAGCAGAGTGTAAGGATATCGTTGCATACTGGAGTGTGTGTTAAAACATTTCTGTTGTCTCAGATAAACAGCTGGATTGCGCACAGAGCGCATGTTGGAGAAGATACGATATTACCACACCCAGGGACACTTGTGTACTAGAGAAAAAAACATGTTAAGACAAAATATACATTTCAAACGCTACAAAGCAAAGCCAGATATGGCTGAAATAATGTTTTATTTTCATTTATTTATTATTAGTTGAAGTAATGTCTGCAGATTTTTTTTAATTTTTGGAACAACGTCATCACGTGTACGTGCAAACGCTTGTGGGTAAATGTATTCTGCGCGGTCATCACGTTCACCATGTTGAGAGAACGTGAAGGAGTGGTGAGGAGCATAACGATGTTACAAATGTGACTTAAGTTTATGATGTTAATGATGTCTAATATTCTAAATAAATCAACGCTGCGTCGAAGTCTTCATCGACGTCTTTATGTAAAATGGACTGCATGTTATATTTAAGAAGGACTATTAACAAGCTAGCATCATGCTTTATTCCCACTCAAGTCATTTTGTATCGTGGAACAATTTGAATTGATAAGTAAAGATAAGTGTGTCCTCTAGGCATTAAGTGTTTTTCTTTTGAAGCTTAATAAAGAATTTGTACCGTTTGGCTTGAATTCACCAGATGCCACGTGGGACTTTGAAACATAGCAAAGCCCAAAATACACGTTACTTTAAAAGTGCATTTCAAAATGTCTACTAAACATGTCATGATGTTAAATTATATAATGGATTTTTTTTTAAGAAGAAAGAGATTAAGAAAGTAAGAAGATGGGAAATACAGGAATTGTATTTGTATTTTAGAGGCATTAAGTCAAGTAATAGTTAAAGTTTTATTTTTTGTTACTTTTACATGTGTGGTGTGCAGTATTTCAAACACCAAAGGCAATATTCTGTGTAGCAGTTGATTGTGTATTCTGATTTGTAGTTTCATTTATTTTTCAGAAAATGGCACAACAATCTCCAGAGAAAATTCCAAAAAGTTCTGACCCTGAGGAGGCAGAGCTGAGGAGAAACTGCCAGTTATTCTGTGTAAGACTGGTGGTGAAAGGATTGACATGTATAGATTGAAATGTGAAAAAAATGTTGTGAGGGATCATTTTTAATCTATTTGTATTTTGAATCATTTATACATTTTATTATTGAAGATACATCTTAAACGTTACAGCTGTTACAACATAAGTAGGTATTAAATGTATAATGGGTATTTGATTTAAGTACTTTTCTGTGATTGATATTTTTTTTTAAAGTATTTACTGATGTATTATTTTGTTGTTATTTCAGTACCAGTGCTTGGATGAGGCCATTCCAAGGCCTGTTTTATATGAGAAGGCCTTGGAATGGTCTCAGCAGGCAGTCGTGGACCTGCTGAGAGCCCGCAGGCAGAGGAGGGCAGCAGAGGCCAAAATCATTGACAGGGATCTCCTCATATCAAAACTGAAGAGGGACCTGGCCTCCTCTCAGGAACAAATAGAGAGCCTGACGGCCAATTTGTCAATGATGGGAGATGGTGAGTAATTGTTTGAGCTTATTTTCTTGGGTCATGAGAATAAGGATGTGATATAACAATAATAATGAAGAGGTCATCACATAGTCTTTTTCTTGAAACATGATAAATAAAAAGTGAATACAAGTAGTGCTTTGGAATAACATGTCAGGTGTTTTTTCTTTTTAAATCAGTATACATTTTGAGCATTACAGTGATGTATTTGATCCAGTAGTTGAAGTAAGTGTTCACATACAGTGGCTATCATTTTTTCACTGTGGTTGTTGGTTTGAGTTTTGGCCATGACCATTTGTTACATGTTTTCCCCTGCTTTGTAATATCTTGAATGTCTTGCAAATGTAAACTTTTATCAACATTTTTAGATAAATGGTTTTCATATTAACATGTCAATATTAACAGTTAATTTTCAATTATTGTGACATTCTGGGTATTGGTCCTCCTTCAAAGAAAAAAATGATGAATGTGTTTTAAAATATTGTTTAAAGTTGTCCATTTAGAGAGTATATTGATTTATTTTTTAATAGTGTATTGACAGTTGCAAATCTGCTTTTAGTAGGGCATCACTTTAGAGTCCCCTGGTATTAGTAAAAGATATTAAACTGAATTAGAGTAAAGTAAGTGTTTACAAATTCAAAATCTTGATATTGAAATGGATATAATGATAACAAGAAAAGAGTTAAGTATAAATTTGAATAAGTTTATGTTTTTCTTTTTGATAGAAGTATTTGATTTTCTTGCTGTATTAGGTCCTAGTGTGTGATAGATTGATTATGAATGAATGTGCATTGAAAATATTTATGTTTTTGTGTTTTCAGACTTTGACCTAGAGTCAGAACTGGTGGAGCAGGTGGAGCAGGCGGAGCAGGCAGAGCAGGCAGAGCAGGCAGAGGAGGCAGAGGAAATAATGGAGGCAGAGTGATTGTTTTTTTTTTTTCAAGGGATTGTTGTTTTTGTTCATCGACATGTTCATGTTTTGTTTGTTTTTTGTTAAAAGGTTTTTTTTTGTTTGTCTATTTCAATTATTATGTTAAATTTACAATAAAAAAGTGTTAATTCTATGTTGGTTGTCTGTCCTTTTTTATTTTAAAGGAATTGTAATGTACGTTATTCAAATTGAAGGGTGAGAGTAGGTCATATTTGCCAACATTTAAGGTAGAAAATATTGGAGTGTTGAGCATAGAAGTAAATCACTTACATCAGATTTGACATTTTTTAAGCCTTTGAATAATGAAATTATGTTTCTGAATTTTTTTATGCATTGAAATTATGTATCAGAATTTTTGAGAGGGGCTCAGCAGTAGATCTCCACTCTCAGCCTGTTAATGGCTCCTCCAACTTTAAGCTGAAGCTACCCTTCATCGTAGGACGGAAGTGATGTACATCTAATCCTCCTTTGCGGTGCCATCCGTCTGACAGGCTCCTCCACCTCCAGTTCCTCCTCTATCCTCGGACAGAAACCATTGGTTTTTTAATTCTCATTTGAACAGGGTACAGCACTATTTGAATGATAAGGGAATGCACAGAACGTTCACAATAATTGCACATGATAAAATATGCCTTCCTGTCATAAAACAACGTCTTGACTGTTTAGATAAAGCACAAGAGAAATTAGCTTTGAACTTTATGAAGCTTCATGTTAATCACCATCATATAAAAAATAACTGATGTATTTTGATCGAGCAGAGAGACACCCTTCAACGACAGGTCACAGTCTGAGAGCTATACACCATAAAGTAAGACGTGACTTCCTGTGGCCAGTAGGGGGCGCTATAACATATAGGTGAATATTTGCATATAGAGATGTTCAGGCTGGGGCACTTGTGCAAAAAAAACTCACTCTGCCACACCCACAGCCATTGACTTAGGAAGATTTCTTTGACAAATGTTCATCTCCAATGAGACTACTTTATGCTGAGCGATGAAGGAGTTGATTGGAGAAAAACTCTAGGACATGTAATTTTCTGACACTATTCATATGAGCAAATGTTTATAGAGATGAGTTAATGCAGGAACTGGGATAGACATGTTTAATTTCTGTTTTGTGTTATTATTATTATTATTATTTATATATTTTTAATAGTTATTATTTTTTATAGTGGCACAAATGCATATATCATTGTACATCAATGAAACCACAGCGTACACAATACTGTATTTCATGCCCTAATTTCCTATTATATGATAATACTAATCACACTTTTGTCATTTTGTCAATAAGTCCAATTCTTTTCAGAAATAAAAGGTATTATTTTATTTCGGGTGTTTTATTTTGACATTTTCCTCATCAAGTTTCGAGTTTCCTGTTTCTGTTTCCTCTCAGGAGCTTCACCAAATGAATGTCTGTGTAACAGACTTCAGGTGAGGGAGCCTATCAGCTTGCTCGTTTTATTTTGCTGCGTGAGCAGCGCCGGTATATAAAACAGCGTCACGTCTCTGACCGGTCATCCTTTACAGGACCTACAGCTGCGTGTTTCAGAGCGAGCCTGATGGTGCGTTCACACCAAACGCAATTTTGTCGCGTCGCGCGAGCAACTCCCATGGAAAGTCAATGTGTAGACGCAAATTCGCGCCGGGCGACGCGTTTGAAGCGATACGCGACTAGATTGATGCGAATTTAAGTGAGTACGAGGATTTTATCAAGTAAATCTTAAGAGTTATTTCTATCAGTGTAGGCTGCCTCCCCTCTGCTGCCTCCCCTCACTTCCCACTCCCCTTTTAAATTCTCAATACATTTACATTTTCTTTTGACTGTTTTTGTCTCACTTCAGTTATTGAACCTGTGTTGCCTTTTATTTTTATTTTTTAAAGTGTTTGTTTATTTCCTGGGGTGAAATTCCCCAGGTGGCGTTGACGGATCAGTTACATTCTTCTTTCTTTCTTTTATGTCAAACTCTTAGTGCCGCCCCCCTCCACCTTGCCACACCATTATTTAAGAATTTACAGTGGAATGCAACGCAGATTTAACTTTTACTTCAGTATTACCATTTTGAAATACTTCCAGTATTTTCCGGAGATGAATGGCAGGCAGTATGTCGACAATATCTTCCTTTGTAACATATTTCAGGTCTTCTATGGATTCCAATCCACAGCTTTTTATCTTGTATATTAATTCCTGTTGGATGTCTTTAGAAATGGTTGGCAAAGCTCTGAGGATGATAATCCTCAGCTCTTCATCCACTGCACTGATTGCACTACAGTGAGGGGGAAGAATGGTGAAGAACTATTAGTGCCATGTCACAAATTGTGTACTTGGGGAGAGGGTAATGATCTAGTAGGTCCCCCTGATTACCACAGTAGTAACAGCTCCTGATTGGTGTGAGGGAATAAACACCTACATCATGCAGACACAAAGCCATATGCTTTTCTGTGATGAAATATACTGCTGAATTATTGTGGATCAGTATAGTGATAATCTTGCCAACCTCAAGTCCATCCTCACCCTTGCCAATAACAACATACATGTTTTTTTTTGTATTTTGTTCCTTTTACAGCTACTTCATGAGCAATCAGAATATTTGTGGATTGAAAATAATAACTTCTGACCGAATCCTTGATGCCATCATTGTAGTCCTCTTTAAAAACTCAGTTGTTTTTTCTACAACGATTGTAGGTGGGAAAAGATTGCCAGTACCAAGATATGTTTGCAGAAGCTGATACTTGAGTACACATTTCTGAAGTTATGCAGTTTTATTGCACATTGTTTGAAGCATGTGTGCTTACTTTCAAACCTCAAAGTCCACAAACCAACAAGTGGCCCAAACTCGCAAATAAACGCCACAATATGTCTTAGCTGTAAAACTAGTTGCCATATCTCATTTTCAGAGAGAGGTAACCTTTTCTCCAATCAATACAGGCAATAGTCTCAGGAACCACCAGTTCTGTACAGCATGGCCACTCAGTCTATCTCTTCCTGGGGTTACCTCACAGGGTTTGTGTTTTGTATTGTTACCTAGATATTTGAACTGATTGATTCTGTGATTCAGTTCAAGGTAAGTAAACTGTTTGTCAACAGTGAAAGACGGTGGACATACATAGCAAGATCCAAGGCAACAACACCTTCAAACAAATCCTGCCCAAGACAAGGAGGAAGCCCAGGCTGGCATACATGAAAGCAAGACAGGTTGTTGAACAATGAGTCCAATTTGATACCTCCACTATGAACTGTATCTTCACTGAGGTTCTGAACATGCTCTTTGTATGACTCTGCTGTGCGAGTGTTGCCTCTGGAGAGAGGATCTGCCTGAAAAGCATCTCTTTCAATTTCACAGTAGCGACAGAAGTACTTGCCACTGAAATTTTCCAGAAAGCCTCCAATGTTGTGCAAGCCCAGGTTGTCTCCAGCAATGCCTTGCAAAATCCCTTTGCATTTCTGTCCATTAGGTAAGACAACCCCATTGGTATCAAGGTCTTTTCAGTCAGAAAGATGTTTTAAATCTTTGAAACCCGTCCTCCACCCGTACAGCACAGCCTCCTTGTGCATGCTAACTGTTAGACAACTTTCTTCGTAAAGCGCTCCGCATTAATCCTCGGCTGGTTTCACAGTTTGAGTGATAAAATACTCACTGGGCACTAAAGCGCTTTAATTCCAGCGTCTCTTGGAAACACAGAAATTCAAACTTTTGCTCCAGTCATAATTAACTTCATTTTCAAAAGTTATCTTGCATTACAAAGACGCCCTGATTCTTGCTGACCATTTCATTGACCATTACAGACAGACAGCCAATCGGCGCCATTTTTTTTTCAGGATTGGGGTAATGGCAGCGGTTTTGAAGGATGTAGGGACAGTTCCAGTGGTGAGAGAGGAGTGGATGATGGCAGAGATGAGGGGGACCAGGGAGGGGAGGGAGCTTTAACAAGTTGTGTGGGGAGGGGGTCCAGTTGACAGGTGGATGGCTTGGATTTCTGGACGAGTTCTGTGATTTCAGAGAGAGTGGGGAGCTGGAAGGAGGAGAATAGTGTGTGGATGCGTGAAAGTCGGCTGAGATGCTGAGGTGGGGGTGAAAGCCAAGGTGCTGGTGGAGATTCTTGATTTTTGAGTTGAAGAAGGACGTAATGGAGTTGCAGAAGGAGGTTGTGTACAAGTGAGCGGGGAGAGAGTCCTTGGGTTGGGTGATATTGTTAAGCAGAGAGAATAGTGACTTGGTGTTTCCATTATTTGCGGTGATTAAACTGGAGTAGTGGTGGGTTTTGGTGCTGGCGATGGAGTCCTTGTAACATTATATGTGGTTATTGTACAACCGAATCCAGGTCCTGTTTTGAATATTATTGATACACCCAATGATTTTAGGGGTAGATCTGGTCTTGGTATCATTCATTTAAATGTTCGAAGCCTGCTCCCAAAATTAGATTTAGTTAAAATCTGGATTCAGGCAACTGACACTGATATTCTGGTTCTGTCTGAAACATGGCTTAAGAAGGCTGTTTCAGATAGAGATATCTCCATTAAAGGATACAACGTCTTTCGTTGTGATCGTCCTAGGAAAGGTGGAGGCATCGCTATCTATATTAAAAACAAGTATCACGCCTCCATGTTATCCTCTGTGTCTCTCAGCAGGCAGTTCGAACTTCTTGCCCTGAAGCTTGAATTCTGTCAGGGTCAGTCTCTTACAGTCGTAGGATGCTACAGACCACCCTCAGCCTGCAATGAGGCATTTGCCTCCCTCTCCAAGTGTATCGATGGGTTAAATTCAAGTGAGCTACTCCTGGTTGGGGACCTGAATTGTGACTGGTTGACCCCATCATCAGACAGCCTCAAAATTGTCTGTGATTCGCTAAACCTAACACAATTAATTAATAGTCCGACTCGGCCAAACACTAAACAACCCACAAGATCCTCCCTTCTTGACCGAATATTAACAAATGCCCCCATAAGTACACTGATATTGTCGTTTTTGCAAATGACTTGAGCGATCATTGTGCTATTGCAGCTATTAGAGGCACCAAACTCCCAAAGAGTAAGCCTCGACTGCTGGTCAAACGAGATTTTAAACATTTCCATGAGCAGGCTTTCCTGCATGATGTAGCTCATTGTGATTGGACCAGAGTTTCTCTCTTTCATGATGTAGAGATGGCCTGGAACTATTTTTATGATGGATTGTTGGGCTTAATTGACAAACATGCTCCTTTTCGTAGATTCAGGGTGAAAGGAAGAAACAATCCTTGGTTTACCCCTTTGATCGTCAATCTTCTTAAAGAAAGGGATGACGCTTGGTCCAGGGCAAGAAAGTCTAAAACAGAGGGAGACAATCTCTCCTTTCGACAGCTAAGAAACAAGTGTACTTCCCTAATTAAGAGAGCCAAATCAGATTATTATCTTTCTGAAACTACTAAAAATCTAAACGACCCAAAGAAGTTCTGGAAAGTTGTAAAGTCCTCTTCTGGTCATGTGTCCACCAGTGATCTTCCAGACTCCTTAGTTAAAGACTCTTGTACCCTGACTGATAAAACAGCCATGCTAAATTATTTCAATGAACACTTTACTACGGCAGGCTTCCTGTTTGATTCTTTACACCCTGATATGACTAATAGTCAAACAGTCATTCCAGCATCTCAGGATATCAGTAGACTCAGTCATAGTCTTTTTCATTTTATGCCGGTGTCTTCCATCGAGGCCCAAAGAGCATTAAAGAAGTTGGACTCTAAGAAAGCAGCTGGTCCTGATAAACTCTGTCCGTTCTTTATCAAACTAGCTGCTGATTTTATTGCTGAGCCACTGTCGCAAATTTTCAATTTGAGTCTGGTTAGTAATGAGATCCCTAAAGTCTGGAAAGCTGCGTTTGTCGTTCCCCTGTTAAAGGGAGGCGACCCCTCAGATGTAAATAATTACAGGCCGATCTCTAAACTGTGTCCTGGCAAAGGTGTTTGAAAGGATAATCAGCGACCAGTTAAAGGACTTTCTAGACCTAAATAATATTTTATCCAAATATCAATCTGGTTTTAGAAAACAACACAGCACTATTACAGCGGCACTTAAGGTTTTAAATGATGTAACGGAGGCTGTTGACAGTAAAAAACACTGTATAGCTCTGTTTATTGATTTGTCAAAGGCATTTGACACAGTGGACCATGGATTACTGATTAATGCCCTCCAACACATTGGCATATCAAATGGTGCAGCATCCTGGTTTGCCAATTACCTGTCAAACAGAACCCAGTGTGTACAGGTGGCTGGAGCCAGCTCTTCTTCCTCTTTAGAGCTCTTAAAGGGCGTGCCCCAAGGTTCCGTTTTAGGACCTATTTTATTCTCAATTTATGTAAATGACCTGTGCGATAACTTGTCAAATGCCTGGTATCACTTGTATGCTGATGATACCATTATTTACTGTTGTTCGTCATTAATTACTCAAGCTTTTGAGTTTTTACAGTCTGCCTTTGATATTATTCAGTCTCGTCTGCTGAAACTAAAACTGGTCCTGAATGCAGACAAAACCAAACTGATGCTTTTTTCTACTTCAAATGAGTCCAAAGGAAACGTCCCCTCGATCGTAACCTCACAAGGGAAACCCATAGAGCTTGTCGCTAATTACAAATACTTGGGTTTTATTCTCGATAGGGAGCTTTCATTTAAAACTCATATATCCAGCCTGGTCTCCAAACTTAGGGTGAAACTAGGTTTCCTTTACAGGAATAAATCCTGTTTCTCCCTCAGAGCGAGGAAACTTTTAGTGTCTGCAACATTCTTGCCTCTTATTGATTATGGTGATGTCTTGTACTTGGGAGCCTCGGCTATATGTTTGTTGTCTTTAAATAGTGTATATCACTGCGCGCTGAGGTTTGTCACAGGTTGCAAACGCCTCACTCACCACTGTGAGCTTTATGTCAGAGCCGACTGGCCATCCCTGAGTGTGCGCAGGCAAACACATTGGCTTCATCTAATTTACAAATGTCTACTTGGCTTGGTCCCAATGTATTTATGTGTTTATCTTCAGAGATCAGGAAGTCACTATGCCTTGCGCTCCTGCGACACTCTGCGGATGTGTGTTCCCCGTGTTCGGACAGAGTTCGGTAAGAGAGCGTTCAGTTTTGCTGCTCCTACTGCTTGGAATAAACTCCAGAAGGACTTGAATCTGTCGGATCTCATCTCTCTGGACACCTTTAAGTCTATCTTAAATGAAAGACAGACCCCAGAACAGTGCCTGTGTTTTTAAATGCTGTTTTGTAATCATAAACTGCACTTTACTTGAAAATAAGTTGCACTTTTAAATTATTATTGTTTGCTTCTACATACTGTCTGCATATATGTTCCATGTTGTTGAGTTGTGCCATTTATTCTGACGTGTGCTGCTGACCTCTTGGCCAGGTCGCCCTTGAAAATGAGGTCTTGATCTCAATGGGACTTATCGGGTTAAATAAAGGTTAAAAAATATATATATAAAAAAAATAGTAGCAACAGCTCAACTCGTGTGTGTGTATTTGCATGTGGGTGGCTTCATATTTTGGGTCACAGTACCCCAAATATACCATAAAACTGTACAAGAAAGTGTTCCTACTTTATATTAAGTCACTGCAACAAAAGCATTGATTAACAGGGCAAATGTTTTTACCTTTATAAAGTATGTATTAAAACTCTTACATAGTTTAATTAGTGTTAGTATATTAACAGGTATTAAAAGGACACTGGAATTATTGGCATTGCTGTTCAAACAGAACATTTCTGAATCATCTAACATTATTTTATTTGGTTAAAACCCCCAGTGCACCAAAACACTACCATCTCACAATGCATGTTCTTGGGCTCCTGACTACTGCCACCTCCTTGGAGGTACTTGATGGGTTGGTAGAAAGTACAGCAGTCTTGTTTTCTAGTCCATCAAGTGGGGAAAATGTTGAAAAACATTTTCAAAACCTTCAGTTGTGGCTGCAGAGAGCTACCTTACCAGTGGAGGAGTCTGACAAGTCAGAAAAAAGCACTGAAGACTTAAAGGTAAATGCTTTTTGAGGTAGTGATAGTACAGTTATATTTGTATTTCTAATTATGCATAATAAAAATGAATGCAGCTATGATTTAATGCATTGTATTTTAGAATAACTGCTCAATGCATTAGTTAAGATACAACAACACTTAAATTTGATATTACACCTTATTTATTTTGTTAATTACACTCACTGAAAATACTGACATGATCAGTGTGTAGAAAAGGCTCCAAAGTTATGTTAAATCCTGTTTGATTTCAGTTCTGTTTAAGTTATACTTTCACTTTCAATGTGGGAGGGGCTTCCCCAGCTAGTGTTTGACTGTGAGTGAGTGAGGCCATGCGGTGATGAGAGCTGGTGCAGTGACAGACAAGTGACAAGAAGCTGGATGTGCGTGAATGAAAGAGTGAGTATTAATCTAAAGGATAATTGTAATAAGAGAGTTGATTTCATTTGATGTTGCACTGTAAACTGTGATTGAGTCCCCGTTTAGAGTGTAGATGTTCTCCATGTGTTAATTTCGTAGATTTGCAGACTCTCTTGCTAAGCTAAGCTATGGTATAAAGAAGTGTGCCATATTGCTTTACATATTTAAGACATATTTGTTGTCCCTTTTTCTTTGTAGAAAACCACACACCCACACAGTCACACGAAGTAAAACCCAAATCAACCAACTTCCAACTCTCTGTGTTTTTCGTGCTCTCGGGCATTTGGCCTTAAGTGGTGTTCTGGCCGACACCCCTGTGTGAACCTGGTAATACTACACGAACTAGTGTCCAGACGGAGTTATCAACATTATCTCCACTACACTGTGTCTAACGTGTTAAGTTTAAGTCTGTTTGTCATTTTGTTTTTGTTTTTTCCATTCATAATATGATGTCAGAATTTGCAATATTATTGTTATTATCCATCATAGAGAACAAATTGATACCACATTGTCTATTGTTTTCTGTGTATTAGCTCTCTGAGACTTAACAATTCCAAACAAACCACTAATGAAATTTCATTCTTGAATTTAGGAAACAATCAAGGGATCAAACAACTTTGCAAAACTTTACTGCAAAGTTGTAACAACAGCCCCGCTGGACGTCACTGGTGAGCCTCATGTCTTTTATTGTGAAGGACTTGTGGCTCACATGACAACCTACCTTCTGCCCTACACAGCCATGTGGAGCGGGATAATGCTTGGTAAGTAGTATTTAAAAAAGCAGAACATCTCTTTTCAGCATTACCAAAATGACATGCATGTCTCATGAAAAATTAATAAGAGATCAATAATCATTCCAATACTTAGGGAACCTTGGACGACATGGAAAAGGAAAGGCGTACAAAGAGAGCACACGCATACATGATGCCCTGAGAAAGCTCACAAGACAAGTAATTGGAATGTTTGATTCCCAAGTGTACTTTTATATTATTCTTATAGTGCTTTACTGTTTCTTAAGATTACAAATAACTCTGAAAGTGTAATTATCTTCCCAGAACATTACACAGGACAACAACACTCAGGGAATAATGGAGAAGAGCCAGTGAGACCTGAAACATATACGTTTCAGTCAGTTCCCACAGGCTCACAAGACTGGACCATTTTGTGGTCCAGTACCAGAAGTCCCACAACGCCCTCCTATTTGAGTTTGAGGACTCCAACAGAGTGCAAAAACAGAAGGTTTGAACATTTAATTTATAATATCATAAAAGATGTAATGACTATTTTTTAGATTTTTGTAGAATTTTGTAATCATTCCTTAACATCAATCCTCTGGAGTCTCATCATGACATAAAATAAACTTGACAGCATGTTTATTTTTTAAGTGTAAGGCTATAATATTCATGTATTATTCTAATTGAACAAAAAAGGTGAGTTTTTGTCAGAATGTTAAATCAAACATATAGCTGAAAATGTTTAAAGATGTTCAGATGTTGAGAAAAGGACTACGTACTTTCAGCAAATTGTCTTTGTATCGCCCCCTCACATCTGTGCATCAGTGCTCTACAAATATTTGCCACCTTCCATATTAACACCCTGGCCAAATTTGAAATGACCAGGGTGAAAAGTGAAATGTAGGATATGAAGTCAGGAAATGCAAAACATTTTTCACAACCAGAATCTAGCCAATGACTAATCAAGAAAGTAATGTTTCACCTATACAGGGTTTTAGTTTGAGTTTTTTGATACAATGGAACATGGTAAAAAAAAGGTTACAAAAAATGTCAATGACACTTTATTTTCTTCTATCCCACTCCTTTTTTTGGTCCATGTGTGCTCCAATACTCACACTAAATGAATAAATCTATTAATAAATGTTGTTTCTTCATGTAGAAATACAAAGTTGGAGTTGAGAAATGGAAGGAACACCAGTAGAGGAAACAGGGACGATATGTTAGAGCTATAAGAAAGCCGTTCCCCTTCAGAAGATCTGATAAGAAGGTATACCATCAATGAAAGAGTTTGAACACAACAGTGCCTTTTCTAGAGAATGTCTCTAAAATGTCTTGGCAGGAGAAATGGTGTCATATTTTTTGTGTTGATTTATCGCCACAGCTTTTAAATATGAAATCCTAATGTTTGTATATGAATGTGTGTTATGGTTGCTTATTTTAAATGTGAATAGATTCTCAGCTTCTCGTCAGTAATGCACAGTTAAGATGTAGAAGATTTTACATGGGATATTCTGGGAAAGATTCATCGTGTATTATGTTTGTTATATTCATGCTATGCTCACCTGTTAAGCACAAGAATAATGTTTTGCTTGTTACAGCTTATCACTAAGAATGAATAGTTTAAAAATATATATATATATTGTTTGCTGTCTCTCTGAAGTAATTGTGGAAGCTTAAAAAGTGTCAAGAATTTAGAAGAACATATTTAAGAAATTGTTTTTTATAAGTTATGATACTGATATTATAAATTTAAAATGCAGTGTTCAAATTTCTATTTTACAGTAAAAACACAATGACCATGAAAGCATTACAGCATTTGGAAATGATTGTGTTTAATTTTACAATTAAAACACTATTACTGTGACCAAAAATACAATACTTTAATAGTACACTGTAACAAATTGCTGTGAAAATACAGCAAATTTGATACGGTAACATAGCATTCTTCATATATACCACTGACTACTGTAAATCTCCATGCCTGTGAGGAAAAAAATACTAACGGTAAGCTACTGTGCAATCTTACGGTTTAATACAGTATTTTTTGAAGAGAAAGAATTGAAGAAGAGAATTCCCATAGGAAAATAAATTTAGAGAGGAGATCTCAAAAGTGTTTCATTTCTGTCTCCTAGACAACAATGAGATCTGTTTGAAAGCAAAATGAGACTATAGCTTATGTCTCCTGTTTCTCATTATTGCCTCCAGAAAAAAAGTTTCAAAGTGTCTCAGCTTAGTCTCCCTTTCAGTTCAAAAGGAGATCTGGTCTAAATCTGAAATGATTCTCAGGTATTCCTCAAGTGTTGTGACTCCTTTTGAGCTCAGGTGGAGAAATCAGGGAGCTCTCTCAAATGTCTCAATCTAACCTCATCCATTTGTTTTTGTCAGACTCAGTTTTTGTGTCTCAAGTTGAGCTCAGATGGAGCAAAGAAAGAGCCTGAGCTCATCTTTTCATCAACATTTATAGTGCCCTGCAAAATTAAGATTTCAATGTAATTGTCCACAAACTTACAATTCTCATTAAAACATTTGAACCACTTGAAAGATCAGATATTTAGATGTGAAATGATCTCTTCTTTGACTTCACAGTCTGGTCCTTCCTTTACAAGTCTGTTATGAACAAAACAACTTCACAAAGATTTAGTGGATTTGAGAGAAATTAAAAAAGATAGAGATTTCATACCAGGTATGACAGACCATTTATTTAAAATATGGGCCGCAAAAAGGGCTGACCAGATTTATCCAGATTGTTACAATTCAAGAGATTGATTGGCAGAAGTGCTGGTCGCCTAGTGGTCTAAGCGGCTCACATACAGAGGCTACAGTCCTCGTTGCAGGGGTTGCCGGTTCGATTCCTGGCCAGTCGACCATTTCCTGCATGTCTTCCCCCGCTCACTACTCCCCACATTTCCTGTCTCTCTTCAGCTGTCCTGTCAAATAAAGACAAAAAGCCCCAAAATATATTTAAAAAAAGAGAAGAAAATGAGCCATTGATGAGATCTCTCATTTAAGTCTCAAATAAGACTCATGTCATGGTCTCAACTATTTCTCCTAGTGAATTTTAGGAGAAACGAATGAGAACAATTTGAAACTTAAATGAGGCTGAAGTGAGAATCTCAATTTGGTCTCCGGAGACTTAGAAGAGAAAGCCTTGAGCAGGAACATTTCCCTCTGGGTTTTCATCCGGAGTCGTTGACAGAGCCACCTGCTGCTTTCTTCCTCCTCCATCCAGCTCTTAACAAGGTAATTAGAATATTATCAACGTTATAGTGTTATCCTGTTGTGTTGTTTTATTGAATTTACATTGTATTGACTGTTATTATGCCAAAATGATATAAGCCTAACAAAGTCAAAAGTACAGCTTGACGTTACTGTGCGTGTAACCCGCATGTTGCAGTGAACGTTATCCCACATTATTAGCACCAGACTTGAACTGATTAGACCTCTTCTTTGTCGTCCGTATTTTCCATGCATGTCTCTCCCCCCTCAGCCATTTCGACGCCAACTAGCTCCATGTGCTTTACTGTCTCAGCTGTTAGCGTGCGGGCAGTGAATGGGCAGATAGGAAAGGCTTTACCTGATTGGCCAAATACATTGTCATGCATAGGGTGAATGCATGGCACATGGAGTGTAATTTATCGCCTTTTGAGCAGTCATTTGCAGTATATCTATTGCGAATGTTGATATTGCGATGACAGTAAATTTGCAATATATATTGTGCAGCCTGAATCTCCATGCATCGTAATAATTCTATCATCAATAGCATTAACTATACACACATTGATATAGTATATCAAGCAGTCAGACAAACAAAAACTCTCTGTAGCATTGCATTTCTACGTTTGAGAAACACAAGAGCTGCACACCTGACTTGCTGCAGGTAAATGAGGTATGCAGCAAATATTGTATCATTCTTAGCTTCTCCCGCTCGCTATCATCAACACACAGTCACTTGCTCACTGGGTGCGGTGTGATTGACTGGGGTCACCACGCCTTCTCTCTGCCCAGAAACATCCCGAATCAACCAAAACACCAACATACAGGCAGAGGAGGAGGTTTGGGCAGACACAGACACTGACACATAGATAAGAGGCCCAGAGATGAACATTGAGCAGGATTATTCCCACAAAAGTTGACATTTTATTTTTTAGACTAATATGGCCTTTAAGATGTATCATGTACAATAGCTCTCTGTCACAGCACCCCAAATTGAATTCAGGCCTGGTCTGATGTTCCTCTTTTTCATCCTTTTTGTCTTCATGCTATCCTCTTCTAGAAGACATTCTCATTTAAAAATGTTGTGTTTTGCAGGCCGTAAGTCGTCATATTCGTCGCCTGAAGCATCTCAGAGCACACCATGATGCCTGTGAGAGACGCTATAACAAAGCGCACACAGACCGGTCAAAAATCAATGAGGACACCAAGTTGGTTTTACACAACAACCAGAACACAATGGTAAGTTAAAAAGCAAATTTTACATACATAACATAATGTTATAGGAGTGAGATAACTATTTCCTTGAGGCCTGATAACACCTGGTATGTTGACCGAATGATTTCACCATGAGTGTCCTTGATTCAGGTTTAGTTCAGCTGGTATAGTACACACTCCATGAAAAGAAGCGGAGTCCTCAACTCATCAGCCCCAGATGTAACTCCAGCCCTTGCTCTTTTGCTGCATGTCATCCCCACCTTCTCTACGCTGCTGTTCTTTGAAATCCAATTCTACATCACTATTCAAACACAAATATGTTCTGGGCCAAAGTGAAAGATAGCCAACAGTGATCGAAGGAAGCAATTAGGTGTCACGTTATCTTTAATTCTCTCTTTTCTGGTACATCAGCCAGTTCTTACTGAAGACAAAGCGTTCATTCTGAAGATCTGGACGCTGCTGCCTTTAACCCTGAAAGTGTTAAATAAAGCACCTTATGAGATTTGAACTATAAACAAACTGTCAGATTTTCCAAATCCGTGCCATCCTCCACTCTCATTTATCACTCCCACTCTTGCAGTCCTTTGACCACTCACTCTGCCCGACCCTGAAAAATAGCAAAAATGGATCTTTTGATAAAGAGGGAACGTTGCAGAGCACTGTAATAACCCAAATCTGAGTAAATGATGTTATCCCAGACATGCATCTTTAATGGGTGAATGAGGGAAAAGAAAAGCGCGGGATGAAAATTCCTCTTAAGCAATCAGCTAAGGAGTTGTAGAGTGATGTTCTGAGTGAATTACCTCCCTCTTTCACATTGTCAACATCATGATGTGACTACTAAGCGCATCGAGACTAAAAATAAAATCGTGCTGCCCTGCTAAAAAATCATTCTCTTACCATAAAGGTAGACTGATATATTTTCACCAAAGATACAGTCATAAGTCCTCAACACAACAAGATGCCTAAACAGTAATCTGTTCTGGCAGAAAACTGCCACAGTGATATTTAGTGCTTCTAATTTTTCTTCTTGTCCCCCCCAACAGAAAGCTGATGAGTGTTCAAGTGACAGTGATGATACCATTGACCCCACGCCACCTGATGTAGACAAGGACAGTGAGGACAGGGACAAGGATGGCGTACCTGAGCTGCAAAGAACTGAGAGTGTTTTTGGAGGTTTAACTGCCATGGCTTTTGTCAGTTTACTCCATGATACTCCTACCACCGATAAAATGGATAATGATACATTTTTTGGGCTTATTACTTTACAGGTGATCTGTGTAGTTTTAGTGGAGAAATGTACAGAAAGTGTACAGATTCTGTGGTGTATGTTCATGACTACACACAAACTGTCCTCAGAGGAAAATTTGGTTTTTGAAGATAAAAAATGTGTATTATTTTTAATTTGATTTGGCAGTATACATTAAAAACCCTGGCAATCATAGGGTCAAGGTCATATATGTACTGAACTCATCATCCCCCTCAGCACCACCTCTGAACAAAGCCTTTAAAAATGCCTTCTGTCTGTACATTTCTGATGTAAAAATAATTAGAATTAGACATTTTACCTAAGAATCAAAACTTCAAAACACTAAACTATTTTCATCTTTTTAGCTGACCAGAAAAATGCTGGGGATCAAAGACTTTTCTCTGCCAAGTTCTGGGAGCAGTGAAGAGTTGTATGTTCCTGATTCTGCTGACGAAACTGATGACGAATGTTCAGAAGAAGAAGGAGACAGTTCTGAAGTCGAACAGCACAAGTACAAGAAAAGAAAAGCCAAGAAAAAGCATTCAACAAACACTCAGGCAGTCCAACCACACAAACGACAACGTAAGACACATAGAGAATCCTCCTCCAATGACAGCTCTGACGTGACAGTGATGATGCTGCAGAAAAAACCGAATGGTGACAGACTGTACAATAAAAAGTATCACTGTGTGTTTTGCTTAAAGGCTTACAATAAAATTGCCCGCCATTTGGAATCTAAACACAGAGACAAACAGGAGGTGGCAAGAGCAATGACATATCCAAAGGGGTCAAAAGAGAGAAGAATACAGCTCAGCTTACTGAGAAACCAAGGGAATCGTCTACACAATACTAAGGTGCTGAGAGAAGGAAAAGGAGTGTTAGTTCCCAGTCAGCAGTCCAGCACTGATGTTGCAGCCAGAGATTACATGCACTGTATAAACTGTGAAGCTTACCTCAAGAGGAAAACACTGTGGAGGCATATGCAGAGATGTCAACTTCGCAAGAAGATTGAGGGATTAAAGCCTGGAAAAACCAGAGTCCAGGCTCTTTGTCAATATGCTCAGCCAGTGCCAGCAGATGTTAATGAACGCTTTTGGAAAATGGTGCTAAACATGCACATGGATGAGGTTACTAATGCTGTTCGCAAAGAGAAAAACATTCTGAAATTTGGAGAACACCTCTTCAGCAAACATGGACACGATGCAACCAAACACGAATATATCAGACAGAAGATGAGGGAGGCAGGGCCACTTGTTGTGCAAGGACACAAACATGGGAAGTTGAAGCAGTTATCAGACTTTTTTGTACCAGCTAATTTCCCTCATGTGATACGGGCCGTTAAGGACGTAGCGGGCTTGAATGAGGAGACGAACACATACAAAACACCTTCTCTGGCGCTTAAGTTAGGCCACAACCTCAAAAAGATTGCAAGCATCATCGAATGTGAAGCCATGATTGCAGGTGAAGAGGATGTCGTCCACAATGTTCAAATGTTCAAACAAATATGTGACACAAAATGGAATGAGTGTGTGTCAGCACAGGCCTTAAGAAATCTGGATGAAGCAAAATGGAATGCCCCACAGCTTCTTCCATTTGCTGAGGATGTAAAAAAGATGCATCAGTATCCCGAAAGACAAAGACAGGACTCCAAAGAAAAACTTGACCACAAACCAACGAAGAAGGACTGGGCAGAACTTGCAAGAATAACCCTCTGTGAGATTATTCTGTTCAACCGCAGAAGAGAGGGAGAAGTATCGAAGATGCCATTGAATGCTTTTACATTGAGAGACACCTCATCCACTCATCCTGATATTGAGTTGTCTCTGTCTGAGCTGAAGAGGAAGCTGTGCAAACACCTCCAGAGGATAGAAATAAGGGGAAAACGAGGACGAAAGGTCCCCATCCTTCTCACGCCTGATGTGCTTGCTTCTATGGAGTTACTCGTCAAGACTCGTCGCACCTGTGAAGTCCCTGATGAAAACCAGTTCATGTTTGGCACTCTCCTACTTCAGAGGATCAGATGTTATTCGTCAGGTAGCTCGCAGTTGTGGGGCAAACCACCCAGAAGCTTTGTCTTCCACCAAGTTAAGGAAGCACTTGGCAACCATGTCCAAAATTCTTAACCTGAAGGACAACGAGATGGATGACCTCGCTGAGTTCCTGGGCCATGACATAAGGGTGCATCGCCAGTATTATAGACTTCCGGAGGGCACGTTACAGCTCGCAAAAATCAGTAAGGTCCTCATGGCACTGGAACGAGGTCAGCTGTCGCAGTTTCAAGGAAAGAATCTTGATCAGATCAACATGGATCCACAAGGTAATCAGGCATGTAAATTGTACAATAAATGTATTTATTCAGCACGGTTCCATCTGTAGATTTATATTTCTTTTGCCTGCCAGAGAGATTCCCTCTCAAATAACTGCAGCTTAACTCTGCAATGTAATATTAATGGAGATTGGTGAATGATGGTGGAATTTAAGGTGTTATGATTTATCAACGGGTTGGTTTTGTTGAGCAAGTGTTCATACTATTGTTTTTTACTTCATTTCCAGAGAAAATGCCAGTGTACAGTGACCCTTCTGACAGTGAAGCAGATGATGACATGAGAGAGGAAGATGCAGCTCCTTTTTCACCTTCACCTACACCTTCACCTTCACCTTCACCTTCTGCCTCATCATCATCAGGTATGAAGATTAATATTTGACGGAAACATTTCAAAGTATTCTGCAATGTGTTCAACACTAAAATGAACTTAGCGGGTTAAAGGTTGCAAGCTTGTGGGGTTTGATGACAAAATAAGAAGTAAATTAGTTTTAATTGAAATCTTGAGTTTGTTCAAACTAAAATGTGTCCTCTTTGAAATGGATGGCTGTTTCAAACTACAGTAAATAAAAAGCTCATTAGTTGGAATATTTTAAAGTTTTTCCCTAAAAAAAAAGTAGGGTCTAAGTTTGAAATTTTTTTCTCATTCAAATGTTATTTTTATGTTTAAAGTTTTGTTGAAGTCCCACAGGGATGTGAAAGTTTCTCATCAATTACATATCACATATTAACTGACCAAATTTAAGGCTGAAGCAGTCAAAGTTTGTAATGTACAGTTGGTTGTGGAAATGTCACCCTGAGGCTCTCTGAAATACTTGAAAAAGCACTCTTAGAAAAACTTAAAAAGCTTGTTTAATTTCCATGCTTCACGGTACTTCACCAGTGACTTTCCATGTGCTGAATACTCATGTACTTAAATAGTCCTTTTATGTTTACAGGCAAATCCAGGGTGAGCAGGAAATCCTTTCAAGCTGGACCAAATTATCCACATCCAGCCAAAGGTCATTTAAGTTGAGGATTATGGAAAGTATATTAACAGGTATTAAAGGGCACTATGGAATTATTGGCATTGCTGTTCAAACAGAACATTTCTCAATCATCTAACATTAATTTATTTGGTTAAAACCCCCAGTGCACCAAAACACTACCATCTCACAATGCATGTTCTTGGGCTCCTGACTACTGCCACCTCCTTGGAGGTACTTGATGGATTGGTAGAAAGTACAGCAGTCGTGATTTCTAGTCCATCAAGTGGGGAAAATGTTGAAAAACATTTTCAAAACCTTCAGTTGTGGCTGCAGAGAGCTACCTTACCAGTGGAGGAGTCTGACAAGTCAGAAAAAAGCACTGAAGACTTAAAGGTAAATGCTTTTTGAGGTAGTGATAGTACAGTTATATTTGTATTTCTTATTATGCATACTAAAAATGAATGCAGCTATGATTTAGTGCATTGTATTTTAGAATAACTGCTCAATGCATTAGTAAAGATACAACACTTAATTTATTTGATTTTACACCTTATTTATTTAGTTAATTACACTCACTGAAAATACTGACATGATCAGTGTCTAACATGTTAAGTTTAAGTCTGTTTGTCATTTTGTTTTGTTTTTTTACATTCATAATATGATGTCAGAATTTGCAATATTATTGTTATTATCCATCATAGAGAACAAACTGATACCACATTGTCTATTGTTTTCTGTGTATTAGCTCTCTGAGACTTAACAATTCCAAACAAACCACTAATGAAATTTCATTCTTGAAATGCAAAACATTACTGCAAAGTTGTAACAACAGCCCCGCTGGACGTCACTGGTGAGCCTCATGTCTTTTATTGTGAAGGACTTATGGCTCACATGACAACCTACCTTCTACCCTACGCAGCCCTGTGCAGCGGGATAATGCTTGGTAAGTAGTATTTAAAAAAGCAGAACATCTCTTTTCAGCATTACCAAAATGACATGCGTGTCTCATGAAAAATTAATAAGACAGATCAATAATCATTCCAATACTTAGAAGCAAAGCAAAGGCTGCTGGGAAAGTGTTTGTTGTGTTGCACCATGACCCAGAGTGTGAGTGTTTCTATCCTTTTCAGTGACTACTCATTTACAAAGGTGTACTGAGAAAACAGCATCACCTAGTGGTGAACACAGTATGAGTCATGGAAGTCGCCTCTTAAACTTCTAGACTCTACTGAGTTAGCTACATTGTACATATATGGTCGCTAGCTGATACCACATGACCGAATTGCGACACTTTAGTTTTAAAATGTTTTGTATCTTACTGTTTATACTTATATTTATGTCCATCATGCTTATTTGTGTTTAATTTCCTACTTTATGTTGCAGATCAGTGAAGAGCAGGTAAATGCTCTGACTAGAAATGAGGACTTGTGCATCCGAGCCTCACAACTGAAAGACATCCATGCTCAAGTAGAGGCCAACATTTTAGACTCCCAAGAGAAGGTGCGGAAGAGAAAGATGTCAAAGGGGGAAGAAGACAACTTCGAAGTGGGTGACAGAGTTCTCAGAAAAAACATACGCCAAGAGCAAAGGAAAGGAGGGAAGATGGAACCAGATTTACTGGGACCTTTTGCCATAGTAAATATTGAGGGTAAAAGTGCAGATCTACTTCAGTGTAATGGCAGAACCATAGAGAAAATTAACATTGATCATCTCAAAAGATACGTGGAACCACAGCCTCGAATCCCTGCAAAATGGATTGCACTTACCCCACTGATTCCTCATGCACAGCAGACCAGCTCTTGTTTGTCCCCTGCAGTACCTCAGAGCCACAGTGAGACCATAAGTCTGCAGTCTCCGATCAACAGCCTCAGTGAGACAGTAAGTCTGCAGTCCCCGATCAAGAGCCCCAATGACTCACTCTGTCAACACTCCCCCATGGTACCCCAGCGCCTCAGTGAGACCCCAAGTCCACAATCATGTCCGGAGACACTGCTTCCTCCAGGACAATATTTTCAAACATTGTTCTCTGTAAGACTGTGTGGAAATTGGAACACGGTACCACATCATAGTACTATTGTTGCCTCAGTAAACCACTCTTGATTCTAATTCACAGTAATGGCTGACATCTGGTAACCCTAACCCAAGGTGGAGCAAAGTGGGACCATACAAACTTTTTGCCAGAGACCTGCAAAATCTGGCACCTGGAAGGGAACTAGAGAGTGAGGTAAATGCATGCATAGTGTTTTCATTCATATTTTCATCTTTATTTGATATGGGAAAATGATCATCTCAATATTATCTTTTCAGGTTTTGAATGCATTCATTCATGTCATCATTCAAAAGTTACAACAGGAAAGTTTGAAAAGGTTTTATCTTGTTGACTCCTTTGCAATGACTGCTCTGTGGCATGGATCATGCCGTGGATTAAAGAAGGTAACCTTTTAGAAAATCCGTTCAGACTTATTTAAAATGCATACAAGTTTGTATTGAGGATATTTTTGTTTCAGGTTGACCCAATGGCCTACGATGTCCTCTTAGGCCCTGTGTGTGACAACAGACATTGGACACTTGTGGTGAGAACTTCACACATTTGCAAAGTTGTCATGTGCAGGAGTGTAAATATACTTTTGTGTTCTCCTGCATGAAGATTGGCTGTACTAATTCAAAATTTGTATTGACACATTACACGTCTTATGCAGGTCCTTTCTCCAAAGGAGAGGCGTGCAGTTTACATAGACCCTCTAGGAGAAACACCTGACCACATAATCAAATGCAGGGATGTAACACGGTAAGATGTACAATACATCAGCTGAGTTAAGAGAGTCAGGATGTTTTTTCTCCACGTCTGTAATCTGGTCAGCCAGGTGCTGTAACGCCTCCGTTACACAGGCCTGAGGTGGGATGTAGACGCCGACCAGAATAAAGGAGGAGAACTCCCGCGGTGAATAGAAGGGTTTGCAGTTTATGAAAAGAGTCTCCAGATTTGGACTGCATGACTTCTTCAACACTGTGGTATCTGTACACCAACCTTCGTTTATGTAGAAACAGATTCCGCCTCCTCTCGCCTTCCCAGAGAGTTCCTTTACGCGGTCCGCTCTGTGGAGCTGAAAGTCCGGTAAGTGCAGCGAGCTGTCTGGGATGTGTTCACTGAGCCAGGTTTCAGTGAAACACAGGGCGGCGGATCTGCAAAAGTCCGTGTTTCTTGAGTTGAGGAGCAGCAGTTCATCCATCTTGTTTGCCAGGGAGCGGACATTCGCCAGGTGAATGGACGGGAGCGCACTGCGTAACCCCCGCTGTCTCAGTCTGACGAGCGCGCCTGCTCGCTTGCCCCGGCGCCGGCGTCTCCGGCAGAGACCATAGAGAGCTGCGGCTCCACCAGCAAGAATCTCTGTGTAACTTCCAGGTTCAATGAAAACCGGTGTAAAAAGTTCAGCAGGACTGTCCAATGTTAACAAGTTCTTCTCTGGTAAAAGAAACCAGAGAAGCGGAGCATAAAGATACAAAAAAAGAGAAAAACGCAACAAGTACGAGAGAGCGCAGTACCAGGGCGACCGTCCGTGGCGCCATCTTGGATAATACGTGTATATGTATATGTATATATTTGCCCTCTATCTTATTGCCTTTGTCATTATGTTTACACATAACATGAATGAAACAACTGTTTATGTCATGTATACAGTGGTAACTAAGTACACTTAGTAGCTAGTTATTAAAAAGTGGATTTATTAACATTATGTGATAATAGTAGTGTCTGATAGATTTTCAGTCAATTTGTAATGTCATTCAAAAGCATTTGAACATTTATATAACACTGTGGAATTCTGTGAACAGTTATTATAAATGACAAACATCAAAGCTTCAAACTGCTTTTCACAAAAGAAGTGGCACAAACTCTATCACATGGTATTACTTCCATCATAGGTCAATATCATGAAATCATTAAATCTACAGTATGTTTTCCATTAAATTGAAATGTGTTTTGTTACAGATTGAAAATTGTCCGCTCCAGAATCGGGTTCAGATGTCTTTGTTTGGTCTGCTTGTGTGTGTTTCACACTTAAAAGGTAAACTGCAATGGTATATTGACCTGATACAATTTAAAATAGCACATTTAGTAAAGGAGTAAAACATTTACAAATTGAAGAACCTACACACACAAACATCATGTATGTGATTTTTTTTCTTATTTTTATCAGACACCTCAGGAACAGACAACTTGATCTCCCTCTTCATCTGCAGGCTCTCCTGCAGTTTCTTCCAATGTCGCTTTACCCTCTGAGGACGCTGCAAAGTGACCTAAACTGCCACGCAGCCTGCAGTCACCTCAGCCTCTGCCGCCACGGAGCCTGCAGCCACCTCAGCCTCTGCCGCTACGAAGCCTGCAGCCACCTCAGCCTCTGCCGCCACGAAGCCTGTCGCCGCCTCAGCCGCCACGGAGCCTGCAGCCACCTCAGCCTCTGCCGCTACGAAGCCTGCAGCCACCTCAGCCTCTTCCGCCATGAAGCCTGCAGCCACCTCAGCCTCTTCCGCCACGAAGCCTGCAGCCACCTCAGCCTCTGCCGCTACGAAGCCTGCAGCCACCTCAGCCTCTGCCGCTACGAAGCCTGCAGCCACCTCAGCCTCTTCCGCCACGAAGCCTGCAGCCACCTCAGCCTCTGCCGCCACAGAGCCTGCAGCCACCTCAGCCTCTGCCGCTACGGAGCCTGCAGCCACCTCAGCCTCTGCTGCCACGGAGCCTGCAGCCACACAGCCTGCAGTCACCTCAGCCTCTGTCGCCACCTCAGCCTCTGCCACCACGCAGCCAGAGGAGGAACAGTTGGTAAGGGGGCTTTAACATTTAGCTGAAAATAAGAATGATTCAAAAATTAATGCCTTAATAAATCAAGTGATTGACTGCTGTTGTCTATTTTTTTAGGCTGTGGATGAGCATAACATGCCAGGCATGGATCGTGTGGACCTACTAGCAGAGTTTCTAGTCAGTATGAGGAACTCTACTAGTCTGACCCTGAGCCACCAAGAGGTCAGCACAACCATAGGGCTCTGGCAGAACCTGCTTCCCTATGACCAACAACGGGTGACATTTGCTGCCAGGCATCAGGACAGGCTGATGACGGGAAAATTCAGATCACCAAAAAAAAAAGGCTGAGTTCACTCCTGGTGTGGAGAGTCTAAAGCGGTGCGTCCTGGGATCTACTGCCTCCCCTGCACAGTGGCCAGACTGTTGCCGATTGGTTGAGGCCATTTTCGTTAGACTTTGCCACTTACACAAGAGTCCCAAAAAGCAAGGACGGGGGACTCTGTCAAGATAGACTCTAATACTGAAAGATTACCGGAACATCAGGCAGCTTATTCTTGGTAATGGAGCCATCATGAAGGACACCACACTTCAGCTCGTTGAGGTCAATCAGACAACCCTAGTCCAGTGGCATAATCAAAGGTTGAAGCGGCAGGATCTCTCACTGCTCCTTCAAGGAATAAACCTCCCCGCTCCACTTCCTGTTGCAACTGAAGCCCTACCACCTGCAAAAACCCGCCCTGCTGCCCCACCTCAAATGCAAGGTACTGAACTTTTGTACAACCTACCCCCGAGCACTACAGGACAGGCAAAGACTCTGCGTCGGGCAAAGGATAGCGGGAATCCTGTCCCCCAGGCTAATCTGCCAAAACCACCAGCTCATAGGCAGCTTTTCCCTAAACCCCCTTCTACTGGTCCTCTCTTTTTGTACCCTCAGGCAACCTCTGCTTGTCCTCAAGCCCCACTTTTCTGACTTTTCCAACACCTGCCTTCAATGTGCCCTATGCTCAAGCTCCTTCTGCTCCAGCAGCACCACCCCCTCCACCAGCCAGTGGTCCCCTTCCCTCTAAGGCAAGGTTTAACAAGAGGACCGTGGTTTCTAACACGTGCAGGAAGTGTGGACAGTTTAGGACTGCTCAAACTGGTCACAGCCAATATAAGGGCATCATCTACTGCCCAAACACAGAAACAATTCCTAAAGAGCTGTGGCTGGAGCAGATAAAAAAATCTAAAATGTAAATAAGTTTTTGCTTGAGGTATGTAAATAACAAAATGTAAATATTTCCTAATGTTTTTATGTACATAGTGTGTGACAAGAGTGTATTAAACTTAAAGTGTTAAGAATTTAGCGGCATTGAGAGATAACAGACCTTGTAGAATAGGATAAAGGAGCAGGTCCTCTTTGTATTTTCTGTTATTTAAAGTTTGTAATTTTCTGTAAAGTGTTAGCATTTGTTGTTTTGTTTGTTGATTCTTGTTTTTACATTAAAGAATAAACAGTTATATACTGATTAAAATCCATAACTTGCAGTCGGTCAGTTCTTTGAGTTCTTTGAGCATGATCTGTGGTTATAATAACGAATTGATCGTAATAGGAAAAAATGTATAAGGCCATAAAATCCTCTACATATTGTGTCTGTATTTGAGTCAGGCTTAGTGTATTGTTCAGAGAATAGTGAAATTATGAACTGAATCTTAAACTTCAGAGTAATTGCCACCTTGATATCTCATCTGAACCAAAAAAAATGCTATTTAAACTCTGACTTAGTCTTAACACATGAATGAGTAAATACCAAAGTAACTTTTCATGTAAATTTGTATCAAAAGACAGTGCTTCTTTCTAAAGAGACACTGTGTTCAGAAGAGTTAATATTAAATGTATTTTTAACTTGTCAAACAAATACAACAGCATGGATACAATAAGTTAACAGAAGTGGACACAGTAGATTTTCATGGTGAAAAGACAACTCACTTCTTTAGAGTCTCTGGACTAAGTGGGAATCGAACCTACAACCTTTGGATCCACATCAATCTTCCCTAATACTACAAAAAGTGTAACATTTGGACAACAAGATGTATATTTCATTAAGAAGCAACTTTGTGACATTTCAAACAGCTTAAGTATTTGTGCCTTTCTCCCTTTTTCCTTCCTCTTTCTTTTTTCCTTCTTTTTTCCTTCTTTTTTCCTTCTTTTCTCCTCCTTTTTCCTCTCTCCTCTTCTTCCCCCCCTCTTCCCCTTTTTTCCCTCTTCTCCCCCCCCCCTTGCAGTCTATTGTTCCCCAGCTTGGGCGCAGTGGGTAGCGCTGTTACCTCTCAGCTAGAAGGTTCCTGGTTTGGATCCCCGGCCGGGTTTAAAATCTACTCAATTATATTACGTGTCACTTTGTTGCCATCATTTTTTTAAGCTACCATTGCTCACATTTTTTAGAGTGTATACACTAACAGCGTTGAAATCACAGGGTGCTTCTCAAAGCTCTAAACTGCAGTCTCCTCGCTCCTCACTCGAACAGGAAGTACTTACTGACGCGCCATTTTAACTTGCGTCCCAAACGCTGCTGGAGGAGAGAGGAGCGAGGAGACTGATCGGAGGAGCGATAATCGAGGAAACACGAGAGCGGACTTTGTGGAAGTCTTTTCTCTGACAGACATGCCCCCCCCCCATCACGTGTCAGCGGCATGATATAAAACAAAAACCCACATCTGGGAGTTTGAAAGAGATGGAAGCGGAAAAGGTGTTCAAGTGTAAGTAGCTGCAATGTTTTGATTGTCTTCATATGTCCACATTTCCTTTTCAAAACAATCCACATGTAATGTAAGAGGGTGAGGATACACAAACTGTGAAGTGAAGTTTCTGTAGTTACTTTTATGAATAACCTCCTTTGTTGTTTCATTCATTTAACGATCAGCACGGTCCAAACATATCATTTCCAAAAGCCACATCTGACACATTAATATCACTAAACACATATAAGACTCATGAAGAATGATTGTTGTGTGTGTCCATATTGTGTTGTTTGTGTAACTGTTTATGTGTGTAAGTCTGGAAGGCTGTTACCTTGGTCAGGTCTCTCAGATTGTAAAAGAGGTTTTTAATCTCAATGGGAGTTCCTGGTTTAAGAAAGGTTCCATAAGAAATACAAGACATGTCTTGAAACAACGTCAAGTTGACATGTTTCTCACAGCCTGCTGTACTGATCCATAAACTGCTGTAGAAAAGCTGTGAAGGCTTAACAAGGGTGACATCAGGAAGACCAAATTAACTCCATCATTTAGCATTCACACACACAGACATTTTATAGCTCTCCATGCATGTCATCAACTGTGAAATTGTGTGTGATGGCTTGATGCCCTTGGAGCTGTGATTGTTACCACCTGAGGAGTAATCCAGTGCTGTCTTATCATTAAGAGGGAAAGAGGAAATAACAGCGGAGCTTATAAAGCTCCGCACAGCACACGAAGGACTCTTCACCGGGAAGAGACACACGGCCAAGAAGGCCTGGACGTGAGTTGTCAGTTTTGGTGTATCATGTTATCATGCTGACCAACAGAAACACCTGAGCACATTCATCAATGCTCTGTGGAGAAAGAGTTTTCTTGTATGTTGTGGTATAGTCTGGCATTTGCAGTCATACATCCCCTGTGACTGACATGACACTCATATTTAGGCTGACAGTACAAAGGATGAAATACACTGACCTAATATTCAGGCCCTACAGTGAAATCATCCGGCTTCCTGGCATGGAGGGAAGGCTAACCACCAGCCAGGTGTCCAAGAAATGGGACAATCTGAAGCGTAGGTACAAGGTGAGAAGGTTCAATGTTCATGCATGCATTTCTCTTGTTCTTTTATATATATATATATATATATATATATATATATATATATATATATATATATATATTATGGCAAGCCGTTCAGGAAATAATATATTGAATGAAAGTCTGAATATATTGAATGAAACTCGATATATATGGAATGAAGTCTGAATATATGGAATGAAACTCGATATATATGGAATGAAGTCTGAATATATGGAATGAAACTCGATATATATGGAATGAAGTCTGAATATATTGAATGAAACTCGATATATATGGAATGAAGTCTGAATATATTGAATGAAACTCGATATATATGGAATGAAACTCGATATATATGGAATGAAAGTCTGAATATATGGAATGAAACTCGATATATATGGAATGAAAGTCTGAATATATGGAATGAAACTTGATATATATGGAATGAAACTCGATATATATGGAATGAAACTTGATATATATGGAATGAAAGTCTGAATATATGGAATGAAACTTGATATATATGGAATGAAAGTCTGAATATATGGAATGAAACTTGATATATATGGAATGAAAGTCTGAATATATGGAATGAAACTTGATATATATGGAATGAAAGTCTGAATATATGGAATGAAACTTGATATATATGGAATGAAGTCTGAATATATTGAATGAAAGCTTAAATAAGTACTCTGAACACCACTTATAATCGTATTGTTTTATTGTCATCAAAGAGAACTCATCTTTTATTAATGTCTCTCTGAAAATAACCTTTTGCACTTCTTTTTAGTGTTTCTGAGGGGACACATTTTCCTCTACCTCTGTAACCTGTGGTAATTTGTTCGTACTTTTTCATTACACTCACTCACTGTCAGATGATGCACACAGGTATGAGCTCCACCTGTTAACATTGAACAGGATGCTACATTATCACAAGTCATAACAAAAGTTAGCTAGCGAGCTAGAGGACTGAACCACCTGAATAAAGAAGGGGCAATATCTTTAGCCTTTGTAGAAGTGTGTACAACCTGTGATATTTAATATTTTCGTATTTTCACTTGTTTACTACCCTCTTAAATGCTTCTGCAGCCCACTGCTTCGTGTTCCTCTCGTCTCTCTGTGCAGACGGTCCGATCATCACTTTTGGATGAAACCAACTTAATGGAGAGGAGGGGTGGGTTCCTTTTTCCTATACGGATTGACTTAACAGCACATGCATTACCCAAGGGGTTGATAACCCCTTCATTAATTAAAATTGCAGTGAAAACATCTCGTGCCTCCCTCATGGTTGCATTACTAAAAGCTACGTCTAACCGGAAAACAAAATCACACCCCTATGATCACACCCCAGAAAGACAAGATGGCGCAGGCCATACATGACGTGATTTTTCATTCCATATATTCCGAGTTTCATTCCATATATATCGAGTTTCATTCAATATATTCAGACTTCATTCCATATATATCGAGTTTCATTCCATATATATCAAGTTTCATTCAATATATTCAGCCTTCATTCCATATATATCGAGTTGCATTCAATATATTCAGACTTCATTCCATATATATCGAGTTTCATTCCATATATATCAAGTTTCATTCAATATATTCAGACTTCATTCCATATATATCGAGTTTCATTCAATATATTCAGACTTCATTCCATATATATCGAGTTTCATTCAATATATTCAGACTTCATTCCATATATATCAAGTTTCATTCCATATATTCAGACTTCATTCCATATATATCAAGTTTCATTCCATATATATCAAGTTTCATTCAATATATTCAGACTTCATTCCATATATATCAAGTTTCTTTCCATATATATCAAGTTTCATTCCATATATTCAGACTTCATTCCATATATATCAAGTTTCATTCCATATATATCAAGTTTCATTCAATATATTCAGACTTCATTCCATATATATCGAGTTTCATTCCATATATATCAAGTTTCATTCAATATATTCAGACTTCATTCCATATATATTAATTTCCTGAACGGCTTGCCATAATATATACATACATATATATATATATATATATATATATATATATATATATATATTATGGCAAGCCGTTCAGGAAATAATATATTGAATGAAAGTCTGAATATATTGAATGAAACTTGATATATATGAGTGAAGTCTGAATATATGGAATAAAACTCAATATATATGGAATGAAAGTCTGAATATATGGAATAAAACTCGATATATATGGAATGAAAGTCTGAATATATGGAATGAAACTCGATATATATTGAATGAAAGTCTGAATATATGGAATGAAACTCGATATATATGGAATGAAAGTCTGAATATATGGAATAAAACTCGATATATATGGAATGAAAGTCTGAATATATGGAATGAAACTCGATATATATGGAATGAAAGTCTGAATATATGGAATGAAACTCGATATATATGGAATGAAAGTCTGAATATATGGAATGAAACTCGATATATATGGAATGAAGTCTGAATATATTGAATGAAACTCGATATATATGGAATGAAAGTCTGAATATATGGAATGAAACTCGATATATATTGAATGAAACTCGATATATATGGAATGAAAGTCTGAATATATGGAATGAAACTCGATATATATGGAATGAAACTCGATATATGGAATGAAACTCGATATATATGGAATGAAAGTCTGAATATATGGAATGAAACTCGATATATATGGAATGAAAGTCTGAATATATGGAATGAAACTCGATATATATGGAATGAAAGTCTGAATATATGGAATGAAACTCGATATATATGGAATGAAAGTCTGAATATATGGAATGAAACTCGATATATATGGAATGAAAGTCTGAATATATGGAATGAAGTCTGAATATATGGAATGAAACTTGATATATATGGAATGAAGTCTGAATATATTGAATGAAAGCTTAAATAAGTACTCTGAACACCACTTCTAATCGTATTGTTTTATTGTCATCAAAGAGACTCATCTTTTATTAATGTCTCTCTGAAAATAACCTTTTGCACTTCTGTGTTTCTGAGGGGACACATTTTCCTCTACCTCTGTAACCTGTGGTAATTTGGTCGTACTTTTTCATTACACTCACTCACTGTCAGATGATGCACACAGGTATGAGCTCCACCTGTTAACATTGAACAGGATGCTACATTATCACAAGTCATAACAAAAGTTAGCTAGCGAACTAGAGGACTGAACCACCTGAATAAAGAAGGGGCAATATCTTTAGCCTTTGTAGAAGTGTGTATAACCTGTGATATTTAATATTTTCGTATTTTCACTTGTTTACTACCCTCCTAAATGCTTCTGCAGCCCACTGCTTCGTGTTCCTCTCGTCTCTCTGTGCAGACGGTCCGATCATCACTTTTGGATGAAACCAACTTAATAGAGAGGAGGGGTGGGTTCCTTTTCCTATACGGATTGACTAAACAGCACATGCATTACCCAAGGGGTTGATAACCCCTTCATTAATTAAAATTGCAGTGAAAACATCTCGTGCCTCCCTCATGGTTGCATTATTAAAAGCTACGTCTAACCGGAAAACAAAATCACACCCCTATGATCACACCCCAGAAAGACAAGATGGCGCAGGCCATACATGACGTGATTTTTCATTCCATATATTCCGAGTTTCATTCCATATATATCGAGTTTCATTCCATATATATCAAGTTTCATTCAATATATTCAGACTTCATTCCATATATATCGAGTTTCACTATATATCTATCGAGTTTAATTCAATATATTCAGACTTTCATTCCATATATATCAAGTTTCATTCAATATATTCAGACTTCCTTCCATATATATCGAGTTTCATTCAATATATTCAGACTTCATTCTATATACATCGAGTTTCATTCAATATATTCAGACTTCATTCTATATACATCGAGTTTCATTCAATATATTCAGACTTCATTCTATATACATCGAGTTTCATTCAATATATTCAGACTTCATTCCATATATATCGAGTTTCATTCCATATATATCGAGTTCCATTCAATATATTCAGACTTCATTCCATATATATCGAGTTTCATTCCATATATATCGAGTTTCATTCCATATATATCGAGTTTCATTCAATATATTCAGGTTTCATTCCATATATATCGAGTTTCATTCCATATATATCAAGTTTCATTCAATATATTCAGACTTTCAATCCATATATTCAGACTTCATTCCATATATATTAATTTCCTGAACGGCTTGCCATAATATATATATATATATATATATATATATTTTATATTAGGTGTGCAACGATACTCAAAATCCACGGTTCGGTTCGGTTCGATACGTTTTCGATACAGAAAAAGAGAAATTTCCATGACTTTTTTTTTTACTTTTAGTTTATTGAAATTTCCAACATTTGTTTCAGCTCAAAAGCAGTTTTTAAATTAAATTAAATTAAATGTATCAGGGGCAGCTATACCTGACACATGTTCTGCTGTGCATGGGGGGGTTGCGTGTGTGTGTGTCTGTGTGTCTGTGTGTCTGTCTGTCTGTCTGTCTGTCTGTCTGTCTGTCTGCGTGCGCATCTGCCGTGCGCAATAGAGAGCAGAGGAGAATTGTGAACACGCGACCATGTAGAGACAGAAATGACATCCCGTCATGTAAATAAGATAAATAACATAAAGATATTTAGTCTGTTACATAAAAGAACAAGGTATAGACCTGATCTATGAGAGAGGGGACCTTAAATCACTTCTGCTTTGACTTCCAGGGGGGGGCGGGACCCGACGGGTGCGCCCCCAATGTAATGGCAGGAAAACACTGTCCGGTATCAGGCTGAAGTCTACAGAGCATGCAGTATAAGACCACAAGTAATGCATAAACGCACTTTTAAAACATGTCATCCAGACTAGCATCACTAGAGGACCACGGAACAACTCTGCTCTGCAACCAAAGCGGATCACTCGTGCTTCCCTCTCGTGCGGGCGTGCGCTCACACACACATACGTGAACATATGAACCCAGCAGACCGTCGTGTGGTGAAATATAGATTTCCATATGAAGCACAGTTAAAACAAACGTGACCAGCTTGGACTGAATGAATGTGGGAGGAGCGCGCAGTTCAGTGGACCTGCACTCGACAATGCAGCCCAGAGGAGTCGAGCACAGGTCCGCTGAACTTTCAGCACAGAGCGCCTCGTCAGAAGTTGATCAAATAAGTATAAAATTGCGTATCGTTCGGTTCATAGGGCGTACCGAACCGTGACCACTGCATCGAACGGTTCGATACAGATACACGTATTGTTGCACCCCTAATATATGCCGGCGGCTGCTGGCAGGGGCTCGCCAGTAGCGATGGGCTCAGCCGCTTCGGCTGCCTCAGGGAGTTCTGCTTGCAGAGATCTTCCGTGGCGCCGGTTTCTCCGGTGCGGGGGGTTGAAATGGCTGTGACACTCGAAGATCAGGCCACGGTAAGCACTGACGAGCGTGCCAGGAGCACGTTAGAAAGCATGGGGGATGAGGACATGTCAGATGAAGATCTGACGAAAGTTTCCCAAAAAAGGAAAAATCTTGAGACCAAAGGAAAAACGAAAACCTCAAAAAAAGTGAGCAGAAACAGAAGGGTGTCATTTGACTCAGAGAGCGACTTCTCACTGACTCAGGAGGACTCTCGGCCCGCCTACCCCCCGGCTGTCATTAAGTCCTTCCTTATACGGACCAAAGGGTCCAGGCTGCCTAAGGTCGGGAGGTACTTCCCCGACCTGAGGCATTTTATCAGGTCAGCCCAGCCCCTGACTTAATGAGGACATGGCCCTATGTCCGTGAGCTGTGTGGAGTCCCCAAAGAGAACATCTACATGTTTGGTAGACCAGGAACGTCATCAGCTTACAGAGGGGGAGAATGCATCCAAAAATGTGCAAGGGAGAGTGGTGCCAAACATCCCGAGTTCTTGACCTCAACAAGGCTCCGGAAGCACATAGCAACAATGTCTCAAGTTCTAAATCTTCAAGAAAATGAAGCAGACCAACTTGCTGACTTTCTTGGGCATGACATTCGTGTGCACAGGCAGCATTACCGCCTTCCGCAGGGAACACTTCAGCTCGCCAAAATGAGCAAAATGCTTTTGGCTGTGGAAAAGGGGACTCTGTCACAGTATAAAGGACAAACTCTTGATGACATTGAGATTGACCCCAAAGGTATGGACACGTGTGTATCTTAGTGTATATTAGTATATATTTAGTTCAGATGCTGGGGTAACCCATGGTTATTGCCTCATGAGAAATGCATCATCAGTACTCTTTTAACAGTACGGTAATGTTTATGCTGTATTTGGTAATTGAAGTCTAGAAATGAAGAACCATGTAGAGGCCAAGCCAAAGCTTTAAGCCACTGAGGCGCTGCACCTGGAATACCTATCTGACGCGCTTGGGTTACCATGATTGATGAATGAAAGTCCGAGTCATATTTCCCAGTTGAACTCTTGGTCCGTTTATTTTCCTGATATAAGCTCCTAAAGTGTCCAAAAACATGACATTTCATAGACAAACATACACGCATAACTCCCGCAGCACCATGCTGCTTGAGCGGTCAAAAACTGTATAACCATCCGGGCGGAACACCTGACCACACAACAAAGGTTCCTACCTAAATAGACAATGACCCCCGTACAACCTTAATTACGCACACAGGTCACACACATTCATTCATAATCTGCCGTTACACACCGGCCCCTAATTGTTCTGGCAGGCAGACGGAACAATTCAATACCAACCAAAAAATGTGAAGACCAGACATGTAAGTGCAAACTATTATGATACAATTTACACCTCTTGTACCAGACAAAGTTTCGTTACGGGTCTCACAAGCACACTGTTTTTAGTCCGTAGTTTGACAGATCGCACCATGCCCCTTTTGTCAGGAAAAACCTCCAACACTTTGCCAAGAGGCCAGGAACCACGTGGAGCTGAGGAATCCATGATGACGACCACATCACCGGCTACTAGACTCCGTTTCCTTTGATTCCACTTCTGTCTCTCTTGCAACAATGGCAGGTACTCCCGGATCCATCGCTTCCAAAACAGATCTGACATGTATTGAACTTGTCTCCAGCGACGCCTCACATACATATCAGAAGGTTCAAAAAGTCCAGGAGGTAAGGATGCTTTTCCCTTTAACAGGAGAAGGTGATTTGGCGTGAGAGGTTCCAAGTCATTTGGGTCATCCGACAGCTTGGTGATTGGCCGATCGTTCAAGATAGCTTCTACCTCACACATAACAGTGTGAAGTCCATCATCATCCAATGTCTGCTGGTGCAAGACTGAGTAAAGAATGTGTCTTATTATGCGTATCATACCCTCCCAACTCCACCATGATGAGATCCTGCTGGTGGATTGAAACTCCATTTCACTCCAGCTGGATTCAGAGCTCCTTGAATGCGCTCATGGTTCACTGCAGCAAGAGCCTCTCTCAGTTCTCTTTCGGCTCCAATTAAATTTGTCCCATTGTCCGATCTGATGTGAGCCACTTGGCCTCTCCTGCTGATAAACCGACGAATTGCATTGATGCAGGAATCTGTTTCCAATGAGTTTGCCACCTCCAGAATGAACCCACCTCTTTTACAGAGGGCGCTGAGTTCCTTTATTGTTCGCATGGCTTCCTCTTCTGAGCCAAAGCTCACCAAACAGTCATCCACATAGAAATGTTGCTTTACAGCCTCAATGGTTTTTTCAGAGAAGTCAGACCTGTTATTGTCTGCAGTTTTTCTTAGCGCATAGCTTGCACAACTGGGATATGAAACCGCTCCAAACAGGTGCACAGTCATTCTGTGGTCTGCAAGCTCCTTGCTAAGATCTCCTTCTGGCCACCAGAGGAAGCGCAGAAAATTTTGATCTCCCTCTGCAACCTTCACCTGGTGAAACATAGCCTGTATGTCACCCATGCATGCCACAGGCTCCTGCCTGAAACGTGTGAGGACTCCAAGCAGGGTGCTAGTGAGGTTTGGTCCCTGTAGCAACTCACTGTTTAATGATGTGCCTTGATACGTGGCCCCACAATCAAATACCACTCGGAGAGAACTCTTTCTTGGATGGTAGACGCTGTGATGAGGTATGTACCACACCTTTCCTTTTTTACCTTGCAGCTGCTGCTGAGGCACTCGCTCTGCGTAACCCTTTCCAATTACCTCGTTGAGACACTGCAAGTATTCCGTGTGAAACTGTGGACTTTTCACAAATCTTTTCCTCAATCCAAGTATCCTCTGCTTAGCCACAGTATAGCTGTTTGGCAGGCAGACATCTGGTTTCTTAAAGGGCAACTTCAGGTTGTACCTCTTGTCCTGTAGAGTTGCAGAAGAATCCATTATCTCCATAAATCAAACATCCTCTCTCGACATTTCTTCCTCCTCCGAGGGCCTGTCGTTGAAGTCGTGAGTGTATTGATTGTTCAGCAACACTTCCAAAGTTGACACAGATATTTTATTCACCATGGCAGGGGAAAACTCCATGTCACCACTGCTGCCATTTCCATTTAAAGGACCATTGATTACCCAGCCCAACACTGTTCTTATAGCGTATGGGCCATCTCCACAGCTGTTCACCACCTCCCATGGCTCCAATAACCTGGGTGCGTTGGTTCCGATCAGCAAATCAACATTGGCCTTTATGGCAGGAACAGGAACCTTTGACAAATAAGGCCACCTTTCCATATCCGCTGCAGTGACAATGTTATCTGAGGTGACTGGCATTTCTTTTTGTGTGAGGGTCTCGAGCAGAGGGTAAAATCTCTTTCCATTGAGCTCTGAAATCTCCATCCCAAATATGGAGTATGCAGGAACAACCCTTTCTTGTCCCATTGTTTTCAGAAGAAAACTTGTTCTTTTTCCTGCTACGCTTAACTGCTGCATGAGATGCTCGGAGCAAAACGTAGCGGTGCTACCAGGATCCAGAAATGCATACGTCTGTATGACCTTATTTCCTTTTGCGGACTTGACCTGCACTGGAATGATGGAGAGGATGCAACGATCCTTTCCAGCCCCTGTACGCCCACATGTCTCGGCAGAAGTTGATGCTACAACATTTGGTGGCTCCTTTGTCTGTTTCGACTCAACTCTAAACTTCGCAATATGCAGCGCTGTCGGATGTTGTTGCTCACAAACTTCACAGGTTAAGCGTTTGTCGCAGTCGCGGCTCATGTGTCCCATGCAGAGGCATCCAAAACAAAGTCCTTTCTCTTTTAGAAAGTGAATCTTCTCTCTGTGCTTCTTGTGCAGGAACAGTTGGCATTTCTCCAAAAGGTGAGTGCGTGAACAGCAGTGACAAAACAAAGCCTCCTGTTTCTTGAAGCCTTTGGTTATAGCTCTTTCTTCAGGTGAGTCCACTTGTGTCACTGTTGTAGCGAAACTACTTCCTCTTCCTCCGCTGAACTTTGTCTGTGGCTTGAGTTTGTCAGAGGGTCTAACGCCAGCTGCACTTTGTGCTACATTTGCTCCAATGTCTCCAAAGATCGGATCAGAAAGAATCCTCACATGTTTCTCCAGCAACAAAACAACATCAATAAAACGAGCTCTGTGATTATATGTTTCCAAAATGTTATGAGCCACTGCTCTCCATTTTTCTCGGAGTTTATATGGCAACTTGGAAACCACCATTCTCATATTGCTGGGCATGTCCAACTCCTGCATGTAATGGAGCTCCTCATTCACATTACAGCATCCACGCAAGAATAATGCATATGCTTGCAAAGATTTCACATCTTCTGTCTTAATGGTTGGCCAGGCTAGGGCTTTTTCAATATATGCGACAGCGATCTTATACTCGTTCCCAAAATGTTCTTGAAGCAGGCCCTTTGCCACAATGTAGCCACGTTCAGGGTCCATATGTTGGCAGCTACGTACCAATTCCTTCGGCTGTCCTTTGGTGAACTGCTCCAGATAGTATAAGCAGTCAGCTTTGCAAGCTTTATCCTCCACTCCTTGTTCAAATGCCTTTAAGAAAGCCATATATTGAAATGGATCTCCTTCAAACACAGGAATGTCTCGTGCAGGAAGCGACAGTAAGCGTTGTTGGTGAACAAGGGTTGCTGTGATTTCATTTTGCTTATGCATAATACTGATGACATCTCCAGATGGAATCTGCTCCTTTGACTGGTGATACATTTGTTCCTCACTTCTTTGTCTTATCCAAGCAGTTGTTTCAGAAGGCAAAACTTTTGATGTTTCCACGGGCTTTGGATCCTTACTTCTAAGTTGTTGTTTTTCCATTGACGAGTGTTTTCCTTGTTGCTTTGATCGCACATCCATTGCTTGCTGTTTATTTTGTGGCAATAACCAATCCTTTCGTTGCATTTGTTGTGATGTTTTACATGCTGCAGGCTCATAGTCCTTTGCCATAGGGTTAAGGTTATTTACTGATGCCACTTTCCTCCTTTCCTTTTCAAAATAAGAGTTCATTCCATCCGTGGGTGCCTGTGAGAGAACTTGTCCATCTGAAGCCTGAAAGACTGCCAACTTAGCATTAGATGCCGCTAGCTCGGTCTCCATCGCGAGCTGTTCCTTTTTCCTTTTTATCAGTTGCTCCTGTTCCTCCAATGCATGTCGTTCCTTTAACGATGCCATACGAGCAACCAGTGCAGCTCTTTCTGCTGCTGCCTTTATTTGAGCAGAAGAAGTGGTGCTTGACCTGTTACTTGTGTCACTTTTATTTGAATGCTTGCCCACATTTGAAACGCTATCGTTGGGGTCAATATCATCATGTTTGTCACCAACATCAGTCATCAAACCAGCATTAATTCCATTTTCGGACACACAGTTTCCATTGAATTTTACCCACTCTTCAACGCTTTCGATAAATTCATCATTGAACATCATTTTTGCTTTGAACCATGTTTCATGTCTTTCCTTTTCTTCACGTGGCAACAAAATCATCACAGAATCATGAATACACCTTATTTCATCACACAAATCAATGAAGTCATTGTGACATTTTTGAACATCGGCGCCTTTACCATTTTGCATTAAACCTTGTATTGTTTTCCGCAAACCGCTAGCCTTATTTAGCTTCGCCTTTCTGCTACTTTGCAATCTGACTATTTTATCAGCAAGACCTTTCACAGAAAGTTTGACCACGCGTTTGCTGGTTTGAGCGTCGCTTTTTCCGGCCACAGAGTCCGGTTTGCAAGCGTCAGCTGGCACACTCACACCAGACGGCGCGTCTTCATTCACTGCACAGTCATCCATAGTTAAATAGTCCGACAGTCAACAGATCGCAACAAATAAGTCAATACAAAGTTAAATGTTTATCAACTTCACAACCAATGCATTGGAATTACGCAAGTACGTGTGCACACATTCTAAATTCAGATGGCCATCTTAACCGGTGGTAGCGCGCTACACATACCTATTTCAGATGAACGGTGAACAATAATCCAACCACGAAGAGATCCGGCGTCCTCTCCGCCATTGTCCCTCTCCGGCCTCCGCGTCCTGGGCCGCAGGTGGGAAGATGACCACCAGCTGATCACTGCTCCACACCGTGGCTCCACACACACACGCCTCCGTCTCCGTCTCCGTCGGCGTCTGCGTCCTGGGCAGCAGGTGGGAAGATGACCACCAGCTGATCACTGCTCCACACCGTGGCTCCACACACACACGCCTCCGTCTCCGTCTCCGTCTCCGTCGGCGTCCGCGTCACTCGACACACCGTCAAACTACTCCAGAACCGCTCCCGAACTCGAGCAACAGCTCTCACTCCAACTTCCAATATAACAGAGTTTTTGACTTGATTGTAGAGGCCAAGCCAAAGCTTTAAGCCACTGAGGCGCTGCACCTGGAATACCTATCTGACGCGCTTGGGTTACCGTGATTGATGAATGAAAGTCCGAGTCATATTTCCCAGTTGAACTCTTGGTCCGTTTATTTTTGTGATATAAGCTCCTAAAGTGTCCAAAAACATTTCATAGACAAACATACACGCATAACTCCCGCAGCACCATGCTGCTTGAGCGGTCAAAAACTGTATAACCATCCGGGCGGAACACCTGACCACACAACAAAGGTTCCTACCTAAATAGACAATGACCCCCGTACAACCTTAATTACGCACACAGGTCACACACATTCATTCATAATCTGCCGTTACAGCGTTGATGAAGCAGCGACAACATTATGTCATCTTAAATTGCGTCAGGGATTTAGTAATATATGCAAAAGTATTGCCAAACTGTGTAACCTTTTAGAGAAAACAGAAAAGGAGAAAGGTATGAGACCAGTCATAATTGTCTTTTCATCAGCATCTTATACACGCACACATAAACACGCGTGCGTGTGTGTGTGTGTGTTTCATCAGTCATACCTCATTCTACTCTGTTAGGTTTTGGTTATTGTAAATGTTCATTACCAGCAAACATGAATGTTAATTCATGTTAAACACGAACGAATGGTCTCACGTTGTCCTATTCTGTTCATCTGAAGAGCTGTATATGTGGTTACTGTATACAGTAAATGTGAAATGATCTACTTATACCACCAACAATGTATACTGCACCGTGTCATATTTTAAACTGTGTCCTGTACTACACTACAGGTATCTGGCCACAGGTGACTCCTACAGGAGCATCGCCAACAGTTTCCGTGTTGGGGTCTCCACTGTGGCAGGCATAGTCCCAGATGTTGCCTCAGCCATTTGGGATTCCCTGGTGGGGGAATTCATGGCTGTACCCAGCACAGAGGAGTGGAGGGCCATAGCCCTCAAGTTTGAGGAGCGCTGGCATTTCCCTCTCTGCTGTGGAGCGCTGGATGGGAAACATGTGGTGCTGAAGGCCCCTGCTAATTCCGGATCGCAGTACTTCAACTACAAGAGATCATTCTCACTTGTTCTCCTGGCAGTTGTTGATGCGGAATACTGCTTCCGTGTTATCGATGTCGGGGGTTATGGTAGGACGAGTGATGGAGGGATCCTGTCACACTCCGCCTTTGGACGAACACAGAGGTCTGGCACCCTCCAGCTGCCTGCCGACCGGCCCCTTCCTGGAGCAGCCCACAGAGGACCCCAGCCACACGTCTTTGTCGCTGATGAGGCCTTTCCTCTGAGGAGAAACCTCATGAGGCCATACCCCGGCCGCACCCTCCCACAGGAGCGTCGGGTCCTCAATTATCGCCTGTCACGGGCTCGACTGGTGGTAGAGAATGCTTTCGGCATGTTATCCTCCCAGTGGAGGATGTAAAGGCGTGTGATTGAGGTCCGTCCAGAAGTCGCAGAGACCTGCGTGAAGGCCACCTGCGTCCTCCACAACTACCTGTGGAAGACAACCCAAGCAGCTGGGATGAGGGGGAGCATCCCAGCTGTTGAAGCTGAGCTACTGCCAGGTCTGGGACGAGTTGCTGCCAACAACTCTGCGAGGGAGGCCATCAGGGTGAGGGAGACCTTCACCTCCTTCTTCTCCGCAGTAAGGACGTATCCCATGCCAACCCAGCTCCTAGTGCACCAGCACACCACAACGGCTCTTTGAAGAGCCACCCACTCATACTTTTGAGCAAAGTTCCTGCAATATGATGTTTGTGTCCACCATAAATCCATTATTATTAATAATAGACATTACAAGCAAAGCCGTGTCACAAATGTATTAAGCAATTTCCGGTAAAATTAAAGGATAAATTAATATTATATGACATTCAGTGTGGCGTTGTGGTCATCAGTGAACTGCTATGTATAATAGCAGTTTAGACATACATCACGCTGTGCCTAAATTTACTGTATCTTGACATAGAACTGTAGTCTGCATTGGTAAACACACAATCTGCTTACTTTTTACATTATGTACTACATGCAGTAAGTGTTCGGTGACTATGTGTGTATAAAAACATGTAGCAGCAAACACCAAACCAAACCTTGCTATAACCACAATCTTCAGGTAAGACGACAAACGGGACAGGGGTATGTTTTCATTAATGACAATTTATTTGGCACACATATAATAATAATAAATAAGATGCAATAACAAACGGAAGTGCAAAAGCAAGTGGTGTGACTTTAGTGCAGAAAAGGAAAGAAAACTATATACATTCCATATAAAAATAAAGATTTCCCTAAATAATAAATACTATATACATTCCATAGTAGAAATAAGGTTTCGGTAAATAATAAAAACTATATACATTCCATATAAAAATAAAGATTTCCCTAAATAATAAATACTATATACATTCCATAGTAGAAATAAGGATTCGGTAAATAATAAAAACTATATACATTCCATATAAAAATAAAGATTTCCCTAAATAATAAATACTATATACATTCCATAATAAAATAAGGATTCACTAAATAAAAATTGGATACCTGCTTCATTCCCTGCAGAGATTGTCACCCCAGGCACTATCCAATTTGGTCCAGATTATGCTCAGCATTGCTGGCCTCAAAGATCAATTTGTGAATCTGAAATTTGACATATTTGACAATTTCTGCAGGGAAGGAAGCAGGCTCCTGAGGAACATATCGTCCTCCGACACACGGGGACGGGAGGCTGGGGGACTTGCTGCTGCTGCTTTCGAAGGGCTTCAATGAGCAGGTCCTCTATCTCAACCTCCCGCCCCTTGGAAGTCTTCCTTGTCCTCTTCCTACCTGTATGACAAGAAAAGAACTCAGTGAACAATTACACCATCTAATTGAACGTGATATTAATTTAAAGAGGCTGATAATAAAGCAATAAAGGACATCAACAACTTGGAATTGTGTTTTTGTTTTTACCATTTATGCAAAAATGAGAGTCAATACATGTAAATGAATGAAAACTGAACTGTCATATACTTACCAATGGGTGGCTGCTGCTCAAGTGCAGTTGGGGTGGCTGCCTCCTCCTCCTCCTCCTCCTCATCATCACATTGTTGTTCTGTGGCGACATTATGGACCAAGTCATTGATGTGTGTGTTTGACAGTTAAGGCAAAGCATCACTTACATTCAGCTTATGCAGCTCCTAACCGACCACAGCTAAAACATGTTTACCTCTGGTTGATATTAGGGGTGCAACGGATCAAAAAACTCACGGTTCGGATCGGATCACGGTTTTGAGTCACGGATCGGATCATTTTTCGGATCAGCAAAAAAAAAAAGAAAAAAAAAGAAAGAAGACAAGACAAATATAACTTTGTCCCTCCATTTATTTTGTAAAACACTTTGCCCATTAAATAAAAACCACATTCAACTCAAAATGTACAGCATGTGCAAAGCACCCTCTCTGTGGGCCCAGTCCTGCCTCATTCACTGCATTTCATGGCATGGCAAGTGAAGGAGCAGAGGAACTTCAAAAGTTTCACTCCATTCTTCTTTCAATCGCTGATTTTCACCGTCCACTTTTCTTTGAGCTGCAAACTTGGAACACACCGTTTTATTCTAGGGTCCTACAGTTGGCAAAGTGCCAACATGCGAACTGCTCCATATACGAAAGTGAAAGTTAAAAATTGCACTGGCAGCATTGGACTCAAAAGCCCAAGATCCACAGGATGCGTCGCGTTACGTTACGGCTGCGCCGCGCACGTCGCAGCAAATAGGTTCCCATTCAAGTCAATGCTCTAGAGTCCACAGGGCGCGCTGCGGCGCGTCTCAGCTCTGTCTCTGGAGCGTTCCGCCGCGCCGCTCTGCCAGAGATACGCGGGGAGTCTATTTTCGCCGCTCCCCGCGCCCAGCACGCGTCAAACCACACAGAAATGATCGAACTATCCCGGAAGTCAGGCACGAGGATCGTATGCAACATCCACTCACTTTCAAAATAAACACCATGTGCAAACACAAGATCGTAAATTTCACCACTTCTTCAACATTACGTCATAACCTGTGGCATCGGGCCAGACGTCAGTCTCAAAAGATATCCGACACCATGGACAAGGAAAAGTTTATACTGTGTTGTTCTCGCGCGTTTTGGAGTTCTCGAGGGATCTTGAGTTTCCTGCTCCGGAGTGCGCGCCGCTCCAAACACGCATCCTATGGACCAGGGCGAAAGCCCCGGGACGGAGCAGAGCCGTGTCGCAGCCGTAACGCGGCGCATACGCATCCTGTGGACTCCCCGAGAAAGTGACCCAGTAACAGCCTGTCTGCGTATCGTTGGCATGTAGACAAGTCCCGGTAAACACGGGGTGACCCGACCAAAACACAGAGTGAAGGAGTAACAGTTCGGGGACCACAAATAGAAGGCCTCTGGTCTAGTGGGTGCGCAACGGAATTTCATAACGTGGCTCAAGCACATTCAGCATTCACTGTATTTCACAGGGAAACCAAAATGCTTAAGAGATGCAGGAGGTTTTTCAAGTTCCTCTGCTCCTTCACTTGCCATGACTACCGCTGTGCTTGACGAGGGAGTGTGGACTGAACATGCGGTCATCACGTGAACACGCGCAACTTTTTTCATCAACCGATCCGCGGACCACGTCCGTGCCGATCCGTGGAGAGGCATCCGTACGGATCACGGATCAACGATGATCCGTGCATCACTAGTTGATATGCATTATCACATTATTTTAGTGTGGACAACATTTATGATTGCCACATCATTACCTCATGAGGTGGAATGAAATGAGCCTGTGTTGAAATCTATGCATTCCATTTAAATGCATGTAGAGATGTTGAGAGAAAGAATAACGTGAACTCGTCTCTTAATTTAATCTGGAGCTATATCACTACTCCTGATATATTTCAGTGCCAGTCATGAGAGCATACCACCTTTGTTTATCCATCTAACTTTGAATGCATAAAACCCTCAAGTAGGCCTATAGTCAAAGTCATCCTAGTTCAAATGTTTTCCTTTTCCCGTTCATTTATGTTGCTGTTCAATTTAGTTGGCACACAATAGACACATGACCAGATCCACCCTGTGATTCTAGTGGGTTTTTATAAGCACAGTGAAGAGTCTGACATTTATTCATCCACTCTCCTGTTGTAGTTGTTGTAGTTATAAACGTGATCCACATTAATCTACAGATTATTTACGTATTTCCGCGGTCAATTCTGTCTCGCAGAAGACGTAAACAATTACCTATACATGTGTACAGACGGAAACTCTGCCATAATATTGGTTATGTGTCATTACTTGTCACCCAACTGGGACTGCATGTGAGGGTCCTGCTGTCTCCTCTGTCCCCTCCGTCGCTGCACCTGCTGCAGAGTACTCTGCGGTCCTGTCATCCTCGACCCCTTGCCCCATGTTACCTGAGGGAGACCTTCATTTTGGGAATCTCCAATTGGTAATTTTTCGGTTACCCGTGCCCCGAAGTGACCCCAAATGAAATGGGGGACCTCATTTTGGGCTACTTTTCATTTTAGGCTACTTAGTAGCCCAAATTTACCAAAAGTATAAAATGAAAAAGTAGCCCAAAATGAAGTCTTCATTTTGGGCTACTTTTCAAAATGAAAAAGATCGCACAAGTCTGAAAATCAGCACAGTCATTGTAAATGCAGGCACAATGCACATGTTCACAGTCCAGCGTCCTGGGTCACAGCATTTTTGAAAAAAATCAGAAAGATGTACTTACCTTACCTCACCTCTCAGAGACCCCTTTCAGGTCCACTTTTGCTACTCTGTAGTCACCGCATCATGTTCCCTCTGGCAATCTGAAAGACATGTTTTTTGGGGGGTTTTGGGGCGCTTTAGTTAGCCTGTGTGATTGTTTTGCCTGAGGCAAAACAATCACACAGGCGTTAAGCCTCCACGCCACGTCAAGGCAGCGCCCAAGTGGAGGTTACATATTTATTCAACACATTTATTTGAAAATTATTAACATATAAAACACATTTTTAACAAAGGCACACGATTTGAATGAAGAAATAACAAGAATATTAATAACCTGAACAGAATAATAAGTTAGAGTGAACATAAATAAGAACACATATTACACAAGATAAAAAAATTATTTGAACATTTTGGAACAGTCCTTAAGGAGCACCCTTGGCCGTAGCCGGGCGTGCACCGGCTGAGTTTGCTGCTTCCTGGGGGAGAAGCCAACCTTCTCCTTGACTTTTTTTGCAAGCTTCATTGAGAGGGACTCACGCTTCTTTTTTGGGGTCTGTATTGGAAACAAAGAGAAAGTACAGATTGAGCACAGTGAATGTTGACTGGGGCATCATGATAAAGACAATGTTTTAACTTACTGTCGGGACTTCCTCCTCCTCCTTCTCCTCAGAGTCTGAACTCTGGGGTGAGGACGGGGGGGGCCTTTTGCGGCTTGGACCCTCTGTGGCAGGGGCTGTGGCAGGCATCGTGGCAGGGGCTGTGGCAGGGGTTGTGGCAGGGGTTGTGGCAGGGGTAGTTTTGTCAGGCCTTACTGACAGGCAGACAAACATCTCCCGCATCTGCTTGGCCCGGGACAGTGTCTTATGTAACGCATAGAATCGCTCTTGCGTGGCAACGTCGTGACACATAAAGTTCGACAAACTTTGTCGAACTTCAGTGTCGTTGCTCTCAAAGTTCTGAAAACAGAAAATCAACCTTGGGTCTACCCCCTGGCAAACGAGTTCCAGGTGTTTGCGATACTCACGTAGGTGGCGACAGCAGTCCTTACATCCAGGAGGCTGAGGGCACCCGGCAGGCCCATCTCTGACCAAGCCCTCCTGAAATAACGGACCATGTCCCTGGCCTGCCCCCGACCCAGGGTGTTGAAGAAAAGGTTATTTAACGGCACAGCCCTCTTTCGGAGCTGGAGCCACTTTCGGAACCACCCGTATTCCTCTGGCTGGAGGTAAAGCTGGGCAAGGCCAAACTTCCTCACCGTTTTGTGTTCCATGACCTCAGCAGAAAAAGAAGACAGACAGACAGAGAAATCAATGGACTGAACCCTCCCTGTCACATTACGATGAGTAATGTTACACTTTGACTCACATTTATGAGGTACCCCGTCTGGTCGTGACCCAGCGCATCCTTCACCTCCTTCACTTTCATTCTTGTGAGGACTCCGGTCCTGTGCCCATATATTGAAAGGAGGTACGCCGCCAGGTACCCAAAGAACCTGTATCTCGTCTTAGGATCTTTGGGCGGAGCCTTTTCGAGGTCATCTGAAATGAGAGAGAGCATCTTAGCCGTCAAATCAGCACAGTCATGGATGTATGTCGGATTGCCTCCAAACACAGCCTTACCCAGGAGTGAAGGAATTTTGGCCTTGGCCAGCTTCTGGCAGGCAGCCAGGGATTCCTTGGCCACCAGCCTGCCCTGCTTGACCTGTTTAACCAAGGTCTGGTGGCCCAGGACGGTCCGGCCCACGTGTTTGTACAGCTTTTTCAGCTCTCGGAACACCAGGATGGACTTATTGCCACCCAGTCGGCAGTAGGGGAGAGGGGTGTCCCTAAAGTACTCCGTGAAGGAGATGGCGTGGCCCAGGTAGAGTACGATGGTTGGGGGAGCCCAACCAAACTTCCGGAGGACTTCCGGGTATCTGTGAAAAGACCAGTTAGGATTGAGTCTCCATCAGTCTCGTGTTCCGAGTACTCGGTCACCTGTTTCAAAGTTTGACAAACACTTACGCCTTTAAATGTTTAATATTGAGGAGGAACTCCCATGTCCAATAGTTGGCCGATTCCCAGCCGATCATCATATATTTGATGAAGGCCTTGGCCCTGCTTGCCTGAAGCGTTTCAGCTCATCCTCAACCCGTCGCTGGGTGACATCTTTGTGTGCCCTGAGGTGCTTTTCTAAATGCAACACTGAACTGTTACATAGCCCTATTGGGCATGTCCCGCCACCGAGGAGAGTACGACCTGTCGCCAAATTGTTTAAGATGGTCCTCTCCTTCACATTTCTTAGGTCGTGTATTACCCGAAGGTGCTTGGAAACGCAGAGCAGCAGTTTCCCGCAGATGGGGCAGTCACCCTGGGTTTTGGTTTTAGTCATCTGTGACAGAAAATATAGTGCACCTTTAATATTCAATATTTTGGCAGCAAACACATTGAACAATACGTCCAGGAAATATTACTCACTTTCCAGGCTTTAACTGGTGTGCCTTGTGTAACTTCTGTGTGCCCTGAGGTGCAGTGGTCTCAATATCCAATCTTCTTATACAATGCGCCCCCAGTGGTGGTTAACCTGTCAAGTACATGTCAATAAACAGTTACACACAAGCAACCAAGACAGCAGAAGTCCTCCATGCAGGGAGAGGGGAGTTTCAGGGTCACAACACTGCTTTCTTAGCCAAAATGAACACTTCATTTTTGTCTACTTTTAAAAAATTCCAGTCGGGCTGTAAGTCTCACGCCCAACCAATCAGGAGGCTGTTTGGGGAGTTTGGGTATAAAGTTACCCAAATTGACCAAAAGTACCCCTAATTGAATGTGGGCGGGATCCCCTGACAAGCCCAACGCATCAGGAGGCTGTTTGTGGAGATTTGGTACAAATTTACCCAAATTGATGAAAAGTGCCCCTAATTGAAGTGGGCGGAGCCTCCCTGACACACCCAAACAATCAGGAGGCTGTTTGGGGACTTTTGGTATAAAGTTACCCAAATTGACCAAAAGTGCCCCTAATGGAATGGGGGAGTGGCCTGCCGACACACACAGCCAATCAGGACGCTGTTTGGGGAGTTTTGGTATAAAGTTGCCCAAATTGACGAAAAGTAACCCTAATGGAATGGGGGCGGGTCACCCGATCACTCACGATTCCATTTGGGGCACTTGGGTATAAAGTTGCCCAAATTGACCAAAAGTGCCCCTAATGGAATGTGGGAGTGGCCTGCCGACACACACAGCCAATCAGGACGCTGTTTGGGGAGTTTTGGTATAAAGTTGCCCAAATTGACGAAAAGTAACCCTAATGGAATGGGGGCGGGTCACCCGATCACTCACAATTCCATTTGGGGGACTTTGGTATAAAGTTACCCAAATTGACCAAAAGTGCCCCTAATGGAATGTGGGAGTGGCCTCCCGACAATCCCAGCCAATCAGGAGGCTGTTTGGGAAGTTTTAGAATAAAGTTGCCCAAATTTACGAAAAGTAACCCTAATGGAATGGGGGCAGGCCACCCGATCACTCACGATTCCATTTGGGGCACTTGGGTATAAAGTTGCCCAAATTGACCAAAAGTGCCCCTAATGGAATGTGGGAGTGGCCTCCCGACAATCCCAGCCAATCAGGAGGCTGTTTGGGAAGTTTTAGAATAAAGTGCCCCAAATTTACCAAAAGTAGCCCTAATGGAAAGGGGAGTGGCTAGGGGTTCTGGGGGTAGTACCCGCCAAAGTAGCCATAATTGAACATAAGTCAAAAGGGGCTACTTTAGGGGCTCCCCCTGGTGGAAGTGGCTGGGATTTAAGGAGCCCAAAATGAAATGGGCCAGACTCTCCCTATGTGTCCTGAGGTCTCCCTCGGGTTCACGAAGGGGTCGAGGAATGACAGGATCGCAGAGTACTTCCACCTTTTCCCCGTGCCCGCTGCCGATCCACTCTTCCTCTCATTGTCCTTTCTCCTCTCCCTCAAATATGTATCCCTGAGGCCCTTCCACTTGCGCCGACAGGTGTCCTCTGAATGGAGAGAAACACAGATAATCGCCGCTGTAAATCAGACTGTGTTGCATGCAAGCAGCTGATGTGCTGCATGCACGCGTTGCTGGCTAGTTTGGGTCAGATGTCTAGATACAAAAAACTATTTATTTTGTTTAACTTACCAGGGATTCCAAGTTCTTTCCCGATCTCCTGCCAGGCTTTGTCCTTTCGAAGGCGGTCGCGATATATATGTAATGTAGTATTGTAAAGCTCCGGCCGAGCACACACGGCGATTACAATCTTCTCCTCCATTTCTGACGTCATCGGTCAAAGACAACTGATAGGCCATCGCGCCACAGCGTCACGCGAATTTGTCGCTGTAGTTGAACATTTTGAACTCGCGCGAAGACGCGATAGACGCGAAATTCGCCTCAATCTAGTCGCGTGTCGCTTCAAACGCGTCGCCCGGCGCGAATTCGCGTCTACACATTGACTTTCCATGGGAGTTGCTCGCGCGACGCAACAAAATCGCGTTTGGTGTGAACGCACCATAACAGAGGGGATAGGCACTACTGCCATACTGTCAATAAAGGTTGACAGAAGCAAAAGAGGTAAAATGTCACTAATTCAAATGTATATTATTTACCTGAGGACCACCACCATTGTGTAGAAATTGAAGTGAAACCTATAATGGTGCGTTCACACCAAACGCGCGAATGACTCGCTCAATTCGCGCGTCGAAATCGCGTGGAGACTAGTGCCAAGACGCGAATACACGCCAGAGGGAGGGGGGTGCCCACCCCACAGCTGTCTTTTGTCAACAAACAGAATACAGTGGAGGCTGGCTTGACTTCCGTTTCTGAAGTGGAGGCTGGCTTGACCGCAGTAACAAGGTTGAGCTCGCGGACATTGAATGGGGAAGCCGGTTATACTAAATGGGGCAGAGATAACTTCCTACTACTACAACCGATAGCTGACAGACAAAGTTTTTCACAACTCACCACATAATCCTCCTCACTCCCAGTCCTCACAGAGAGCTCCTGTTTATTCCTGATCCCATAAAAAAAAGGTAGAGTCACAGAGTTTGGGGAAGCTGCACGGTGATGTGAACAAACCTCCTTCCTCATGCTCTGATTGCCCTGCTGCTGCTTCTTCCTGGTGGTCGTACTCTGCGGTATCCTCGACCCCCTGTGCCATATTCCCACTTGTCTCCTTGGGGGTGACGAAGGGGTCGAGGAATGACAGTACCACAGAGTACTTCCATTTCTTGGCCGCTCCTGCCGCTGACCCACTTCTCCTCTCCGTGTCTTTTCTCCTCTCCTTCAGATACGTGTCCCTCAGGCTCTTCCATTTCTTCCTGCACTGCTCCTCTGAAAGCACACACGTGAACGTGATGGCAACATGACCATGCCAGTGAAGCTAATTGTGGCAGTGCCAACTCGCTAGTTAATGCCATATGTAGTCTAGTGACAAGCGAAAGTTTACACAACTTACCAGACAGGCCGACTTCCTCACTCACGTTCCTCCAAGCATGCTCCTTTTTGTTCCTGTTCTGATAAAAATATGAAGAAGTGTCGTACAACTCAGGATAACAACAGACAGCCACGATCAGTCTCTCCTCCATTTTCAGAATGAATGAAATTCGACGGGTCCGCCTCATTTCATAGGCTGATCTGCACGCTGATTGGCCATCGCACGCGAATGATTCGCTTGAGTTCAGATATTTGAACTGTGGCGAATCATTTGAGCGAATGACACGCAACTTTTGCGCGAATGACGCAAAACGTTCGCGCGACATGCCCGAAAGACGCGAACTCATTCACGCGAATGTGCCGCGTCATTCGCACGAAAGATGCGTGTCATTCGCGTCGCCGAATATGCTCCGCCAGACCTCTACTCGCGTCTACTCGCGCCTCTGCATTGACTTTACTTTTAATTCATTTGGTGTGAACGCACCATAAGTCTCTGCAGAGGAAAACCACCTTTCCTCCGGGGGTCATCACGGAGGTATTTTATCCGCCCTCAGTGCCTCATTTTCAGCCACATCAGTCCGGATCTGGCCCCTCCAGCCTGGATGAAATTTTTTTTCCCCTCTCTCTCCCTGCCTGGAGGAACACTGACCGCAGTCTGACTTGACAGGGAACCCCTGATGCCTGGACGACCATTTATGAAAGTATTTTTCACGCCCATGGTATCCAACACCTCCTTTATGGACACCTTTTCCACTTGGGAAACTTGCTCCAGCCTGAAAATCAGCACACTCATTGTACATGCTCACAGTTCTGCCCTTTATCTGGAAGCATGTATGAGATATTGAAGAAAAGGGGACTTGAGGCCTTTTAATTCATTTTCCCACCATGGACATACTCACAGTCCAGCCTCCCCGCTCGAGCCGTTTTTCTTAGAATACGAGAGGGCTTGACCTCTCCTCCCAGATACCTCCTTCAGGTTGCCCTTTGCCACTTGCCTCTGTAGTCACCGCATCATTATCTCTCTGGCATCTGAAACAACAGTTTTTTCCGGGGTTTTGGGGCGCTTAAGTTAGCCTCCACGCCACGTCAAGGCAGCGCCCATGTGGAGGTTATCTTTTTTTTTTTTTTGTTACTTTTTTTTTTTTTTTTGGTTTTGTAACTAGTTTTTTTTTTTTTATTTTACTTTTTTTTTTTTTTTTTTTTTTTTAAACAATTACAACACATTATAAATACACGAACAAGATAAAATAACACATTATAAATACACGAACAAGATTATATAACACTTTGAAAACACGAACAAAAAGAACTGATTTAGAAAAATAATAAACTATTTGTTAATATCTTTCAGGAGGACCCGGGGTTGCAGCCGAGAGGTTGGATTGACGGACATCTTTCGAGGAGAGAGGCCCACTTTCTCCTTAACTTTTCTTGCGAGCCTCTGCGACAGGGAAGGCCGCCTCTTTTTTGGGGTCTGTAGGGGAAACAAAGACAAAGTACATATTGAGCTCACTCAATGTTGACCGGGGCATTGTGTTAATTACAGTGTTTTAAATTACCGTCAGCACCTCCTCCTCCTCCTCAACTGTTCCTTTGGTTGAGGATGGTTGGGGCCTTTTTCATGATGCTTGGACCAGCAGTGGCAGGGGGGGCAGTGGCAGGGGGGGCAGGGGCAGTGGCAGGGGCAGTGGCAGGGGCAGTGGCTGCGGCAGGGGCAGGGGCAGGGGCAGTGGCAGGGGCTGCGGAAGGGGCTGTGGCGAGGGGGTTTTTGTCCTGCCTCACAGCCAGGCAGACAAACATTTGCCTCATTTCTTTTGCACGGGTGAGGTTTTTGTGCAGGGCGTAAAACCTTTCTTGCATGGCCACATCATGGCACATGAAGTTAGAAATGTTGCGCCTCACCTCTGCATCGTTGGTCTCAAAGTTCTGAAAACAGAAGATCAGCCATGGGTCAGTATGGACTGTATCTGCTCTGTGGAAAACAAGTTCCAGGTGTTTACAATACTCACGTAGGTGGCGACTGCCGTCCTGATGTCCAGGAGGCTGGGGGCTCCTGGCAGGCCCATCTCGGTCCACGCCCTCCTGAAGTAACGGACCATATCTTTGGCCTGCCCCAGGCCCAATGTGTTAAAAAAGTAACCATTTAGGGCAACAGCCCTCTTCCTCAAATGCAGCCAGCGCTTAAACCATCCATACTCTTCAGCCTGAAGGTATATCTGGGCGAGTCCGTACTTTCTCACCGTCTTGTGTTCCATGACCTGCGAGAGACAGAGACGACAGAACAGGCAGGAAAATGAATGGACTGAACCCTCACTGTCATAAAAAGCCCATTTTACACGAGAGGGAATACAGTCACATTACGACGACGTTACACGTTGACTCACGTGTAACGTGAGAGACTTTTAGCCGTCAGCACAGTGATGGATGTACGTGTGATTGCCTCCAAACACAGCCTTACCCAACAGTGATGGAATTTTGGCCTTGGCCAGCCTCTGGCAGGTGGCCAGGGACTCTTTGGCCACCAGCCTTCCCTGTTTATCTTGTTTAATCAGGGTCTGGTGGCCCAGGACAGTCCTGCTCACGTCCTTGTAAATTTTAAAGCGACTCGCTCCCAGGCGGCAGTACTGTGGCGGGGTATCTCTGAAGTATTCCATGAAGGAAATTGCATGGCCCAGATACAGTATAACTGTGGGTGGGGCCCATCCAAATTTTCGGAGGACAGCCGAGTATCTGTGAAAAGACAAGTTTGGATTGAGTCCGCATCATTCTTGTGTTCCGAGTACTCGGTTACTTGTTTCAAAGTTCGACAAACACTTACGCCTTCAAGTGCTTTGTGTTGAGCAGGAATTCCCATGTCCAAAAATTTGTCTGCTCCCACCCCACCATCATGTACTTAATGAACGCTCTGGCTCTGCTGGCCTTGCTCACTGCATTTTGTTGCATCTTATCTGTGCCCTCAGGGCAGAAGATAAATGTAGAGTAATCCTCAAGGTAGCTTTCTGTGAAGACACAACAAAGATGGGATGAGTGTTTAGAGTGGCGTGACACACCTGCACACACACCTGCACACACACAATGTGTTCTTTCTCACCCATTGAGGAAGGGAATGAGATATTTCTCATTCTGGATGCTTTACTTTTGCCCCCAAAGATTTTTAAGAGTGACTTATGAATGGCCTGCTCTGAAGGCCTCTTTTTTGTGCTTTGGGCTTCACTTGCCCTCCTCTTGGGGCTTTTGGCCACTGATTTAAGGCTCTTCCAGCCTGTCGCCGCCACGGTCTCTGGGCCTTGGCTTGTTGACGTGTGTTTTTTGGGGCTTTGGCCCTTCAAAGTTTGCTCTGCCACAATGTTTTCGATGGCCGCCCTTACGCCCTCGCTCTGGCCCTCCTCCTGAAACAAAAAACACCCAACATTGTTATCAGGAAGTATGCGCAACAATTGTTCCATCACCGATTAACCAAAACCATATCCTTCACCTCGCTCCAGCTCTCCTCAAAGGCACAAGCTGCAGGCGTGGCCTCCTCCTCCTCAACCCGCAGATGCTCTTCCTCCTGCTGCTGCTGCCCCTGCTCATCATCCTCCACCTCCACCTCAACTGCCAAGTGTTTTAATTTCTTGGCTCTTTTTTGGCCAGGAAGAGCCGGGACACTTGCCCCCTGGGGTGTAGGCCCTTGCTTTTGTGGTGGGGTGTGCCCTGTCGCACCTGCCGGGTCCTGCTGTGGTGGTGGTGGTGGTGGTGGAGGTGGGATGTCCACAGACGCCCCTGCCTGGTGCTGTGGTTAGCAAGACAAAACGAAACCGCAAATTCATTTGCATGAATTTGAATGATGTGAATCAATTTGGACTTGTACTTTTGATTCACTCACCCTGAGGAGCTTTAATTCCGTCCGCAAGTCCAGGACCTCCCGCTTCAGCTCGGCCAACTGCTGCCGCACGTGTACACAGGCCGGGTCCTGGCACCCGTCTTCTCCCTCATGGGGATCCTCCTCCAGGTCGAGTCGGCTCAGCATCGGGGGGTTTGGGCATGATGCCCGCAGTGCTGCCAACTGCTGGATAGCTGTGTGCCTCTTCAGAGCCTTAAGGCTGGACTTTATATGCCGCTGTGTCACATCTTTGTGTCCACAAATGTGTTTTTCAAAGTGCAACACTGTGGCGTTGCACAATTGAATTGGGCAAGTGCCCCACCCAGGTGGATCCTTCCTGTGGCCAGCAGGTTGAGGATTGCTCTTTCTTTTCCATTCTTTAGGAGATGAATCTCCCTGAGGTGTTTCGACACACACTGGAGTAATTTCCCGCAGATGGGGCAATCCCCCTCAGTTTTCGTCTTTGTCATCTTTAAAAGAAAATATGCACATGTAGTCATTCATGTATGACAGGTGCAGTACCACATAGTGCACCTTTAAATGTCAATATTCAAATATTACTTACTGTCCGTGTCTTGAGTTAAACAGTGTGATCGTTGCTAGCGCCTCCCGTTGGTACAACCCCAGTGGTGGTTAACCTGTGAAACACATGTCAATAGACAGTTACACACCAGCAACCAAGACACCACAGGTCCTCCATGCAGCGAGAGGAGAGTTTAAGGGTCACCACACTGCTTATTCAACTTCAAGCTTGAATCAATGGGAAAATGGAAGATGAGTTACTGCCCGCTTTTCAGATCCAGTCTACCTCAAAGCAGCAGTGTTGGATCCAGCCTTTTCACTACTTCAGAGGTCATGTGGGTGTGGTCAAGTTGAAAGCTGACCAATCATCAGAGGGTCAGTGCATCACTTGGTCTCCGCCTCCAATATGTCAAAGGTAGTTTGACTCACGCGAGCAGATCTCAGCTTTGAGAGCAGAGCAGTGCCTGTGTGTACGTGTGTGCCTCGCTGCGCTCTCGCAGAAACTTTTCGCACAGAGCTGATTTGAGCTCGAGCGAATTGTTGTTCACAAGCAAGTGTCACTCCCTCCCTCCGTCCCTGTGCTTTTATGCACGCCTGCATCTGCCTAAATACCTCCCGGTTGTTGAATTTCCTCACGAGGAGCACATGTGAAATATTATTATCTTCTTGTGTATATGTTTTTACGAGCTGGCCCATTTTGGCATAAATCTAAAGCCTTACTACATGCCACAAAGTGGAGCACCATCAAAGAGCAAATAAGTTCCACACTTTTAGCAGACAAAGTTTAAACCAAACAGGTAAACTAAATTAAAGAAGAAAAAAAACTATCAAAGTTGTTTTAAAAACAATAATTATAGCAGTGGATTATTATAATTGTTGTTTGTATTATCCTAAATCTGTGTAATATATTAAATAAACTTAGATGTAGCAAGCTTTGTAATTTTTACTCTCCTTGTGTAGTTTTTGTGGCTTTTAAAGTTGACATATGCAAAATTGACTTTTTAATGGTTCTCTACCTGAAATATGTGTCCCTGTCTACAAACCCCCCGAAAATAAAAAGAATCCATTCTGCCCCTGTTCTGATTTCTCCACCTTTCTGTAAATGTGTGCTGAAACCAGCCGTTTCAGTTTTCAGTGTTTTTCATACGTCACAACGACATCCGGTCTGTAACAGGAAGTCAGAGCTCGGAGCTTGTTCAGCCCATAGACTGTATAAAATACAACTCAACCCCTCCTCTGTTTTTCATTCCCTGCACACATGTGTGCTAACAAGGAGCTTAGGAGGGAGGCATGCTAGTTGTAGGCTGTCTTAATAAACACAAAGGTCGGTTTTACTCCCCACGTCTGCAGATTTGAAGATCTAGTGGATGATTTTTATTTATCATGGATAAGTGCTAGCGCTAGTTAGCATAGCTACATGTCGTAGCTGTGTACCAAGGCACACGTCTACATACTGACAAATAAAACAATAAGAAACACTAAATCTGTGACCAATGGCTCAGAAAGGTCCTGCTGCAGGCGCCTCTCCGTCAGGATCAGATTCTGGATCAGATTCAGAGGGTTGAAGTAACGTGGGTCTGTGAGCAGCCGTGTATATCCAGCCAACATGTAAACATTAGATCAACGTGCTGGAGAGCCGAGGACACATCCACTTCCTGAGGGGGCGTGGTCAGAGAGCTCATTCTCCTTTAAAGGCACAGACACAGAAAACAGCCTGTTCTGAGCAGGGCTGAAAAAGAGGGGTTTACAGTCAGACCAAAATCTGATTTCAAAGTGTTTTTTTGAGCAGTAAACTTTAAAGACATGTTTTGGGGACCTCTTAGACCAATATATTTTAATGAAATAGAGCGTAATATGTCACCTTTAACACTCTGAAAATGAACTGTATTCCCAAAATTAACTATCTTCTCCAACCTCTCCCGATAAATATTCCTATAAAGCAGTTTAAACAGTTTGATCGATTATGTAACAAATTTCTTTGGAATGGGAAACGACCAAGGAGTTAGAAAAATTTCAATTCCCAGTAGACAGATGTGGTCCGGGACTTCCTAAATTATTATTCTATCACTATGCATTTAGCCTCCGACACAGAGCTCAGTGGTCTATTCCACCAGAGGGGGCTCTTCCATGGTCTAGCATCGAAAGGGAGGTGTGTTCACCCCTCACCCCATTAGCATGTTTGTCCACCTAACTGTTGAAAGAGAGAAGTCCCACTCAGTCATCTCTCATTTGCAGAACATATGGAAAAAGGTTGCCAAGATATATATATATATATCTATATCCTCTATATCTATATCTATCTATATCTATATATATAATCTGCTTGCTGACTGAAGCAGATACACAATTGTTTCCTGTTTTGTGGGTTTATGAATATCTGTAAATGTATGAATGTTGCAAAAAGATGAAAAAATAAATACAATTGAAAATCATAAAAAAACCTAATAATTACATTTGAAATAACATTAATACCTCAGAGGAAACCCATGCTTGTTCACAGCTTCATTCAGTCAGAGAACATTACAGTAACATGAAGGCTGAATCTATGTGTAACATTAAAGCACACTGGACTTTACATTTTCTGTTTACGCTGCATGTAATGTTAAACATACCTGCACAGTTCTTCCATTGCACATTTTGTGTTTAATTTATAATATTATTTTATCTATTTTCTAAAATTATCTATTTGTATGTTGATTGTTTAGCACAGAAGAACACCAAGTCAAATTCCTGGTATGTGTAAATGTAAATGACAATAAATACATTCTGAATCTTTCAATGCATAACAGGAAGCTCATGAAAACTCAGACAAGTCTCATGGCATGAGAAATCCTGAAAGCAGCAGTTCAGCACTGATAAACTGAAAACCTGTGAAGAATAGTTGCAGGTCAAATCTCACTGAAAAGGATAGCTTTCACTGGAAGTTATTGAGGGAGTTGTTGAAGGTCACAAGCACAGCCTGAATGTACATATAGGATGTGTTACAGATGGAGGTAGTCTGTGACCTCCAGGGCTCCTAACGAGCCCATCATTGAGAGCACCTGCCCTCATTGTACCCAGCTTGAGCTCATCAGCCTGGCTGCTCAATAAAAGGAGCTCCTTTCCCTCAGTTAGGTGTGTGCAACAGAGAAGACAACACCTTCAGTTGTTTTCTCTGGGTTTGTTATGAAGAGTGTGTTGTGAGAGAGTGTGTATGTTTGTGGATGTATTGTGGAGAGAAGGAGAGTGACTAAAGGATCATTAAAAAGAGGATTGATCTCTCAGGAGAGTTTTTTCAGATTACAGTTGGTTTAGGTCTGTTCCTTAGTTTGTCTACTCTTTGTAGTATTAGTGGGTGGCTGTGGAGCTTTACACCTCCACTCCACCTTTTAGACCCCAAAGGCCTTACATCTGTTTGTATTTGAGGGTTTGAAGTTTCTTTTTGTTAGTGTCCCTGTCCATGACCTCTGACTTTCATGTCATGCGACTTGCAGACACGTAACAGAGGCGATAGGCACTACTGCCATACTGTCAATAAAGGTTGAGAAGCAAAAGAGGTAAAATGTCACTAAGTCAAATGTATATTATTTACCTGAGGACCACCATTGTGTAGAAATTCAAGTGAAACCTATAAGGAGGAAAGTATACTCCCTGCTTGAAAGGTTGCTTAAAAACATTCTGAAGTTGTTTTCCCCCTGACAATTCAAAGTCTTGCCTTCCTTGAATAGCCGTCTATCCCTCCAAAGAGAACAAAGTTGTACCTAGGATCAAACAAAACAGATAGAATAAGAATCAGAATCACAATCCAGATCATCCGTCACGACATAGGTCTCATGATACAATAGATGCAGGAATATTAGCAAAACTTAGGATTGAACACATTTAGATTGGCCTTTAAACATGTTCAAATAGAGTTTGAAATTCACCTTTTTTAGACTGATACTTCATTCGGACATTCAGCTACAACTTGATCTAAAATTCAAATTCAATTCAAAATATAAGTCAACAAGCAAAGAATGAAAAGGGCGCGTGTAGCCTATTTGGGATTGAATTTCATAGTCTTTCTGATGTAACAGCAGCACATACTTGTAGCTGTGTGTATGGGTTATTCAGATATTAAAATGAAATTATATTTCAAAAATTAATTTTGATAAAAAAAAAAAATCCTTTCTAATATATGAAGTTTAATGCAGTGTTTTTCAACCTTTTTTGAGCCAAGGCACATTTCATACATTAAAAAAATCCTGAGTCACACCACCAATCAAAAGTTTTACAAAATGACACATTTAGTCTCTCAATATATGAATCTATTTATCTGAGAGAGGGACTTTGGCTACTTCTTTAACTGTGTCAGGGCAAAGCATCTTATTTACAATGGCTTTTGCAGGTAGTATTAATGTCCCTGCCACAGTGTGTGGCTTTCTTGATTTGGCTACGAGTGCAGCTACTCAGTAGCTAGCTTTCAGAGCTCTCGCAGACACAGATGTAGTTTTTCTCATAAAAGTTGCCTTTTCGACCACCCATATTATGCTCTTCATCCAAGTTAGAGTTTTGTCCAGGGCCCAGTTTGAAGTTTTCCTTTTTCCTTTTTGAATATTTATCCATCGCTGTTGTACGCCTACGTCTTGTTACATACACCTCTCACACGCATCATTAATTCTATTGTCTTAAATGAACAAGGTCATAAGTGTGCTTTATTGCCACCCAGTGGGTGGGTAGCGCAGGTCAGGACATGGACAAGTATTTAAATACTCCGCCAGTCACTGCACTGCAGGCACAGACGCACTACATGGCAAATTATTTGCAGTATATGAATAATATTTTTTGGGACTAATTAAGTGAAATTTGATAATGTCCCATGGCACACCTGACGATCTGTCACGGCACACTAGTGTGCCACGGCACAGTGGTTGAAAATCACTGGTTTAATGTAAATAGAATGATGAATAGATTCTGATTATGGCAGATAATGAACATAGATGAATAACAGACAAATGGATAAACAGACAAATATACCTTTGAGTAAGGATAGCTAGTAGGACACTACTATATGATTTGGTGATAGTGATTTAGTTTAGTGGTTTAAAACAGAGTTTTAGACACTAATTTAAATCTCTGATTTGGAAATATAGTATAACTATGGGACTTTCAGAATGAAGCCTAAATCAACCTCGACCACAGAAATTCAGGAACAGTCTTACTGCCATCCAGAACCGTCAGCCAGTCTCCGATGGGTCCAGAGGAGTTTGCTCCAGTTTCTCTGCGTGTTGTCTCATGTCCGTCGGATTTCCGTCCTAAGAACCAAGAGATGGTGCTGTGAAGAGGAGGTTTGAATCGGCTGGCTCGGGGGTAGACGGCTTGGTTCTGTTGCGTGGTCATGTGGTCTCGTCCACAGACTGCTGCTCCAGAGATGTGGGAGTGATGACTCGTGGTCAAAAATATATTAAAAAAAGACTAAGAATAATGTCTTTATCAAAAAGACAAGCTTTGATGTGTGTGACTTTAGTGTAAAAGATTGAAAACAGGAAAAACGTTCTCAAAACGAAAAATAGACTTTAGTCAAATAAAAGAAACTTAAAGAAGTTACTTTGGTTGCAGTAAAATTATCAACGCTGAGTTTGGTTTCACAGCGGGAAAAGGTTCCTAGAAAATTAGAATTGCCACAAGGGACAAAGAAATGAAAGAGAGGCCAAAAGTATTAGGAGAGGCCTAAAATGAAGGGAGGGGGGCCTTGGCAGAGGCGCTCCCAGAAGGAGAGACGCAGGAGCGTCCGAGAAGAGTCACGAGAGAGAATCAGGAAGAGAAGCAGAAGACTTTTATAGGCCTTCACAGGGCGTTACCTCCTCCTTTTATGGTGCGTTCACACTAAACGCGAACGATCGCAAGAATGTTTTGTGTTTACTCGTGCGAAAGACTCGCTCTATTCGCGCGTCAAAACCGCGTGTAAATGAGGGCCAAGACGTGAATATACGCGAGAGGGAGGGGGGCTCCCACGCCACAGCTGTCTGTTGTCATCCAACAGAAGACAGTGGAGGCTGGCTTGACTTTCATTTCTGAAGTGGAGGCTGGCTTGACTTTCGTTTCTGAAGTGGAGGCTGGCTTGACTTTCGTTTCTGAAGTGGAGGCTGGCTTGACTTTTGTTTCTGAAGTGGAGGCTGGCTTGACTTTCGTTTCTGAAGTGGAGGCTGGCTTGACTTTCGTTTCTGAAGTGGAGGCTGGCTTGACTTTCGTTTCTGAAGTGGAGGCTGGCTTGACTTTCGTTTCTGAAGTGGAGGCTGGCTTGACTTTCGTTTCAGAAGTGGAGGCTGGCTTGACCGCAGTAACAAGGTTGAGCTCGCGGACATTGAATGGGGAAGCCGGTTATACTAAAGTGGGCAGAGATAACTTCCTACTACTACAGCTGATAGCTGACAGACAAAGTTTTTCACAACTCACCACATAATCCTCCTCCCTCTCTGTCCTCACAGTCAGCTCCTGTTTATTCATCATCCCATAAGAACAGGTAGAGTCACAGAGTTTGGGGAAGCTGCACGGTGATAGAATCAAAGTGTCCCATATATTCCAGATAAGGGAATCTCCGCTGGTCCATACGTCACACAACACACGTCACCGGGGGATCTGCACGCCGATTGGCTATCGCGCCACGATTCATTCGCTTGACTTCAGATATTTCAACTCTTGCAAATCGTTCGCGAAAATGAATTTGCTTCATACGTGCGAATGATGCGCGCCATTCGCGCCGCCAGACCAGTACTCGCATCTCTGCATTGACTTCACATGTACTTCATTCGTGCGAATGATTCTATTGGAGTATGGTGTGAACGCACCATTAGATTTCACCTTTAACACAGCCTCTGAATAAAGGATTTGTATTATAATTATCGTGCAAACTTCTCAAAATATTGCGTTAATATAAACATATCACTACGCCTAACACCAATGCATATTCTTCGATTTAAAGCTAGTCATGGATTTAAAAGATAAGTGAAAGTAAGCACAATTCTTCAGAATCAAACAATTCAAAGTAATCTATGACACAGGGAAAATACATCGTACCTTAAACGTCAAAGATGAGTTCTCATTAATTATTATCATTATCTTAGGATGCAGATTTCATAAGTTAAGTTACTTAAGTTAAACTTCAGTTAAACATAATTAACAGAACTTCTAACACAGGGTTTACACAATACAACATCTAACATCTTCTCCTCTAGATGGCGCTGTTGACCACATGGAAGAAAACCCAATTAAAACATGTTTCATAACTTTGTCATTATACATCGTAGAACTCTGGGGATTTCAATATTCTTATCAAAGTCTCAAAATGAAAGTTTTTATCTTACCTTCAGAATGATAAAATCATGGAGAGAGGGAGAGAGAGAGATTTGCTGCTCTAACAAAATCCAAATCAAAACTACATTATTAATCTTACATACACTGACGTCAGATTAATACATACATACATACATACAATAGATACATGATTCACATGAGCACACCTCCAAACTGCAGCGTGTCCCCTGCCACAGAGCAGAGAATCTGTTTAAAACCCCAAGCCTGCTGGAAGGAGTCCAGATCTCCTGTCGCCCTGTAATACTTAAAGTCAATCAGGAGTCTGGACTTCATCATGTTCACACACACTAGCTGTGTCTCAATTCAGGGGCTGCATCCTTCGGAGGACGCAGCCTACGCGGTCTGCGGAGGTGATTCCTTCGGAGGCACGTTCTAGGGCCGCATTAACCGTTGTGAAATGAGACGGTCTGGCCTTCGGAGGATTTCCGGGTTGGGTCATCAAATGTTCACGCCCTCACCTTTACGTCAAGATTTCTACCGTCCAGGCCCGCGAAAGTACAGACAGACAAAGGAAGTGAGAAGTGAAGAGAAGACAAGAGAAGGGAAGAGAAGACCAGAGAAGTGAAGAGAAGACCAGAGAAGACCAGAGAAGGGAAGAGAAGACAAGAGAAGACCAGAGAAGGGAAGAGAAGACCAGAGAAGGGAAGAGAAGACCAGAGAAGGGAAGAGAAGACCAGAGAAGTGAAGAGAAGACAAGAGAACACCAGAGAAGTGAAGAGAAGACAAGATAAGGGAAGAGAAGGGAAGAGAAGACCAGAGAAGTGAAGAGAAGACAAGATAAGGGAAGAGAAGGGAAGAGAAGACCAGAGAAGGGAAGAGAAGACCAGAGAAGTGAAGAGAAGACCAGAGAAGGGAAGAGAAGACCAGAGAAGTGAAGAGAAGACCAGAGAAGTGAAGAGAAGACCAGAGAAGACCAGAGAAGTGAAGAGAAGACCAGAGAAGACCAGAGAAGGGAAGAGAAGACAAGAGAAGACAAGAGAAGGGAAGAGAAGACCAGAGAAGACAAGAGAAGACAAGAGAAGACAAGAGAAGACAAGAGAAGGTAAGAGAAGACCAGAGAAGACGAGAAGTGAAGAGAAGACCAGAGAAGGGAAGAGAAGACCAGAGAAGACCAGAGAAGGGAAGTTATGGAGCCAGCAATATTACTTTTATTTATGTTTATTTATTTCATGCTGGAGGAAGAGGAGAAGCGCCGCCGTCATGGCCGGCGGCTGGTGTATCTCCGGCTGAGAGAGGACCGCAGAGGGGTAAATATGTTATTTAAACCCACAGTAATATTATAAGTATGCAGCTATTGTTTAATTAACAATTTCCCTTCTCATGTTATCCCCTCCTTTCCTAATCCAGACCAGACACCTGTACTGCAGGATAAACCTGGCGGTTCCTGTGCTCCAGAGGTTTTTCGGTCAGGGGGATACAAGACCTGACTTCAGGCTGAGCAGAGAGTCTCTGGCAGTGCTGCTGGACCTCCTCCAACAGGAGCGGAGACATGGATGGGGTGCCACAATCGAGACCTTGGTGTTCCTCTTCTGGCTGGCAAGTGGGGCATCATACAGGGTGGTCTCGAGGGTGTTCGGGATTCCTCGCTCCACTGTCCACCGCATCGTCCATCGAGTTACTGCGGAGGTGGTGGCCGTTCGCCACAAGGTTATCTGCCTCCCAAAGACCGCAGAAGATCTTGCGGCAGTAACTCATGGGTTTGCAGGGCTGGCAAGATACGCAGCCTTCGGGAAAGCTGCAGGAGCAATCGATGGCTGCCATGTCAGGATCAAGCCACCAAGTGGCCCTGATGGTCACTGTTATAAGAACAGAAAACTGTTTTACTCAATAATACTTCAGGCAGTTTGTGACCATCAGGGCCGCTTTATTGACACGTACGTGGGCTGGCCGGGGTCGGTGCACGACTCCAGGGTACTCCGGCACAGCCCACTGTACAGGCGGGCGATCTACCCTCCTCCAGGGCACTTCATCCTCGCAGATGGTGGGTACCCCTGCCTCCAACAACCACTCCCCCTCATCACTCCCTACAAGCGGCCGGTGCAAGGTGTGGGAGCCCAGCGCTTTAACAGCCATCATTCCAGGGCACGCTCTATCATTGAGCGTGCCTTTGGAATGATGAAGACCAGGTTTCGCTCCATCTTCCTGCAAGCGCTGGAGGTGCACCACACCTTTGTGCCTCAGGTACGTCATCACTCAGCATGATTTATTTCTAATGCTGAAGAAGAGTAAATCAACATTAATGAATTATTTCTTTTCATTTCAGGTCATAACAGCATGTACAGTCCTGCACAACATCTGCCTGGGGGCAGGTGACATCATGGCCCCAGAGGATGAGCTGCAGGACGACATGCCGGAGGATGAGGGGGAGAATGAGTTGGAGGCCGTCAGTGGTGCTCCATGGTGGGACCAGCTGTCTGCAGAGGTGTCTGCCCTGGAGGAGGTCAACCCTGACCACGACTATCTTTAGTGGGCAAGTAAAATAACTTTTAAACTGTTATTCCTATTTAAAGTGTTCTGTAAACAGCGTTGTTTGTTGAAATGTTTGGGGGGGGATTCTTCTATCTTAATAAGGGGTTGTGAAGTAGTTTTGTTTGCACTGTTTCATTCTTGCCACTTTTTTAAACATATTCTTAGTGACATGGCAGCCGTCGATCAAGTCAGCCCTGCAAACCCAGTTGATGGACGATGTGGTGGACAGTGGAGGCATGCACCTCCAAACGATGTCCCACTGAGGCAGAAGACACCAGGGTCTTTATTGTGGCATCCTATCCAGCCCGGCAGCACTGCCAGGGACTCCTCCTGCTCAGCTAATAACTGTACATATTTCAATTTGTTGTCATTTATAAATTGTACTTAATTTCATCTAATCATTTGTCTTTGTTGTGTAATAACATGGTCATTACTGCCGTACAAATGTACATATATGTAAATGTATAGACTGCCCACATGTAAATATTGATCATCGTTCTCACTGCACCTTCAATAAAAGAGAATATCCAGTCCCTTGTCTCTTGAATATGAAAATAATTTACTTTATAAACATAGAAAAAGTCTGTACAAATAATGCTCAAAAATAAATTAGGTACGAAATTTACGAATATAAATCATAAACTGCAATAACAATATAATGAAAACATATTCAAAATAAATTAGGGCCTCTCAATCATCCGCTCTAACAGGGAAAATAGGCGGTTCATATTGGTGCGGCTCTCCTCCGCTCTCCTCTCCTCTGCCTCTCTCTGCAGCCGCATATCCTCCTTAATTAAGGTGAGGAGGTCATCCTCTCCTCTCCTCTGCAGCCGCATATCCTCCTTAATTAAGGTGAGGAGGTCATCCTCTCCTCTCCTCTTCCTCTTTCGGCTTGGCCGGCCTTCCTCCTCCTCCTCCGCCTCCTCCTTCTCCTCCTCCTCCTCCTCCACCTGCTGCGCGCCCGCAGCACTTGGCCCTGGTTTATCCTCAGGAATGGAGGCAATTAGGACAGGGGGGTTAATTGACGGCCTCTGTCCCAAAAACTCGTCCATGAGGACAAACCAGGGCCACGTGCCAGCGGTGGCCTTTCCTTCGACCCCCTCTCCTGTCCCGGGATCTTTGCAGTCCTAGGTCCGAGGTAATCAATCATCTGATCAACAGCAGTCATTTTCGGCAATGTTTATTAAATTGCATGGGTGACAACAAATACAGTAAAACAAATATCAGGGTTTCCTGTAGACAAGTTTCTGGTACGGTGGCAAGCTGGTCAGGGAACACACATTGCACAACTTTATGGGTAAGATTTCAATGGGGGGTGGCAGCCAACTGTAATTTGTGTGGAGATGCTACACTGAATGCTAAAAGCTGACAGGAGATTTAAAATATGACTATGTGATGTGAATGTTGTCATACACCTTTTCAGAAGTGTTCTGTTGATCTGCTCTTTGCCAGGTCTGCAAAACAAAACATCTTAAACAACATTTCCCCGATACTTAGGCATGGTGGGGGGTCAACTTAGGTCCAGTCTGCCCCCGGGCTCGCAATACACTGAGGGAAACACTGAAATATATTAATATAAAACAATATCATCTAGTTTCAATATCATCATCCATCTCTGCACATACTTTGTATTTCTTTTTGAGGTTGTCCCATTTTTTTATTGCCTGCATGGGAGTGACCTGCTGATGCAGGCCCATCTCCTCCAAGATTGTTCTAAACAGACAGAAGCAAGGGAAAAGTTAAACACAAGATCACATTAACAGGATACAAATGTATGAAAGTGGACTTAAGGAAAGGCACAAATTCTACAAACACAACCCAGTAACATTTACATATTGACCTTTGTTCTATGGATTATCATTTTATTTTGAGCTTTATTAGGCTTTGGATTCATTTCTTTGAAATTGACACACAAAATGTATACATGTTACAAGTTATTGATTTACCTCCATCCAACAGCGGCTGAGTTCTTGGCCCCAGTGAACAAAACGTTGTGCTTCTTGCGAAGCTTTATGAATGTCTCTGTTTGCTCCTTGCTCCCTAACAAAATAAATGTGAAGCACGTTTTGTCATGTCTATAGGCACAATGGTTCTTATATGGTGTAATGACAATTATAATACAATTTATAATAATCCTCAAGTTAGCTCTGTATTCAATGCAAACGTTTAACTACACTTTACAGTTGTACAGCCTGGAAATATCGCTGGTGTCACTGCCTCACTTAATTATGGTCATATTGCTACATTTATATTACTAACGTCACGTATTTAAACAGAAGATTTAAGGTTTAATGTCCCTTGAAGATTCACATATCTGGCGTTGGATGTTCAAAGGAGTAGAACGAATACTTACATTTGAATGTGAATTTCATGCTCTCTCCGCTACGTTCCGGTGTCGCCATGTCTAATTTTCATGAATGAACAGCGGCGCAAAGGATCTTGGGATATATGGGGCCGCGAAGGATAGTAGCGATGTGTCCTTCTAGAACAGGGAAAAGAAGGCCGCATTTGTGGGCTGCATCCGGGTGTTTTTGAAGGAGCCTTCGAAATGGGACAGCCTTCGCGCAGCGTTGTGACGCAATCACCCTTCAAAATGCAGCCTCAGGAGGATGCAGCCCCTGAATTGAGACACAACTACTGTGATGGGTTCAACAATAAAACCATCCTCCACCTTCCTCCTCCGGCTAAAATACACCGCCATCTTGGTCTGCCCTAAAACAAAGTTTAAAAGCTGGCACTGTGTTTGTGTAGACGCGTGTATTTAAACCCCAGGATAACCCCAGGGTGGTGACCCCTGCAGCCTGTAGTCGTGTAGACAGACTCCATCCTGCCCAGCCGGGAAGGTCGAAGCGGGTCCCCATCAGGACCGGCTCCCATAGGAGCCAGTACAGCGAGTGCGCTTGCCCCCTCTCCTTCCTCAGCAGGTTCCAAACACTAAAAACACTTTGATAAAAAGCAGGCAGTGAACATGTGCTCATGGTTTCAATGTGCATTAAAAACAGATTAAAATCTTGATCTAGGCTGTTAAAACGCTGCAGAATAAAGCTGGACAGGGGTCTCCACAGAGCGTCTCTGGACAAACTGGAGGCAGAAGGCAGCGCCCCTACTGGCCAGGTGGACCAGGCCCTGCCCCCCCTCCTCCTTAGGAAGGAACAGGATACTCTGTGGGACCCAGTGCAGCTTGTCCCAAATAAAATAAACTAAAATCCTCTGGATCTGAGACAGGAGAGGAGCCGGAGGATCTAAACAGGCCAGCCGATGCCACAGGGGGGAAGAGACCAGGTTGTTCGCTATCAGGGTCCGGCCTCTGAAGGACATTTTGGGGAGTAGCCACTTCCACTTCTCCAGCTGACCCTTAACCTTTTCGAGCACGTTGTCCCAGTTTTTTTGCATATAGGTCTCATCCCCCAGGAAGACCCCCGAGATACCAGAGCCCCCCCTCTTCAAGAGTAGGCCACCAGGCAGCCCGAGCCGGTCCCCCAGCCCCTCCCCCACCATCAGAGCCTCACTGTTCCCCCAGTTGACCTTTTAAAGAGGAGATAAAACCAAAGTCAGTCACAGTCCCAGTTAAAACATCAATATCCTTTTGTGTGTTCATTAAAACAATCAAATCATCAGCATACACAGAAACCTTAAAAGACACCAGACACCGGGGGAAAACCACACCACTGAGTCTAGCTCTCAGTCTGTGGAGCAGAGGCTCCAGGGCCAGCGAATACAACATCCCAGAGAGAGAGCAGCACTGCCTCACCCCTCTCTGGATCCCAAATGGAGCACTGAGCCCGCCATTAATTTTCAGAACACTCGCGATGTCACTATAGGGAGCCCGGATCATGGCTATGAAACCAGGGCTGAACCCAAAAGCAGCCAGAGTCTGCCACAGGTACTGGTGTTCAACCCGGTCAAAAGCCTTTTCCTGGTCTATTGAAATCAGACCAGTCTCTACAGCCAATGAACCGGAGAGCTCCAAAACGTCTCGAATCAAAGTGACGTTGTCACTGATGAACCTGCCGGGCACACAGTAAGTCTGGTCAGGGTGGACGACGGACGCCATCACCTCCCTCAGTCTAAGGGCCAGAGCTTTGGATCTTGTAATCCGTGCACAGCAGCAAGACCGGCCTCCAGTTTTTCATCTCCTGCAGGTCCCCCTTCTTCGGCAGCAGGGTGATGATACCTGTTACTTGTCACTTGCTGCCAAATAATTTCAGTAAGACAACTCACGTTTACTTAAGATAAGTTTATTGCAGCATACAGTATTGTGTTTGGTGTATGGGCTCTGAACCTCATTACTCCTCGTAGATTATTTAAATGCAGACATTTAGGAGTCATGGGATAGGACTAACCCCCCTCGGAGCCCGCAGGTGGATGCCGGGGAGTAGGTGGGCAAAATAAAATGACAAAAATCTCTTCAAAAATCACACAAAAAAACACCCAACAACCATCAATCGACTCCAATTGCCAATTTTCCATCTTTTATAAGATATTATCATGTGTAATAGACAGCAAGTGAAAGATCAAACCTCAAACTGCACACTTGATGCAACTGGACTGACCTACAGTATACTGAACAGAACACAGGCCTCATGATAATGTCAACCTCTGGTTGCCTTGTGAAGATGTGTTGTGGGCTAGATAAAGCCCCACTCAAAGTCCATCAGGTTTTTTATCAGGGTGGCCACATGAGGATTTACCGTTGCTGCCTTCTTCTGCACCAACTTCCCACTCTTCTTGGAAACCGTCTTCCCCTGGTTGGCCTTTGTTCCTCGCTCGGGGTTGATACCGATGAGGCGCCTAAAATGTAATAACAGAGAAAGCATATAAGATATTAGGTGTGGTAAGTAAAGATTATTTGCACCTAATATAGAACCCAATCGCATTTACCAAACACAAATTCTGAATGCTGAAATTATTTCAGAACAGTATTTTGAATTTAAAACTAGAGCATTTTGCATTTCCTGATGAAAATGCATGTGAATACTGCAACTGCTGCCTCTGGCGATTGATGTGCACAATATTTTTATTAAAGTAAACAGAATAAGTAGAATAAAAAAAGGATTGCATGCTGTGACCCATGCTGCAGCAAGCACACAATAAATATCACTTAATCTGATGACACCTAATATTGATACCATATGAATTACTAAAGAATACCAACTACTGGTGTAGATATGGGAATGTGTTCAAACACAAGGCAAAACAAAGATTTAGAGTTTAGTTGTCTGTCACTCTCCCCCTTCCTGTCTGTCTCTCTTCCTCCCTCCCTCCCTGTCGGTCTGTAATTAATTATTAATGTGTGAAAAATCAGGAGACAGGCTGAAATTCACTCCCACACACACTGATTATTTTTCATCTGTTATAAATGTATCAATATTTTAAAAATAACCACAAATTCCCTGACTTGTAGTTTTAAAGGTTCATTCTGGTCAAATACTACTTTCTATCTCAGGACTTGTAGTTTTAAAGGTTCATTCTGGTCAAATACTACTTTCTATCTCAGGACTTGTAGTTTTAAAGGTTCATTCTGGTCAAATACTACTTTCTATCTCAGGACTTGTAGTTTTAAAGGTTCATTCTGGTCAAATACTACTTTCAGCCAATAATGTAACCATGCAGACTGTACTTTCTAATGTTCACTGCTCCATGCAGTGACATGGTCAGTCTAAACAGTCCCATCTGTGAACCAAGTGGCCGAAAGGAGGCAGGCTGTGTTTTGCTAGTGCTTCCGTGTGAGGTGGGTTGGGAGGTAAAGAGGGAGAATGACTTTCTCTCTCTCTATTAAAAGACAGGCAGTGTGATGATACATTCGGTTTGAACCCAGCATTACACCTCAATGCACATGCCAGCTTTAACTTCAACTTGCTATCAAAGGAACAATGTAATCTGGGAAGAGGCAAAATATCCAAAGAATGTTTGAGATGAGTAGAGGATTTACCTTTGAACAAACTCCAGTGTCCTTGCAGCTTCGTCTTGGTATTGCAAGTTGAACACATAGTAGGTGGAGAAAACGGCAGCCAGCCCTGTGATGAAGCTTGGTTGATTGCCTTCACAGATGACATGGCTTTCAATGCTGATCATCCAACGTCCAATTGTGACTCCGTCACCAGCAACTGATGCAGACAGTACAGTTAATGTCCTGAAAAAGTATCAAACATGTGATGTATGATATAAGGGTAACAGGTTGGTGTGACATTTTTAAGGTATTGGCTATGACACACCCGATGAAATTTGGAACAATATCATTTCCCTTTTTTACTTTATGTACATTAAATATCATCATTCATACTGCTGTAAATCATTACTTTCCATGACTTGGGATACCAAAAACCACATAGATGAGAGAACTACATCCATCGGAAAGCAAAAGAAAACACACGTTTATGAGACAGATACAGAAAGAGAGAGATTAGACAGTCAGACATACAGAATGACTTCTGTTCCATGCCTTGTTTATGTGACAGTATTATCTTACCCAGCAGTATTAGCCGTGGACTGGCTGGGAGGGTCAGGGTGCGCTCAACGTCGGCTGCACTGGCAGACATCTGCAGAACATGGAATATGGTATACAAATTAAGAATGAGATTGTGCATGTGTACAGTCACAGTAGACAAAATAATGCTACACTATACTTCCATCAGCAAGGAGTATCAGTCCCTCTGTGTCCTCATCAAAGTAGGACATCAGCAGCATGATGACACGGAGGGTGACCTCCACATCCTCCCCCCCGGATACGACAGACTGTTCCTCTTTTTTCTTTGACTTTGTCCTGAAATACTTCTCTATTCTTTGTCCACATTCTGATATGGATAACTCCAAGGCCCGCAATACGCTAATGTCGGTAAGTTTCTCAAAGTGACAGTAGATACCCCTTTGGGTGAAAAGGTAAGGCCACTGGATTCTAAAATCTTCAATGGTAGGTGCTGGAGACTGATTGATTTGGTTACACTGAAGACAGAATGTTTTTTTCATGAGGTCTATCACTTCTGCCCTCTCACCACCCTGAATACCTTCCTGCCTGTAGATGTTCACCAATTGTTGATGCTTCTGATCCACTGTATCACTGGTTTCTTCTAGTGGCAGTTCCGGCTGAAGTTGTTTGCATCCGTAAGAATCACTTGGCTTCAGCAGTTGTCCAGACGGTCTGTATGATCTGTGTCGTTTGAATGTGCCTGCACGGTTCAAGTTCTCAATTCTTGTTTTGACTTGAGAAAGAAATTAAGTTAAACCAGCGCTAATGATGACACCTCCTGGTGTCACATCGGCAAAACTATTGGGGTACTGTTTAACGATGTTTCGGCAGATGATGAGACATTCATTGCGTGTGGGGTTAGCCTCATGCTTTCTTATTTCATCCACAAGGATTCTAATCATCTGGCGTTGCTTGTCAGGAGCAGGTCTCTTGCTGTTGGCAATGGCTGACTGCACTGCATCTGGCATTTTATCCCACAGGATTTCATTTGTCTTGCCATGTACTGGCTGATTGTCTTATCCTGCTCGAAGAACAAGGTGATGATGCTCGTGAAGAGCTCGACAGTGAAGATGAAGAGGAACAAGGCAAAGGACTGGAGAGCGAAGACAGACTTGGATGTGTTTTATCAACTGGCAAAACTTCAAGATCAAGGGTGACTGTGGTAGTTTCTTATAGCTCTAACATATCGTCCCTGTTTCCTCTACTGGTGTTCCTTCCATTTCTCAACTCCAACTTTGTATTTCTACATGAAGAAACAACATTTATTAATGGATTTATTCATTTAGCGTGAGTATTGGAGCACACATGGACTAAAAAAAGGAGTGCGATAGAAGAAAATGAAGCGTCATTGACATTTTTTGTAACCTTTTTTTTTTACCATGTTCCATTGTATCAAAAAACTTAAACTAAAACGCTGCATAGGTGAAACATTACTTTCTTGATTAGTCATTGGCTAGATTCTGATTGTGAATTGTTTTTTGCATTTCCTGACTTCATATCCTACATTTCACTTTTCCCCCTGGTCATTTCAAATTTGGCCAGGGTGTTAATATGGAAGGTGGCAAATATTTGTAGAGCACTGATGCACAGATGTGAGGGTGCGATACAAAGACAATTTGCTGAAAGTACGTAGTCCTTTTCTCAACATCTGAACATCTTTAAACATTTTCATCTATATGTTTGATTTAACATTCTGACAAAAACTCACCTTTTTTGTTCAATTAGAATAATACATGAATATCATAGCCTTACACTTAAAAAATAAACATGCTGTCAAGTTTATTTTATATGTAATGATGAGACTCCAGAGGATTGATGTTAAGGAATGATTACAAAATTCTACAAAAATCTCAAAAATAGTCATTACATCTTTTATAATATTATCAATTAAATGTTCAAACCTTCTGTTTTTGCACTCTTTTGGAGTCCTCAAACTCAAATAGGAGGGCGTTGTGGGACTTCTGGTACTGGACCACAAAATGGTCCAGTCTTGTGAGCCTGCGGGAACTGACTGAAACGTATCTGTTTCAGGTCTCACTGGCTCTTCTCCATTATTCCCTGAGTGTTGTTGTCCTGTGTAATGTTCTGGGAAGATAATTACACTTTCAGAGTTATTTGGAATCTTAAGAAACAGTAAAGCACTATAAGAATAATATAAAAGTACACTTAGGAATCAAACATTCCAATTACTTGTCTTGTGAGCTTTCTCAGGGCATCATGTTTGCGTGTGTTCTCTTTGTACGCCTTTCCTTTTCCATGTCGTCCAAGGTTCCCTAAGTATTGGAATGATTATTGATCTCTTATTAATTTTTCATGAGACACGCATGTCATTTTGGTAATGCTGAAAAGAGATGTTCTGCTTTTTTAAATACTACTTACCAAGCATTATCCCGCTGCACAGGGCTGCGTAGGGCAGAAGGTAGGTTGTCATGTGAGCCACAAGTCCTTCACAATAAAAGACATGAGGCTCACCAGTGACGTCCAGCGGGGCTGTTGTTACAACTTTGCAGTAAAGTTTTGCAAAGTTGTTTGATCCCTTGATTGTTTCCTAAATTCAAGAATGAAGTTTCATTAGTGGTTTGTTTGGAATTGTTAAGTCTCAGAGAGCTAATACACAGAAAACAATAGACAATGTGGTATCAGTTTGTTCTCTATGATGGATAATAACAATAATATTGCAAATTCTGACATCATATTATGAATGTAAAAAACAAAAACAAAATGACAAACAGACTTAAACTTAACACGTTAGACACTGATCATGTCACAGTATTTTCAGTGAGTGTAATTAACTATGTATCTTTACTAATGCATTGAGCAGTTATTCTAAAATACAATGCACTAAATCATAGCTGCATTCATTTTTATTATGCATAATTAGAAATACAAATATAACTGTACTATCACTACCTCAAAAAGCATTTACCTTCAAGTCTTCAGTGCTTTTTTCTGACTTGTCAGACTCCTCCACTGATAAGGTAGCTCTCTGCAGCCACAACTGAAGGTTTTGAAAATGTTTTTCAACATTTTCCCCACTTGATGGACTAGAAAACACGACTGCTGTACTTTCTACCAATCCATCAAGTACCTCCAAGGAGGTGGCAGTAGTCAGGAGTCCAAGAACATGCATTGTGAGATGGTAGTGTTTTGGTGCACTGGGGGTTTTAACCAAATAAAATAATGTTAGATGATTCAGAAATGTTCTGTTTGAACAGCAATGCCAATAATTCCATAGTGTCCTTTTAATACCTGTTAATATACTAACACTAATTAAACTATGTAAGGGTTTTAATACATACTTTATGAAGGTAAAAACATTTGCCCTGTTAATCAATGCTTTTGTTGCAGTGACTTAATACAAAGTAGGAACACTTTCTTGTACAGTTTTATGATATATTTGGGGTACCGTGACCAAAAATAGATATTTTTCACACCTTGTAATATATGAAGCCACCCACATGCAAATACACACACACGAGTTGAGCTGTTGTTACTATTTTTTTTAATTTTTTTTAATTTAACCAGATAAGTCCCATTGAGATCAAGACCTCATTTTCAAGGGCGACCTGGCCAAGAGGTCAGCAGCACACGTCAGAATAAATGGCACAACTCAACAACATGGAACATATATGCAGACAGTATGTAGAAGCAAACAATAATCATTTAAAAGTGCAACTTATTTTCAAGTAAAGTGCAGTTTATGATTACAAAACAGCATTTAAAAACACAGGCACTGTTCTGGGGTCTGTCTTTCATTTAAGATAGACTTAAAGGTGTCCAGAGAGATGAGATCCGACAGATTCAAGTCCTTCTGGAGTTTATTCCAAGCAGTAGGAGCAGCAAAACTGAACGCTCTCTTACCAAACTCTGTCCGAACACGGGGAACACACATCCGCAAGGTGTCGCAGGAGCGCAAGGCATAGTGACTTCCTGATCTCTGAAGATAAACACATAAATACATTGGGACCAAGCCAAGTAGACATTTGTAAATTAGATGAAGCCAATGTGTTTGCCTGCGCACACTCAGGGACGGCCAGTCGGCTCTGACATAAAGCTCACAGTGGTGAGTGAGGCGTTTGCAACCCGTGACAAACCTCAGCGCGCAGTGATATACACTATTTAAAGACAACAAACATTTAGCCGAGGCTCCCAAGTACAAGACATCACCATAATCAATAAGAGGCAAGAATGTTGCAGACACTAAAAGTTTCCTTGCTCTGAGGGAGAAACAGGATTTATTCCTGTAAAGGAAACCTAGTTTCACCCTAAGTTTGGAGACCAGGCTGGATATATGAGTTTTAAATGAAAGCTCCCTATCGAAAATAAAACCCAAGTATTTGTAATTAGCGACAAGTTCTATGGGTTTCCCTTGTGAGGTTACGATCAAGGGGACGTTTCCTTTGGACTCATTTGAAGTAGAAAAAAGCATCAGTTTGGTTTTGTCTGCATTCAGGACCAGTTTTAGTTTCAGCAGACGAGACTGAATAATATCAAAGGCTGACTGTAAAAACTCAAAAGCTTGAGTAATTGATGACGAACAACAGTAAATAATGGTATCATCAGCATACAAGTGATACCAGGCATTTGACATGTTATCACACAGGTCATTTACATAAATTGAGAATAAAATAGGTCCTAAAACGGAACCTTGGGGCACACCCTTTAAGACCTCTAAAGAGGAAGAAGAGCTGGCTCCAGCCACCTGTACACACTGTGTTCTGTTTGACAGGTAATTGGCAAACCAGGATGCTGCACCATTTGATATGCCAATGCGTTGGAGGGCATTAATCAGTAACCCATGGTCCACTGTGTCAAATGCCTTTGACAAATCAATAAACAGAGCTATACAGTGTTTTTTACTGTCAACAGCCTCAGTTACATCGTTTAAAACCTTAAGTGTCGCTGTAATAGTGCTGTGTTGTTTTCTAAAACTAGATTGATATTTGGATAAAATATTATTTAGGTCTAGAAAGTCCTTTAACTGGTCGCTGATTATCCTTTCAAACACCTTTGCCAGGACACACAGTTTTGAGATCAGCCTGTAATTATTTACATCTGAGGGGTCGCCTCCTTTTAACAGGGGAACGACAAACGCAGCTTTCCAGACTTTAGGGATCTCATTACTAACAAGACTCAAATTGAAAATGTGCGACAGTGGCTCAGCAATAAAATCAGCAGCCAGTTTGATAAAGTACGGACAAAGTTTATCAGGACCAGCTGCTTTCTTAGAGTCCAACTTCTTTAATGCTCTTTGGACCTCGATGGCAGACACCGGCATAAAATGAAAAAGACTGACTGGGTCTACTGATATCCGGAGATGCCGGAATGACTGTTTGACTATTAGTCATATCAGGGTGCAAAGAATCAAACAGGAAGCCTGCCGTAGTAAAGTGTTCATTGAAATAATTTAGCATGGCTGTTTTATCAGTCAGGGTACAAGAGTCTTTAACTAAGGAGTCTGGAAGATCACTGGTGGACACATGACCAGAAGAGGACTTTACAACTTTCCAAAACTTCTTTGGGTCGATTCGATTTTTAGTAGTTTCAGAAAGATAATAATCTGATTTGGCTCTCTTAATTAGGGTATTAAGTACATTTGTTTCGCAGCTGTCGAAAGGAGAGATTGTCTCCCTCTGTTTTAGACTTTCTTGCCCTGGACCAAGCGTCATCCCTTTCTTTAAGAAGATTGCCGATCACAGGGGTAAACCAAGGATTGTTTCTTCCTTTCACCCTGAATCTACGAAAAGGAGCATGTTTATCAATTAAGCCCAACAATCCATCATAAAAATAGTTCCAGGCCATCTCTACATCATGAAAGAGAGAAACTCTGGTCCAATCAAAACGAGCTACATCATGCAGGAAAGCCTGCTCATGGAAATGTTTAAAATCTCGTTTGACCAGCAGTCGAGGCTTACTCTTTGGGAGTTTGGTGCCTCTAATAGCTGCAATAGCACAATGATCGCTCAAGTCATTTGCAAAAACGCCAATATCAGTGTACTTATGGGGGGCATTTGTTAATATTAGGTCAAGAAGGGAGGATCTTGTGGGTTGTTTAGTGTTTGGCCAAGTCGGACTATTAATTAATTGTGTTAGGTTAAGCGAATCACAGACAATTTTGAGGCTGTCTGATGATGGGGTCAACCAGTCACAATTCAGGTCCCCAACCAGGAGTAGCTCACTTGAATTTAACCCATCGATACACTTGGAGAGGGAGGCAAATGCCTCATTGCAGGCTGAGGGTGGTCTGTAGCATCCTACGACTGTAAGAGACTGACCCTGACAGAATTCAAGCTTCAGGGCAAGAAGTTCGAACTGCCTGCTGAGAGACACAGAGGATAACATGGAATGGATACTTGTTTTTAATATAGATAGCGATGCCTCCACCTTTCTTAGGACGATCACAACGAAAGACGTTGTATCCTTTAATGGAGATATCTCTATCTGAAACAGCCTTCTTAAGCCATGTTTCAGACAGAACCAGGATATCAGTGTCAGTTGCCTGAATCCAGATTTTAACTAAATCTAATTTTGGGAGCAGGCTTCGAACATTTAAATGAATGATACCAAGACCAGATCTACACCTAAAATCATTGGGTGTATCAATTTTATTCAAAACAGGACCTGGATTCGGTTGTACAATAACCACATATAATGTTACAAGGACTCCATCGCCAGCACCAAAACCCACCACTACTCCAGTTTAATCACCGCAAATAATGGAAACACCAAGTCACTATTCTCTCTGCTTAACAATATCACCCAACCCAAGGACTCTCTCCCCGCTCACTTGTACACAACCTCCTTCTGCAACTCCATTATGTCCTTCTTCAACTCAAAAATCAAGAATCTCCACCAGCACCTTGGCTTTCACCCCCACCTCAGCATCTCAGCCGACTTTCACGCATCCACACACTATTCTCCTCCTTCCAGCTCCCCACTCTCTCTGAAATCACAGAACTCGTCCAGAAATCCAAGTCATCCACCTGTCAACTGGACCCCCTCCCCACACAACTTGTTAAAGCCTCCCTCCCCTCCCTGGTCCCCCCCATCTCTGCCATCATTCACTCCTCTCTCACCACTGGAACTGTCCCTACATCCTTCAAAACCGCTGCCATTACCCCAATCCTGAAAAAAAATGGCGCCGATTGGCTGTCTGTCTGTAATGGTCAATGAAATGGTCAGCAAGAAGCAGGGCGCCTTTGTAACGCAAGATAACTTTTGAAAATGAAGTTAATTATGACTGGAGCAAAAGTTTGAATTTCTGTGTTTCCAAGAGACGCTGGAATTAAAGCGCTTTAGTGCCCAGTGAGTATTTTATCACTCAAACTGTGAAACCAGCCGCGGATTAATGCGGAGCGCTTTACGAAGAAAGTTGTCTAACAGTTAGCATGAACAAGGAGGCTGTGCTGTACGGGTGGAGGACGGGTTTCAAAGATTTAAAACATCTTTCTGACTGAAAAGACCTTGATACCAATGGGGTTGTCTTACCTAATGGACAGAAATGCAAAGGGATTTTGCAAGGCATTGCTGGAGACAACCTGGGCTCGCACAACATTGGAGGCTTTCTGGAAAATTTCAGTGGCAAGTACTTCTGTCGCTACTGTGAAATTGAAAGAGATGCTTTTCAGGCAGATCCTCTCTCCAGAGGCAACACTCGCACACCAGAGTCATACAAAGAGCATGTTCAGAACCTTGGTGAAGATACAGTTCATAGTGGAGGTATCAAATTGGACTCATTGTTAACAACCTGTCTTGCTTTCATGTATGCCAGCCTGGGCTTCCTCCTTGTCTTGGGCAGGATTTGTTTGAAGGTGTTGTTGCCTTGGATCTTGCTATGTATGTCCACCGTCTTTCACTGTTGACAAACAGTTTACTTACCTTGAACTGAATCACAGAATCAATCAGTTCAAATATCTAGGTAACAATACAAAACACAAACCCTGTGAGGTAACCCCAGGAAGAGAAGAGAGTGGCCATGCTGTACAGAACTGGTGGTTCCTGAGACTATTGCCTGTATTGATTGGAGAGAAGGTTACCTCTCTCTGAAAATGAGATATGGCAACTAGTTTTACAGCTAAGACATATTGTGGCGTTTATTTGCGAACCTGCCATTTCCACTGGCCAGATAGGGTATCTAAGAGTCCTTATCGATGAAAATTTGCATTCCCGCAAACAAGCCTTTCGCCATGATCAACTAAAACCAAAGCATCATTTTATCCATTATCCATCATTTGGGTCATTATCCTGAGCACATCATTCAGTTTGGGCCACTTGTTGGTTTGTGGACTTTGAGGTTTGAAAGTAAGCACACATGCTTCAAACAATGTGCAATAAAACTGCATAACTTCAGAAATGTGTACTCAAGTATCAGCTTCTGCAAACATATCTTGGTACTGGCAATCTTTTCCCACCTACAATCATTGTAGAAAAAACAACTGAGTTTTTAAAGAGGACTACAATGATGGCATCAAGGATTCGATCAGAAGTTATTATTTTCAATCCACAAATATTCTGATTGCTCATGAAGCAGCTGTAAAAGGAACAAAATACAAAAAAAAACCATGTATGTTGTTATTGGCAAGGGTGAGGATGGACTTGAGGTTGGCAAGATTATCACTATACTGATCCACAATAATTCAGCAGTATATTTCATCACAGAAAAGCATATGGCTTTGTGTCTGCATGATGTAGGTGTTTATTCCCTCACACCAATCAGGAGCTGTTACTACTGTGGTAATCAGGGGGACCTACTAGATTATTACCCTCTCCCCGAGTACACAATTTGTGACATGGCACTAATAGTTCTTCACCATTCTTCCCCCTCACTGTAGTGCAATCAGTGCAGTGGATGAAGAGCTGAAGATTATCATCCTCAGAGCTTTGCCAACCATTTCTAAAGACATCCAACAGGAATTAATATACAAGATAAAAAGCTGTGGCTTGGAATCCATAGAGGACCTGAAATATGTTACAAAGGAAGATACTGTCGACATACTGCCTGCCATTTATCTCCGGAAAATACTGGAAGTATTTCAAAATGGTAATACTGAAGTAAAAGTTAAATCTGCGTTGCATTCCACTGTAAATTCTTAAATAATGGTGTGGCAAGGTGGAGGGGGGCGGCACTAAGAGTTTGACATAAAAGAAAGAAAGAAAAATGTAACTGATCCGTCAACGCCACCTGGGGAATTTCACCCCAGGAAATAAACAAACACTTTAAAAAATAAAAATAAAAGGCAACACAGGTTCAATAACTGAAGTGAGACAAAAACAGTCAAAAGAAAATGTAAATGTATTGAGAATTTAAAAGGGGAGTGGGAAGTGAGGGGAGGCAGCAGAGGGGAGGCAGCCTACACTGATAGAAATAACTCTTAAGATTTTCTTGATAAAATCCTCGTACTCACTTAAATTCGCATCAATCTAGTCGCGTATCGCTTCAAACGCGTCGCCCGGCGCGAATTCGCGTCTACACATTGACTTTCCATGGGAGTTGCTCGCGCAACGCGACAAAATCGCGTTTGGTGTGAACGCACCATCAGGCTCGCTCTGAAACACGCAGCTGTAGGTCCTGTAAAGGATGACCGGTCAGAGACGTGACGCTGTTTTATATACCGGCGCTGCTCACGCAGCAAAATAAAACGAGCAAGCTGATAGGCTCCCTCACCTGAAGTCTGTTACACAGACATTCATTTGGTGAAGCTCCTGAGAGGAAACAGAAACAGGAAACTCGAAACTTGAAGAGGAAAATGTCAAAATAAAACACCCGAAATAAAATAATACCTTTTATTTCTGAAAAGAACTGGACTTATTGACAAAATGACAAAAGTGTGATTAGTATTATCATATAATATGAAATTAGGGCATGAAATACAGTATTGTGTACGCTGTGGTTTCATTAATGTACAATGATATATGCATTTGTGCCACTATAAAAAATAATAATTATTAAAAATATATAAATAATAATAATAATAATAATAATAATAATAATAATAATAATAATAATAATAATAACACAAAACAGAAATTAAACATGTCTATCCCAGTTCCTGCATTAACTCATCTCTATAAACATTTTCTCATATGAATAGTGTCAGAAAATTACATGTCCTAGAGTTTTTCTCCAATCAACTCCTTCATCGCTCAGCATAAAGTAGTCTCATTGGAGATGAACATTTGTCAAAGAAATCTTCCTAAGTCAATGGCTGTGGGTGTGGCAGAGTGAGTTTTTTTTGCACAAGTGCCCCAGCCTGAACATCTCTATATGCAAATATTCACCTGTATGTTATAGCGCCCCCTACTGGCCACAGGAAGTCACGTCTTACTTTATGGTGTATAGCTCTCAGACTGTGACCTGTCGTTGAAGGGTGTCTCTCTGCTCGATCAAAATACATCAGTTATTTTTTATATGATGGTGATTAACATGAAGCTTAATAAAGTTCAAAGCTAATTTATCTTGTGCTATATCTAAACAGTCAAGACGTTGTTTTATGACAGGAAGGCATATTTTATCATGTGCAATTATTGTGAATGTTCTATGCATTCCCTTATCATTCAAATAGTGCTGTACCCTGTTCAAATGAGAATTAAAAAACAATGGTTTCTGTCCGAGGATAGAGGAGGAACTGGAGGTGGAGGAGCCTGTCAGACGGATGGCACTGCAAAGGAGGATTAGATGTACATCACTTCCGTCCTACGATGAAGGGTAGCTTCAGCTTAAAGTTGGAGGAGCCATTAACAGGCTGAGAGTGGAGGTCTACTGCTGAGCCCCTCTCAAACATTCTGATACATAATTTCAATGCATAAAAAAATTCAGAAACATAATTTCATTATTCAAAGGCTTAAAAAATGTAAAATCTGATGTAAGTGATTTACTTCTATGCTCAACACTCCAATATTTTCTACCTTAAATGTTGTCAAATATGACCTACTCTCACCCTTCAACTTGAATAATGTACATTACAATTCCTTTAAAATAAAAAAGGACAGACAACCAACATAGAATTAACACTTTTTTATTGTAATTTCAACATAATAATTTAAATAGACAAACAAAAAAAAACCTTTTAACAAAAAACAAACAAAACAGTCGATTAACAAAAACAACAATCCCTTGAAAAAAAAAAAACAATCACTCTGCCTCCATTATTTCCTCCGCCTGCTCTGCCTGCTCTGCCTGCTCTGCCTGCTCCACCTGCTCCACCTGCTCCACCTGCTCCACCTGCTCCACCTGCTCCACCTGCTCCACCTGTTCTGACTCTAGGTCAAAGTCTGAAAACACAAAAACATAAATATTTTCAATGCACATTCATTCATAATCAATCTATCACACACTAGGACCTAATACAGCAAGAAAATCACGATACTCCTATCAAAAAGAAAAACATAAACTTATTCAAATTTATACTTAACTCTTTTCTTGTTATCATTATATCCATTTCAATATCAAGATTTTGAATTTGTAAACACTTACTTTACTCTAATTCAGTTTAATATCTTTTACTAATACCAGGGGACTCTAAAGTGATGCCCTACTAAAAGCAGATTTGCAACTGTCAATACACTATTCAAAAATAAATCAATACACTCTCTAAATGGACAACTTTAAACAATATTTTAAAACACATTCATCATTTTTTTCTTTGAAGGAGGACCAATACCCAGAATGTCACAATAATTGAAAATTAACTGTTAATATTGACATGTTAATATGAAAACCATTTATCTAAAAATGTTGATAAAAGTTTACATTTGCAAGACATTCAAGATATTACAAAGCAGGGGAAAACATGTAACAAATGGTCATGGCCAAAACTCAAACCAGCAACCACAGTGAAAAAATGATAGCCACTGTATGTGAACACTTACTTCAACTACTGGATCAAATACATCACTGTAATGCTCAAAATGTATACTGATTTAAAAAGAAAAAACACCTGACATGTTATTCCAAAGCACTACTTGTACTCACTTTTTATTTATCATGTTTCAAGAAAAAGACTATGTAATGACCTCTTCATTATTCTTGTTATATCACATCCTTATTCTCATGACCCAAGAAAATAAGCTCAAACAATTACTCACCATCTCCCATCATGGCCAAATTGGCCGTCAGGCTCTCTATCTGTTCCTGAGAGGAGGCCAGGTCCCTCTTCAGTTTTGAGATGAGGAGATCCCTCTCAATGATTTTGGCCTCTGCTGCCCTCCTCTGCCTGCGGGCTCTCAGCAGGTCCACAATTGCCTGCTGAGACCATTCCAAGGCCTTCTCATATAAAACAGGCCTTGGAATGGCCTCATCCAAGCACTGGTACTGAAATAACAACAAAATAATACATCAGTAAATACTTCAAAAAAAAATCAATCACAGAAAAGTACTTAAATCAAATACCCATTATACATTTAATACCTACTTATGTTGTAACAGCTGTAACGTTTAAGATGTATCTTCAATAATAAAATGTATAAATGATTCAAAATACAAATAGATTAAAAATGATCCCTCACAACATTTTTTTCACATTTCAATCTATACATGTCAATCCTTTCACCACCAGTCTTACACAGAATAACTGGCAGTTTCTCCTCAGCTCTGCCTCCTCAGGGTCAGAACTTTTGGGAATTTTCTCAGGTGATTGTTCCATTTTCTGAAAAATAAATGAAACTACAAATCAGAATACACAATCAACTGCTACACAGAATATTGCCTTTGGTGTTTTAAATACTGCACACCACACATGTTAAAGTAACAAAAAATAAAACTTTAACTATTACTTGACTTAATGCCTCTAAAACACAAATACAATTCCTGTATTTCCCATATTTTTACTTTCTTAATCTCTTTCTTCTTAAAAAAAAAATCCATTATATAATCTAACATCATGACATGTTCAGTAGACATTTTGAAATGCACTTTTAAAGTAACATGTATTTTCGGCTTTGCTATGTTTCAAAGTCCCACGTGGCATCTGGTGAATTCAAGCCAAACGGTACAAATTCTTTATTAAGCTTCAAAAAAAAAAACACTTAATGCCTAGAGGACACACTTATCTTTACTTATCAATTCAAATTGTTCCACGATACAAAATGACTTGAGTGGGAATAAAGCATGATGCTAGCTTGTTAATAGTCCTTCTTAAATATAACATGCAGTCCATTTTACATACAGACGTCGATGAAGACTTCGACGCAGCGTTGATTTATTTAGAATATTAGACATCATTAACATCATAAACTTAAGTCACATTTGTAACATCGTTATGCTACTCACCACTCCTTCACGTTCTCTCAACATGGTGACCGTGATGACCGCGCAGAATACATTTACCCACAAGCGTTTGCACGTACACGTGATGACGTTGTTCCAAAAATTAAAAAAAATCTGCAGACATTACTTCAACTAATAATAAATAAATGAAAATAAAACATTATTTCAGCCATATTTGGCTTTGCTTTGTAGTGTTTGAAATGTATATTTTGTCTTAACATGTTTTTTTCTCTAGTACACAAGTGTCCCTGGGTGTGGTAATATCGTATCTTCTCCAACATGCGCTCTGTGCGCAATCCAGCTGTTTATCTGAGACAACAGAAATGTTTTAACACACACTCCAGTATGCAACGATATCCTTACACTCTGCTCCTAAATTGAGTTTGGCAAAGTTTGGCTATGAAAGATGACCAAATTATTACTGTTTATGCTCCATTCCTGAGGCACATACTACGAGGCAAATTCAACATATCCCAGGCAGATTTTCCTGATCTGGCTTCACTGAACCTTACAAAGGAGACCGCACTAAACTGTCACATGAAGCTGGTTATCACGAGCTGAGTCAATCTAGAGCATATGTGTCAAATTCAAGGCCCGCGGGCCAAGTCCGGCCCGCGGCGTAATTATCTAACAGAGGAACATGCCTGTGCGTAACAGAGGAACTTTTGGGATTAAGATCAATGCATGGAAAAAATACGGGGAAAGATCTCTATGAAGAGGTATCCAGATGTGTAAATGAAACGAGGCTGCCTTAGGATAAACCTGTGGGACTGACGACGGATGGAGCGCCCGCGAAGTGCAGGCAAAAGAGTGGATTAGTGGGCAGAACTGGGAGAAGATGCGGGAGGAAAACAGCGCAGGTGAGCTGACAGGTTATCACTGCATCATACATCAGGAATCACTGTGTGGCAAAGCCTTCAAAATGGACCATGTGATGAGCACCATAACACGAGCAGTTAACTTCATAAGAGCCAAAGGTTTAAATCAGCGCCAGTTCAAGTCTTTTCTGGAGGAGTTGGGTTCAGAATATGGTGACTTACCCCATCACACAGAGGTGGAATATGGTGACTTGCCCCATCACACAGAGGTGGAATATGGTGACTTGCCTCATCACACAGAGGTGGAATATGGTGACTTGCCTCATCACACAGAGGTGGAATATGGTGACTTGCCCCATCACACAGAGGTGGAATATGGTGACTTGCCTCATCACACAGAGGTGGAATATGGTGACTTGCCTCATCACACAGAGGTGGAATATGGTGACTTGCCTCATCACACAGAGGTGGAATATGGTGACTTGCCTCATCACACAGAGGTGGAATATGGTGACTTGCCCCATCACACAGAGGTGGAATATGGTGACTTGCCCCATCACACAGAGGTGGAATATGGTGACTTGCCCCATCACACAGAGGTGGAATATGGTGACTTGCCCCATCACACAGAGGTGGAATATGGTGACTTGTCCCATCACACAGAGGTGGAATATGGTGACTTGCCTCATCACACAGAGGTGGAATATGGTGACTTGTCCCATCACACAGAGGTGGAATATGGTGACTTGCCTCATCACACAGAGGTGGAATATGGTGACTTGCCTCATCACACAGAGGTGGAATATGGTGACTTGCCTCATCACAAAGAGGTGGAATATGGTGACTTGCCTCATCACACAGAGCTGGAATATGGTGACTTGCCTCATCACACAGAGGTGGAATATGGTGACTTGCCTCATCACACAGAGGTGGAATATGGTGACTTGCCTCATCACACAGAGGTGGAATATGGTGACTTGCCTCATCACACAGAGGTGGAATATGGTGACTTGCCTCATCACATGGTTCAGCGATTAGTGGAGCTGCTAGTTTTAGGCATGCAGAATCTAGGTTGTCCTCACCAGTAGAACTTTTGGGGTCTAAGGATAGAAGTGTATCTAACACTTGATAGTGAGAGAATGGTTTAAAAGAGAAATGAGGGACATCGCCTTCAGCTTTCACACTGTCAATATGAGTGCTCATGTTTACATTGGAATCAATGTCAGCCTGAATGAGCCCAGGGTGCTCTTTATCAAATAAATACCCAGCATCTATGAAGTGCTTGTTAAAAGCAAGGCATATTTCTGATTGAGTGGAAAGGACATTATCATTTACTGTAATATTTGTTGGGAGTGAATTTGAGTTCTTTCTTGTATCCAAGTTCACTGCTTTCCAGAACTTTGCTGGGTTTGAGGTGGAGCTAACAATGAGTTCTAAGTAATAATCTGATTTTGCTTTCCTAACAGCTGCTGTACATTTATTCCTGAGTTGCTTGAAGAAAAGCCAATCTTGGGGGTTCCCTGAACGCCTTGCACAGGACCAAGCTCTGTTTCTGTCATTAAACATGGCTGACAGTTCCTGTGAAAACCAGGGGGCAATTCTATTCTTTATTCTGAGTCTCTTCAGAGGAGCATGTTTATCAATGAGTGGAATTAAAGTGTTTGTGAATTGGTCCAAGGCCAACTGGACATCTGTAGTCTCTATTATGAAGTTTGAAAATGTATTCTCTAAATCCTTTTGGAAGCGACCTTCATTAAATATCTTCCAATTTCTCTTTAGAACTGTGTGTGATCTAGTTTTTTTCAATGTATTACTTCTCACACATGCTGTTGGACAGTGGTCACTAGCTCCAAGTTCAAAAACCCCACTTGCAACAATTTTATCAGCTCTATTTGAAAAAACAAGATCTATTAATGTTGATTTTGAGAAGTCTTTCAAATTAGGTCTTGTGGGTTCTGATATTAGTTGAGTGAGGTGTAGGTTGGAGCTAATTTCCTTGAGGTAATCTGAGTTACTATTTAGCCAGTTCATGTTAAAATCACCAACAACCAGCATTTCACAATTAATATACTCTGATATTAGACTCTCCAGTGTGTCTATAGACTCAGGATCAGCTGATGGAGGTCTATACACACCAATTAATACAAGTGGGGAAGGTCCCAATTGGATTTTTAAAGCAATAAATTCAAAGCATTTTGGCTTGGTAACCAAATTTAAGACAGACACAGAAAGGGAGGTCTTTACATAAACCGCCACTCCCCCTCCCCTACCAACTCGATCCACTCTATGAAGGGTGTATCCATCCACAGCCACATCCGAGTCTTGACACTTTTTCTGAGCCATGTTTCACTCAAAAATAAAACGTCAGGATCACACCGTAAAAACAAAACTTTGACATGATCTAGCTTCTGGATCAGACTCCTAATATTCAAATGCATTATTCCCAGACCGTTTCTGTCCTTGAAGGTACCTGGATCAAGAGTGGGCTTTGGAGAAAGTGTTGGAGTTTTGGAAGAAGGCTGTTGCAGGATTTTTATCAAATTGGAAGTAGTGACACTTCGAGTGGAACAAAAAGCGGGGCACCTATCTGTGATTAGAGTGGGGATAGGCTTGGCAGCTATAGAGTAGCCAGTGAAATCAGAAAAATCCAAGTATTTTGGGAGTGAGTTTGTGGTAGTACCCCCTCTTTGCCAGAGGGGGGAGCTTTCCCAGTTTGTATGGGGGGATGAGGGTGGTTCGTGATGACCGGAATTAATTAGGGGAGAATGCGCAGGTGACAGTGATGATCGGCAGGGGGGGCTAGTGATTGAGACAGTAGCCTGAGATGACCCCGGAGAGACGGGGGTGTGGCATTTATACAGTCAATCATCATCACATGGGGATGTCTGCACGACATGCTGTATGTTAGCAGCTAGCATCCGTGAGCCCACATTGTTTGGGTGCAGTCCGTCACTCCAAAAATAAGACCATCTGTCCCAGAACAGATTAAAGTTATCAATAAACCCCACATGGTGAGCCATGCAGGCAGATTGGAGCCAGTCATGGAGGCTGAGGAGTCTGCTGAAACGGCCAGCGCCGCGACCGAACGTGGGAATTGGACCGGAGAGGAAGACAGACTTTCCACAACACACAAGAAACCCAATGAAATTTTTAAAGTGTGACTTTGTCAACTCCGACTGTTGGAGGGTTACATCGTTAGTGCCAACATGAACTATTACCCGTTTAATCAATCAATCAATCAATCAAGCTTTATTTATATAGCACCTTTCATACAAATAAAATGCAACCCAAAGTGCTTTACAGCGATTGAAAACAAGAAAGAAGCAGAAATGAAACAATGCTAAGACATTTTAGTGGAAGATAATAATAATGATAATAATAAAACTAATAAAAATACAAATTAAAAATAAGAACAACATAAAAATAAAATAAAATAGAGACCAATGCACACCAAAATAAAATATGTGTAATTAAAATAAGTTAAAGCATCAAAATTAAGAAATAAAAATAGTTAAAATAAATAGATTTAAAAGGTAAGGATAAGAGTTGAAAAATAAAACTAAGGCTAAAAATATCAATAAAACTGAGTAGATAAATAAAATTAAATAAATGAATGAATAAATACATAAAAATAGAATAAGATAACAGTTAAAATTACTAAAATAATAAAGCAACATTTAAATCAATATTACAGTAAAAGGTAGGTAATAAAATTGTTAAACCCTACATAAAAGCCAGACTGAATAAATACGTTTTTAGTTTACGTTTAAAAGTCTCAATATCTCCATCAGCTCCTCTCAGATCCTCCGGCAGGCTGTTCCATAGTTTGGGAGCGTAGTGGCTGAAAGCAGCGTCACCAAATGTTTTAGTTCTGCTCTTAGGAACAGCTAAAAGAGAGGAGCCGGAGGATCTGAGAGACCTACCTGGTTTATATACTAAAAGCATCTCTGAGATGTAGTCTGGTGCAAGGCCATGCAGCGCCTTAAAAACTAGTAAAATAATTTTAAAATCAATACGAAAAGCAACAGGCAGCCAATGTAAAGATTTTAAAATAGGCGTAATGTGTGCTCTCCTTCTGGTCCTCGTTAAAACTCTAGCTGCTGCATCTTGTATTAACTGCAGTTTGTTAATTGTGTTCTTTGGAAGACCAGAAAGGAGAGCATTGCAGTAGTCCAGCCTGCTGGTTATAAAAGCGTGCATTAGTCTCTCTGTGTTGCTCAGAGAGAGAAACGGCCTCACCCTAGAAATGTTCTTTAAATGATAAAAGGCTGTTTTGGTGGTAAAACGAACATGTGGTTTAAAATTAAAATCAGAATCAAATAAAACACCTAGGTTTCTGGCTTCTTGGCTTGGATTAAGTCCATGAACACTTAGTGTGGAGGCCAGTTTCTCTCTCTGAGCCTTTGAGCCGATGACAAGTACGTCCGTTTTTTCCTGGTTGAGCTGTAAAAAGTTATGTGACATCCAGGTTTTAATATCTAAAATGCAGTTAAAAAGTGAGTCAATCGGCCCAGTGTCATCAGGAGACACGGCCACATAGAGCTGAGTGTCATCAGCGTAGCTGTGGAAATCTATGCCATGTCTCCTGATGACACTGCCCAGGGGAAGCATGTACAAGTTAAAAAGTAACGGTCCTAAAATTGATCCTTGCGGTACCCCACAGGTAACCTCATGATGTTCAGAATTTTGATTGTTGATTGTTACATAAAAATTTCTGTTAGAGAGGTAGGATGCGAACCATTTAAAAACACTACCGGACAGGCCAACACACTCACTTAATCTGTTTAAAAGAATTTGGTGGTCAACAGTATCAAAAGCAGCACTGAGGTCAAGTAGCACCAGGACTGTAGGTTTGCTGTTGTCAAGGTTTTTCCTGATGTCATCTACTACTTTTAGTAAGGCGGTCTCTGTGCTGTGATGTGTTCTTAAACCTAACTGAAACATTTCAAATTTGGTATTTGAGTTTAAAAAGGTATTTAACTGGATAAAAACAAGTTTCTCTAAAATCTTACTTAAAAATGGGAGATTTGAAATTGGTCTAAAATTACTAGGTGATAAAATGTCTAAGTTCCCTTTCTTTAAAAGAGGTTTCACTAAAGCAGTTTTAAAATCATTTGGGAAGACACCCAGCTGTAGAGAATAATTTACTATGGTGAGTATGTCTTCCGATACAGAATTAAAAACAGTTTTAAAAAGGGAGGTAGGGATGGGATCAAGGGAACATGTGGAGGGTTTCAGTTCTGTTACCACCCTCCTCAGTGTGTCAGCATCAACCAGGTCAAAACAGCTGTACTTGTCATCACAGGGTGCATTTGGTACAGGTAAAAGTGCAGTGTGCATGTTTTGTTGGCAGATACCAGACCTAATTTTAAGTATTTTCTCCTTGAAGTAGCCAGCAAACTCTTTGCAGTTGGAACCTGAAAGCTGAGCACTGTTGTTGACTGTGGGGTGTAAGAGTGAATCAATGGTATTGAAAAGAAGTCTGGGGTTGTGGATGTTGGTGTTTATGAGGTTTGAGAAGTATGCCTGTCTTGATGTTCGAATTGCTTTATTGTAGTTTTGAAGTTTTTCAGTGAATATGTTTTGATGTATAGTGAGTTTTGTTTTTCTCCATCTGCGTTCAGCAGTTCTACATTCTTTCTTTAGGTTCCTCGTGTAGTCATTTTTCCATGGTACCATCTTTTTTGTGGTAATTTTCTTGGTTTTAATTGGAGCCGCTGCATCAAGCACTGTTTTCATTTTACTGTTAAAATCATTGACTAAGTCATCACAGGCTGATGGTCGGACAGGATTTTTGTATTTTGATATTTGTGATGTGAGAGCTATGGCTACTTCAGGGGTTATGTAACGTTTTCTGATAGTATGATCTGTGCAATTGGGTAGGCAATGATTAAAACTGTTAAAAAACACACAGTGGTGGTCAGACAGAGCCAGATCAGTGATGGATGTTATGTTGATGTTAAGACCAAAGGATATAACTAAATCTAAGGTGTGTCCATGTTTGTGAGTTGGTACATTAACATGCTGTTTAAAACCCATACATTCTAGCAATTCTAAAAACTCTTTGGCTCTGGTATCTGCCAGATTGTCGACATGTATATTAAAATCACCAATTAAAATACAGGCATTATGGGTAGTGTGAATGACTGACAATAGTTCTGAGAATTCTGTTAAAAACAGGGGTACAGATAATTTAGGAGCTCTGTACACAGTCACAGCAAGGAAGTTAGGGTTGGCGTTAAAAAAGGTTGCATTATATTCAAATGCATTAAAGGTGCCCAAATCCACATCTCTTACTTTCATTGTTTCTTTAAAAATTGAGGCTGTGCCTCCACCCCTCTTTCCTTCTCTAAAGGAAAAAGAAAAGGTGTAGCTGGGTGGACAGGCCTCTAGCAGTGTGGCAGGTGCATCTGTGCCCAGCCATGTCTCGGTCAGAAAAAGACAGTCCAGATTGTAATCAGTGATGAGTTCATTTATACAGAAAGATTTTTGTGTTAATGCCCTGATATTAAAAAGTGCCATGTTGATTTCTGTCTGAGTTTTAGATGAAGAGGAGTTCTTGTTTATGTGTACTGTAGTAAGGTTGTTCTTGTTTGCTCCTTTTGTAGTTTCTTTGACAGTATTGTGGCGAGCAGAGATGATGGATTTAATGAAATGGACAGAGTGAGGTGAGGGAGTGTGAGTGATTCTAACAGATGGGACAACTCCTGTGATTGTCGTGAGGGGCGGGTGACATGAATGGACGCTATCGAACCGGTAGGTGGGGCTAGTGTGAGCGGACAGGCAGTTTTGAGGGGAGGAGTGAGTGACAGGAGCAGGTGTACCTGTGTTTTTGATTGCAGACAGTCATTCAGAATGGTGAGAGTGGACCCCGTGCAGAATGTTTGCCGACAACATTCGGCTACCCCGTCCGTTAGGGTGAATTCCATCCCGTTTGAACAGTGGTGCACGGTCCCAAAAAAGGTTAAAGTTGTCCACAAAAGACAAGTTTTGAGAGTTGCATGCGGATTGGAGCCAGGTGTGAAGACTAAGGATTCGGCTGAATCGCTCAGCTCCGCGACCGAGGGTAGGCATGGGGCCAGAGATGAAAACCGTTTTTCCGGAGTCCTTCAAAACATTTAAAAGAAGATTAAAATCTCTTTTGGTGCGTTCCGATTCCCGCCGGGATGTGTCGTTCGTCCCAACATGAAGGACAATTTTTGTGATGGTCAACGGGAGTGAGGGGAGGAGGTCCAGCAGTTTGTCCAGGATGACGGGGACCGTAGCTCCAGGGAAGCACCGGGTGATGGCGTTAAAGAAGCGGACGTCCCTTATTATGGAGTCGCCAATAATTAGAGTTGTAGGGGGAATGAGAGGACGTGGGGCCGATGATTGGGAGCTGTCAGGGCTGGATAACGGAGACGGGGACGGAGGTCGTGGTTGTGGTTGTGGGCGCAGCCCAGGTGAACAGGAGCGAAGAAGCCCCGCCTGAGGGAGACCCACGGAGCGTCTGATCACGGCCTCCTTCAGCATCTTCTGGCGCTTCACCCTGGTTGAGGCAGTTCGAGTAGCCCGGTTTGCACTGACCGTCCGAGGAGGAGAAGCAGCAGCGACTTCAGGGGAAGCCACAGCCGGAGTTGGGTCTATCGGCGGCGGTGACCGATCCCAGCCAGATGAGCGACAGGAGGAAAAGCCCCGCGGAGCCGGGGTGAAGTTTGGTAGAGAGTGGCTGGAGATGGGGCGGCATTCCGACCCACGAACAGGCTTCGAGGGGGAGACCGGGGAGAGCGAGGAGCCACCAGGCTCCCCTGGTTTCCCACTCACAGCGGTCAGCCGTGAGTTGCCAGCCAGGGAAGGAAACTCATCCAGGTTAAAAATATCATACCTGTTCTGCAGCTGGATCACATGGGAGTCAGGATACCGCACCGGAATACTGGACTTTTTACACCTGTGGTCACCCACTGCTTTCCATGGCTTTGAATGCGATGGAGTGGAGCTAACCGGGGCCTTGGGTTTAGCCCCGAGCCGGATCCAGCAGTCCGCAGGAGCGGCATCTGGAGCAGGATCGGCGGCGGCGGGTGGAAGTGTGGACGCCGTGGCCGGTGAGGGATCATAGGGTGCTGTATCGTTCATCTCACCAGCGCTGGAGGCGGTTGTAGCACGGCCGAAGAGGATTGTGTCCAGGTGATTCTCGGCATCCCGTATTTGGTAGAGATTGGAAATTCTCCGTTCCAACTCGCAGATCTTCTTGCTGAAAACGGCACAGCTTTGACAGCCAGGTGGTGAGGTAAGTGGAGCCATGGTTTCTCAACGGAGGCTTGTGGTTTACCGCATAAAAACACCCGATCCAGGGGACCGATTGTTAAGATCCCACACAGAGTGAATGAAAATGTAAAGAGTGGACAGAATCCAAAAAAGATCAGCTGAAAAGGTGTGCATAAACTAGTTTAAAGTTACTTTTTAGACAGCGTGAACTGGCGGTCCGAAAGAACGCCAGAAAGAACGCCAGCGCATGCGTTGAAAGCTAACCCTCGTTAGTAATGGAAGACGGGAGTGATGGCATTAAACCCTTCAGTTTATTTAGAATGTCTGCAACAGTGGCTCCGGGATAACAGTACGTGATTGCATTGAAGAAACGCACACTCCTAATTATTGAGTCACCAATAATCAGGGTGAAGGGAGAAAAGAGTGGCTTAGGGCCTGAGGACTGTACTGTGGCAGGAGACGGCACAGTACGGTCAGTATCCGATGATTGGGACGCGCTCACCGGCTGAGGTTGGTTGACCATGACCGGCGAGTGTCGCAGTGAGGGAGTTGCTTCCCTGAGCGCTGTCACCGGAGAGATGATCCCGCCGGAGCTTCTCATCATCATCACAGCCTCCTTCAGGAGCCTGCGGCGGGCAGAGGATGATGATTTGGCGGCCCGGGAGGCAAGTTGAGGGGAGTGGACACCCAGAGGAGGAAAGTCATGCGTGCTCAGGATGTCGAAGCTGCTTGCCGGCGGGAGGACCGGGGATGGAGAGCAGGTTACCGTTTGCCTCGCTGGATTTTTATTCCTGTGCGCGGCAGACCGAGGCTCCGAATTGCGAGGAGTGAAGATGGCTGGGGACCAGTGCAGATGTTTCGAGGCGGGTGGTGGGAGCGCATGAGGAGACCGTTGACCAGCGGTTAGTGAGGGGAAGTCCTCACCGAGTATGTTGAAGCGGTTTACCAGCTTGATGTCATGCGCTTCGGTAACACCGGAGGAGGGATCGGTGCGTCTCCACCTCCTCATGCGGTCGTCCACCACCTCACGGTGCTCCGGGTGTAACGGAGTGGAGCAGTTAATCCTGGATTTTGGTCTAGCTCCGCGCAGAAGCCAGGGATCCACAGGAATGGGGATGACAGAGGCTGGGGCAGCAGCTGGAGCAGCAGGCGGCAGCGCCGCGCCGGCCTGGATGGAAGCAGTGCCGGCCCGCTCGTCCGCACTGGAACAGGGGCCCCGTATGGAGCCTCCAGTGGCCGACAGAGAGGGAGCGTCAGCCCGCGTCTCCTCACTGGAACAGGGGCCCTGTGTGGAGCCTCCAGCGGTCGCCAGCGAGGCAGCGCCAGCCCGCGTCTCCGCACTGGACCAGGGGCCCTGTGTGGAGCCTCCAGCGGCCGACAGAGAGGCAGCGTCAGCCGGGTATGGAGCAGCGCCTGTCCGCCCATCCGTACCGGAGAGTGAGCTATGTGCAGCTCCTCCGAAGATGATTGTGTCCAAAAAGTTTTCCGCTTCATGGATTCGATAGAGGTTTTGGATTATTTTTTCCAGTTCGGCAACCTTTTCAATGAGACTGAGACAACTAGAGCAGTCCGAAGGCGAGGTAAGTGGAGTCATAGCTTACCCTGTTTGTCTCTGGTAAAACTCACGATCTTTGAGACCGATTGTTAAAAGCCCAAGTACGCTAAAAAGGTAGAATCAGAAGTAAAAAGAATCTAAAAGGGCAGCATAGGAATTGCCCTAAAAACGATGAAAAAGTTAGATTAAAAGAGCAATCTGGCGCCGACTACCCGGAAGCGACCATGTGTCTGTGGATCAGGACAGCATATATATATATATATATATATATATATATATATATATATATATATATATATATACACACACACACGTAAATATATATACACATATATATACAGAGAGCCTTGCCTTTTATCATCAGGAAACTGCAGAATGGATTGTAAAAAGTTAAGTCCATGACTGCTGTTCCAATATTTGTTTGAATGGATGGTTTTGTGCCCTTTCCTCTTTTTTTCTCTTAACATGGATAATCTTAAAATTGAACTGTGTTGATTAATCTTAAACCTACTTTAAAAAACATTATATTTTCCTTTGTGTGCTATTTGTACAGACAGGAGCAGCAATGCTGTTTAAAGTCCAATACCAAGGAAAAAAGCGCTATGTTAAACTGGATGGAGCATCATATTCTGCCTTTCTGACTCAGGGTAAAGCATTATGTAAAATAATAGAATAATATTGAAGCCTAACCATGTTTGATTTTTTTGTTAAATCTCCATATGTTCTGCTGCATTCAGCAAGACAGTAAAGGCATAATGTGCGTTTTTTTTCTTATTTACTTTCATGTTGAACTGACCTTTTAGATACTTAATGATGATCACTGGTTGTCCCTGTGAAAGATTTGCCCTTCAATAATAGTGCAAACATATTTAGCATTATCGTTACATTATTAAAACATCAATTAAATGTCACAATATTTCAAGAGCAATTCAAAGTTAATAAAATGTATTCTAAATACAAAGTCACATGCATCACCAATACTCTGGAATTTTTTTTTTTTTAGCAAAAGAGAAGTTCAGCATCTCCAGTGAGACAAGTGTATATCTTGTGGATGAAACTGGGACAGAGGTTGATGAAGAGGTCTTCAGTGATGTCCTTGAGGAGAAGTCAGAGACAATCTGGACTATTGTTGATGCTTCACTCAACAGTGAATGGTAAGGAATACTTTGCATTATTAGTCGACTGTAATAAGTAATCACAGTTTAAAAAAAAGTATTTAAACTATAAATAAATCTTTACTCTGCTTAACTGAATTCATAGTTTTTGTGTCAGTGTTTAACACCTGAATGGTGCTGCTTTTCTAAGCTTATAAGGTCTGTTTTCAGTTGATACTTATTTGTACATTTGTGTTTTGTTAGAGTCTCCTCTGGACTCCTCATGTACGGACACACTTTCTCTTTCATCGTCATCATTATCATCTGACGGTGATGCTTCATTCATGTCCCCAAAGAGACTGCGCATTGATGATACTTACCTAACTTCCCCTGGAAGGGACTCAAGTGATGACAGTTGCTCACAGGCTAAAGAGGTGAAGTGTTTAATTCAGTAATCCAATTAACTTTTATGTACATTACTTCGAGTGGACTGTGTTAAAAGTATTTTTAGGTTTGTGACTGGCATGCCAGTGACCCATCAGCAGCGCATCAAACTGTGAAACGATCTAGACAAAACATTTTAAAAATCAATGTCTTTATTCTCCCCTCTCAGCTTGTTAAACAACTTCTTGAAACAAAGCCAGGAGGGGAGAAAATACTGAGAGAATACAGACAAACAAATGAGGTCAAAGACCCGCTACGGCGCAAACTGGTCAACATAGTTGTTGCCGCAATGATTGAGAAATACGGGTAAGCCTTGTCTTTATGAGTAAATGCTCCTGAAACAGTTGTCATAACAACTCTTTAATAATCAGATACTGTTGGTCTTAACATAGATAAGTAATGTTATATTTGTTCTCTCAGGAGTGCTCCACCCATGGATATCAGGACACGCTATGCACTTGGGATTGTTACCCTGTTTCCCTGTCTCAAAGATCCGTACTCTCAAAAGGGATATGTATGTATTTTTGTATGTTAGGAAAGGCAACTTGAACACATTTTAACCAGATTTTTATCTACATAAAGGTTTTTTTATTGCTTTGTCTGTTTTCCAACTCAGATTTTTTTCTAAACATATTTTTAAACTGTTTTACTGTTAAACCAATACAAGATTATCAGCTTATATTATGCTGCTTTCAGTTTTAAAACTTGTAGTTTGTTCAACTTAAATAACAGTGCTTATTGATCCTGTATGGAACCGTACATTCCTCCTTTTATTTTGCTTTTGGTCATGTAACACCATTTAAAATAAAAAAAGATTGGTGCCTCTCTGCATGCACTACCAAGTTTTATGAAAAGACTGTCCAGCAGTAAAATGTTAGGAGTTTGCTTAAAATTTTTTGTTTATAAAGAAACCATGGGGTGTTTTTATTATCATTATTTAACCATTTTTATGTATTCTGTATTTTGACTTTCCTTAGGAACACTTCTTTGATGCTCAGAGCAATGAAGGCTACATTGCTTGGAAACTCAAAAATATGCAGCGAGAGCTCAGCAGTGGCAGCAGGAGGGACAGCGCCAACAGGGGTCCATCAAGCAACCGAGGACCACAGTTTGAAAGACAGGTGACTGCAGAGCATCAGTTGGAGGGTGATCAGTGTAGGGAGGCCCTATCCCTGCTGAGGCACAGCACAGATGAGGGGCAGATCTTCACAAAAATGAAACAAACATTCCACTACAGACAGAAATTGATTCATGAGCCAGAGAGGTCCTGCACGGTGCTCAACGTGTTCCCCAGATTCCTTGACACTAAGGGCCTGGTGAGTTCAAAAAGAGAACTTTTGTTGTGGTACTGTTTTGTGACCTTGTCTGACATTGACTTTTCTAATTGTATTGTTGTTTCCAAATGCTATTATGTTTTGTTTTTAGATACTTCAGGACTTCCAACTACTGTTAGGAGAAGAAACCTCTTCCAAACTTATGGAGAAGTGGGGAACTTTTCTGAAGCCGAAAGTCATTAAAGAAGCCAGCAACCTCACCAAGACAGCTATGTTGGATTCCCTAATACACGCAGCAGAGGAAAATCCAGATGACGATGAGGAATTGCCAGGTGAGCATTATGGTTGAGTTTTAAACTAGTGGTGCTGGAGATTTTTTTTTTTTTTTCATTGTGCTTTTATTATTTTTTATTATCAAGGTAAATGGATGTAAACAAAAAATGATTCCTTTTAGGAAATATAATTTAACATTTAACAACAAGAACTTTTATCCATATCTGGCAAAATTTCTTTTCAACAAACCTACAAAATTAGTGAACTGTTTCCTGGGTGTGTTGCTCATATCCATGCTCTTGCTCTAGCTTGGGACAGCGACATGGCGGCACTGTTGCTGTTAGTCTATCTCCTTCCTCCACCACCCAGTGGAAAGAAGAGAGCTGTGAAGATCACTGTTAAGGAGGCTTTGAGTCATGTCGTCAAGTTTCACAAGGTAAGAGGTTTCAGCCTTTAAATGAGTACTCATACGTCAACATTTATGAAAGCTGTTCTTAGTTGTGCATTAATTGTAACCCCAATTTTCTTTCAGTCATGCCGTAGCCTTCAGGACATCACAAGTTCTGAGCAAAGGAGGCAACCCTATATTCTTGCAGTTGGGACATCAAGGAACAGTATTCATGACTACTACATTGTGCTCGACGGTCAGCTCATTCCCTGCAAGGCTAAGTCTTCACTTCCAGCTTTTGACGAACTATTTAAAGCACATTATGTGTTTGGCATCTCCTATGATCAGGCTCTGAACAACATGTACACTTTTGTACAGACCACCATTTACAATATTGACGTCGGTCTTTGCCATGAAAGTCCCAGAGTGAAGGATCTTCGAGCTAAGCTGCTTAACTGAGATAGTTGATTGAAATCAAGGAAGATGTTAATATGTTTCGTATGCAAATCCATTCACAATGCTGTCAAAGATTTGATCCGTCATCTGAAGTTTTCCCATGGCTATTACCCCGGAAAGAAATTTCAGCTAATATGTGGCCAAAGTGGATGTTGTCAAAAGTTCTGCACCTTTTCAGGCTTTGGAAAACATCTTAACAACAAACATCATGCCAGTAATGCAGATCATTGTAATGAAGCACCCCCTTCTTTTTTTGCCATTGCTAATCAACAAAGTGAACCATCTTGTGCTGCAGAGCAACCACAAAGCTCAAGAAGCAGTGAAAGAAATAGGCAAAATATCCAAGGAATGTGTGCATCCCTTATTGGAAAACTACTCAGCTGTGGCGTGACAACTAATGTCGTTAAATCTGTTGTTGAAAATTTAGAGGAGCTTGTAGATGAGGTGCATACAAGTATTTCAGATGATGTCTTAAATTTGCTTCCCGAGAATGAGAACTTTAAAGCCCCGGTGGCAGATTACTTCAGAAACCTGGAGAACCCATTTAATGATATGAAAACTGAGACAAAATGGAAGAAATTTTTCAGTGAAAAATGGAGAGTGGTAGATCCTGTTGAGATTGCACTTGGTGTGAGGTATGACACAAGGAGAAATCAAACCTCGGGTACATATGGTCAGGTTCCTGTTACAGACAAATTTGTATATGTTCCATTGTTAGAGACTTTGAAGTTTATTCTTTCTAACAAAGACATTTACAGTCATTTTGTTCAACCATCTGGTACTAGTGGGTTCTACAAAGATTTCTGTGATGGTAGTTATTTTAAAGATCATCCACTCTTCTCCAAAGATAAAAACCCGCTTCAAATTCAGCTTTTTTTTGATGAGTTTGAAACCGCAAATCCTCTTGGCTCGAAGCATGGAGTCCATAAGGTTGGAAGCATCTACTTTGTCCTAAGAAACTTTTCTCCAAAGATAAATTCTTCTCTGATGAATATTCATCTTGTGGCACTGTTTCATAGTCAAGATATTAAGAAGTATGGCATCAGTGCCATCTTGGAACCCTTGGTCAGAGATCTAAAAATACTTGAGTCTACAGGGATAGCTGTTTCTTTTTTTGATAAACCGGTACATGGAACCATTGCACAAGTGACAGGGGACAATTTGGGACTGCACACATTACTTGGATATGTTGAGTCCTTCAGTGCAAATTACTTTTGCTGTTTTTGCATAGCAGACAAAGCTAAACGTCAGGAGCTTTACACTGATGATGAACCAGATTTAACATTGCGCCACAAAGCACAACATGATCAACACTGTATTGATGTACAGGACCCGGCAGTGCCTTCGTCGTTTGGGGTTAAAAAAACATGTGTACTCAATGATCTGCAGTACTTCCATGTCTCTGACAATCATGCGGTTGATATTATGCATGACATACTCGAAGGGGTTGGTCAACTGGAGTTGAAGTTGCTTTTTGGATACCTTTCAGACAGCAAAATCATACCTAAACAAGAGGCAATTGAGAGAATATATTCCTACAACTATGGTTTTCTTGAACGAAAGAATCGTCCCACCAGATTAAATCTGGAACAAACAGGTAGTGGTTTAGGTCTAAATGCCATTCAAACATTCTGTCTGATACGGAATGTGCCACTCATATTTGGAGATGTTGTACCAGAGGGTAATGCACACTGGAGACTGTTGCTGATTCTTCTTCAGATTATCAATGTTGTATTTTCACCTGTCATTACAGAAGGTATGACCATTTGTCTAAAGCATCTTATCATTGATCATCACAGGCTATTAAAAGAGCTGTACCCACATCAAAAAATGATACCTAAACATCACTTCATGATTCATTATCCGAGAGTAATTCGAAGAATTGGCCCAATTCTTCACTGTTGGAGTATGAGGTTCGAGGCAAAACACAGGTTTTTTAAGAACACAGTAAAGAATTTCAAAAACATTACAAAGTCTTTAGCCCAGAAACATCAGATGGCTATAGCATACCACTGGGAATCATTGCCGTTGAAAAGTATCAACTGTGGACCAGTCAAGACTGTGAAAATCAGTGACTTGAGTAATGGGGACATGATCGCAGATAGTCTGCATGTTGACATGAACCATGAAGTTGATGTGGTATCTTGGACTACATGTTATGGGACGGAGTATAGGCCAGGTCTCTTTGTTTGTTCTAAGACAGAAGATGGTATGCCTGTGTTCAGTCAGATAAAGGACATTGTTGTCTCTGCAGGGGAGTGTTATCTTGCAGTACAGGATTTTGAAACACTTGATTTTGCAGAACATTTCCATTCTTGTCATGTGGTTGAGGGAAATGGTTATGATGCTTCTTTACAAAAAGTTGAGGAGTTAGTTTTTCAAACCTTTCGATCTTCAGACCACGTATGGCTTAGATAGGAATGACCTGTATGTGGTTCCTGTGCATGTCCTCGTCTAGCAGAGAATTTGAAAATCTTATCAAAATTGTGGGTCACGCATGTTTTTTGTTTGTCTTTTGTTCTCTTGAAAAATTACAGTGACCGTTAGCAAAAAACAATTACAAAAAATGTTTTACTTTTACAAGTCACTGAGGTTTTATGTTTTTTTTATTGGACTGTAACATGTTCACTCAGATATTTAGGCAGTCTTGAATGTTTTATATTGCCCCTAATGTAAATCTGACCCAGTTAGTCTCACATTGACTGGTGTAACAGTAACTGTCTGTGTATTGAATACTGTCTAAGCTATGTTTATCTGTGTTCTGTTACAAATTTGAAATAAAGTCACATTGAGCCTGAGTTGTATGTAAGTTGCTTGGTGTACAATAATTCCTAAATAGTGCTTTAATTTTATTCATAATCATAATTCAATGATTAAATGTTCATATTAACTACAGTGTTAAATATCTTCTGATTAAGAGTATTTTTAATGAAACGGGTGTAAAAATTTAACTCTTCAAAAAATTAATTTGACACTATGTAGGTGCTTCGTAAGACCTTTACTGTAGTACATTTTACCCTATAAGGTGCAAAAGGCACACTGCATCAGAGTTAATTTGCCTTCTTGGAGTGCTACATCTGTAAATATGGCAAGAGTTGCAGTTACTCACAGCAGAGTTAAATAATGCCCATGAATGAGTGTATTTTAACACTCTAGGTGTTTGAATTTTAACTCTTATTTAGTGTTAAAATGTCAACTCTGATGTCCAGTGTTAAATTAACATTGAGAATTTGGACTCAAATGATCACCGAAACCGGTGTAAAGTTAACTCTTATAGAGTTACATATACACTGTCCAATTGGCTGTGCATTCTCGCCCACACTCTGTCTACTGGGAGATTTAACCAACATTAACCTCAACATCATACCCACCAGAATACTCCTTACAGTCCTCACCATCGCCAAGAAAACCATTCTAATGAACTGGAAATCAAGACAAAAAATCAACATTTCACTCTGGAATACATAGCAATGGAAACACTGACAGCCTCACTCAAAAACCAATACTCCGACTTTAACATTATCTGGGACCCAATCATTAACAACCCCATTTTTTAAAAAAGCTCATCCTGCCTGTGCATCAATCACACCACCCATACCATACACACAAAAACATCTCACACGTCAACCAGGACACCCATACCTCAACACACTAGCGGAACATATCATTGCCGGGCCGGGGGCGGGGCACATGACCGGGCCCTTAAAACCCTCATCATAACATTGCTTTACAACATACATGTCCGCAACAGCGGGGCTTACAAGCATTTCTACATTTTTTACACACAGTTATGTCATTTTGAAGTCAATCAAACGGATATGAAGTCCAACAAACCAAGAGAACAACAAAAACATTAGGCTACCTGGCCCCAAATAATGAAACAACACAAATTCAAAGCACTTCAGCACCACGGATAGCGACCGCATCATTCTGACACCCACTTTAACTCTTTCAGCTAATGAGGGCATCAACAGCTGTACAGTTTAGTGAAATTGGCACAGCGGCCCGCATGTTCACTTACAAACACAAAATCAATATGTACTAGGCCTACTCACCACTATTTGAAGGGCATACGACGAGCCTTGCGCTCCGCGAACTCGTCTACGATGTGCTGTATGTCCATTTTCTTTGCTCTTTCATTCTCAATGGACAACATTGCAAGTCCGCTTAGTCTCTCCTGTCCCACCGTGCTCCTCAAGTGGTTTTTGATCAGTTTTAACTTGGAGAATGAGCGCTCCGAGGTTGCAACTGTGACAGGAAGAGTCAAAAACAAAAGCAGGGCGGTGCAAACCTCGCTGAATGCAGAAGTTACTGCTGGGTGGTTGACAATAAGCATTTTTGCCAGATCCGCAACAGACTTTTGCATTGGTATCTGGTCCCTGAAAGATGTTCTGAAGGAAAGCAGCTGGCCAGCGAAGCTGGGGTCGATGTCCCGACTGTAGTGCTCACTAAGCCGCAGGGCAGCTTGATGTAACTCCTCATCTCGTGCTTGCAGCAGTGTGTTTGGGTGAATTGCCTCAAACATGTTCACAGTTCCATTTAAACTGATGAATCTTTGGGACAGTTGCTGGATGATGATGTCAAGACAGGCATTAAAGACGTTCACCCGAAAGTTGCTCTCTGCGTCAGTGAGGCGACTGTCTTCAGAAAGTTCATCAAAGTGACGCCTAACTTTTCTGGCCCTGGTTGTTTCAAACTGCGTTTGACTTCCCCATTTAGTAGCTAGAGCAAGAGTGGCAGACTTAGCCTCATCAAATTGCTCTCTAAACTCCATCAACACACTGATGGCGTTTTTCAGTAGAGTAGATGCTTTCAGAATATCCACGTCCTTAGCTTGCAGTAACTGTGAGGCAGCGTTTATACATTCCAGAATCTTGGTTTGCATGTTGACCAGAAATATGAAAGAAAATTTGCTTATGGCATTCTTGAGTGCACTTGCTTCACCACGCTCATCTTTTTTGTCACTGGTCAGGGATATTTTGACGAGGGCTCTCATAATGTCTCCATATCTGTGCTTTAAAGCAAAAAGCGCATCATGTCGAGAAGACCAGCGAGTGGGACAGAGGCGTTTTTTGAAGTGACATTTCTGCTCTCTGGCGTCATTAACTTATCGAGGAGTGCCCATCGTTTGATGCTGTGACCAAAAAAGTTGTACAGCATCTCTACGGTGTCATAGAACTGCTTCACTCCAGGGACGTTTTTAACAGAATCGTTGAGAGCTAGATTTAGATTATGAGCAGCGCAATGAACATAGGGGCTCCTTCTCTGTAATTCTTGCCTGCACGCCTGAATACACACCACTCATATTCGCAGCCCCGTCATAGACCTGTCCGCGGCACTTTGACAGATCTATTCCGTTTTTCTCTATTGAGCCCAGGATTTGGTTTTCAAGCTCTGAAGCTGATGAGCCCACAGTCGCTTCAAAACCCATAAACACTTCATTAATTTTGATATCTGTTGCGATATCCCTGTCATTCTTAACAACAGTCACATAACGGTAAACCTGGCTCAGCTGGTCTATCTTTGACACATCTTGAGTTGTGTCCATGATAATGGAATAAAACGGGGCTTCGTTTATTTCATTAATTATGCCACCCTTAACACGTTGAGATAATATGTAAATAATCTCATCTTGAATCCGGTGACTTAGGTATTTCACTGACCCTTCTGGTCGGTTGATTAGCTCTTTCAAAACAGGGTCGTAGCGAGCTAATAATTCGATTATTGACAAAAAGTTGCCAGCATTACCCTTGCCAAGAATCTCCCTGTGCCCCCTGAATGCCAGGTTGCACGAAGCCAGTGTAAGAGTCACGTTTACAATGCGCTCCACGACTTGTCTCCAAAACAAGGCTGCATTGCGCACATTCTTCTCCATTTCGGCGTCTATCGTGCCGTTGAGTTTCCACTGCTCATAGACTATGCATGCACCAAGATGTATTTGCGTGGATTCATGCTTCTCAATTTTGGCAGAAAGATGTTTCCAGTCTCTTATTCCGTTTACCCACGCGTTACTGTAGTAAGGGGCATTTCGGTTTGCAAAAAGCCAGCAAGGCTCACAGTAACAGCAGTCTTATTTGGGGGAATAGCACATCCAGCTGCGGGGAAGCTTCATCCCAACTTTAGTGGTAGAGGTGTAATAACTTTCAGAAAAACACAGACTGTCTTTATCAGTGGGAAATGGACCTTTGGGTCTGCATGGGCCCATCTTAAGGATGTATCTTTTAATGTTGGCGTCCAGGATGTTTTCAGAAAAATTGGCCCGATCAGTCGGAAAAACCCTCCGGAGAAGGGTTTTACTGCGGTCAAGCCGTCCGTCACTGAGATCTTCGTGGTCAACTCAGCCGTCTTTAAATTTCGAGTGCACGAGTATTCTCAGCAGTGTGGTAAATGCGGAGAAACAGCGTATTTTCTTCCGGTTTTCAAAATAAGGGTATTAAGGACTTTCAGCTAGCCTACATATCGAACATACATTCAAAATAAAATGTGTAACATTGAAGTACTTCATGTGCCCATGATGAAAAAAGAGGCACTTTATTATTTTTTTACGGCACCAATGTGGAGAAATGCCAGAATAATAGTCGTACCTGCGGATTGCATATTTGACCATATTTGAGGTACAGTAAAAACACATTGCTCAATAATTCCGAGCTATGAGTGATATATTTGACTTCTACACATCTAAGACTACAACTATACTTGATATCAAGACTTTTTACTGCACAGATTTCAAGAAATTCAAGTATAAAAGTCCCAAATTTATACCAGGAGACGCCTATATGACCATATTTGAGGTACAGTAAAAGCACATTGTTCAATAATTCCGAGCTATGGGTGGTATATTTGACTTCTACACATCTAAGACTAAAACTATACTTGATATCAAGACTTTTTACGGCATCAATGTGGAGAAATTCAAGTATAAAAGTCCCATATTTGTATCTGCAGATTGCATATTTGACCATATTTGAGGTACAGTAAAAACACATGGCTCAATAATTCTGAGCTATGGGTGGTATATTTAACTTCTACACATCTAAGACTACAACTATACTTGATATCAAGACTTTTTACTGCACAGATTTCAAGAAATTCAAGTATAAAAGTCCCATATTTATACCAGGAGACGCCTATATGACCATATTTGAGGTACAGTAAAAACACATTGCTCAATAATTCCGAGGTATGGGTGGTATATTTGACTTCTACACATCAAAGACTACAACCATACTTGATATCAAGACTTTTTACTGCATAGATTTCAAGAAATTTAAGAATAAAAGTCCCATATTTGTATCTGCAGATTGCATATTTGACCATAAATGAGGTACAGTAAAAGCACATCGCCCAATAATTCTGAGCTATGGGTGGTATATTTGACTTCTACACATCTAAGACTACAACCATACTTAATATCAAGACTTTTTACTGCATAGATTTCAAGAAATTCAAGTATAAAAGTCCCATATTTATACCAGGAGACGCCTATATGACCATATTTGAGGTACAGTAAATAAACATTGCTCAATAATTCTGAGCTATGGGTGGTATATTTGATGTCTACACATCTAAGACTACAACTATACTTAATATCAAGACTTTTTACTGCACAGATTTCAAGAAATTTAAGAATAAAAGTCCCATATTTATACCAGGAGACGCCTATATGACCATATTTGAGGTACAGTAAAAACACATTGTTCAATAATTCTGAGCTATGGGTGGTATATTTGACTTCTACACATCTAAGATTACAACTATACTTGATATCAAGACTTTTTACTGCATAGATTTTAAGAAATTTAAGAATAAAAGCCCCATATTTATACCAGGAGACGCCTATTTGACCATATTTGAGGTACAGTAAAAACACATTACTCAATAATTCCGAGCCATTGGTGGTTTATTTGACTTCTTCTCATCTAAGACTACAACTAAGCTTAACAACAAGACTTTGTCCTGCACCAATGTGGAGAAATTCAACAATAAAAGTCCCATATTTGTATCTGCAGATGGCATATTTGACCATATTTGAGGTACTCTAAAAACACATAGATCAATAATTCCTGGCCTTGGGTGAACTATTTTCATTATACTTCAAGAATAATGCAGTAATCATGACAGAATGTCACACAATGTTTAATAAAAACCTGTACAAAAAATGTCAAAGTCATCAAAGACTAAACACAAAACAAAATCAAACACAATCCTCATCTTTTTACTTTTTGCACAAAATTCACTTCCAGTCCACATTCTTCATCTTTTGCCACTCTGCAGTGTCTATTTGTAGGCACTGTTTATGGAACCACCTGCAACAGCTGTCACATTGAATCTGTAAAAGGGTAAAATAATTAGTTTTATCTGCAAAACACCATTGTACATAATTTTCTCTTCTTCATATCTGTCTATTAAATACTTGGTGAGAGGAGACATAAAGAAGATGTGATTGAGGAAACATACAGGAAAAAAAGTTGGCATAATGAAAATCACCCAGTGTGTGTGTATGTGTTAGGGCATGGTCTTAACCCCTGGCTCTGGTCTTAACACACTTACTATCAATCCCTACCACTCCCCATCATGTCATCAACCAGCAGTATATATTGGGTTCTTCACCTACTTGTTGCCAGTTGCTCAACCCTTACTACTCAATCCAAAGTTTTCTCATTATTACTTAGATCTTTTTGCTTGCTACTGCTCTGTTATTATTTGTCCTAACACATTTATTTTTCTGCTCCAGGATCATACTTGGCTGCCTGTCTGCCTGCTTCAGTAGTCTCCATTCTTGTTGCCCATGCCAGGCACGCCCCTTCATTATACTCACCTCCATACCACTCAGGTTCAGCTGCCATTTCCCATCCAAACCTGCACTGCCATTACCCTCCTCCTTTGTCCCCAAAGTCTCTTCCTTGCGATTTACTCCTTATCTTTATCTTACAGTAAAACTACCTTTCAGACATTGCATCATATTTGGTCCAGCATTTTCTCTCCCCACAAGAAAACAACTTAATATATAATCTATATAATCTATATCTCAAATCATATGCATTATTTTGTCAGCATTAAGAACAGTAAAACGTGTACTCTTGGTTGATGCCCTTTTGAAAAGTTTTTGGTCTCTGTTCCTTGATTTACTGTCATCTCTCTCTAATGCCCAATTTAGATAAATCCGAATATTGGATGATTGACAGAAAGTTAAATAATCCTTACCCAGTCCGTGAAGGAAGGCCCTGGAGCAGGTGGTTTGGTGGCTGCACACATGGCGCAGTTGGCTTCTGTGTTAAATACTAAGACAGAAATGCAAATTTTAGATCTTGATCACCACATCAACACAATAAAATGACTGTTGAAAATGCTTTCACACACCTGAGGCTTTCAGTATTTGCAGAGCAAAATGTTTGCGCTGCACTGCCATTTCGTCTGTAGTCGTTCCAAAAGTCATTCTTGGAGGTTGTGGAAAGGCCTTCATGACTGCCTTCGCCATCTAAATAATAACAAAATATGTGATGTATGTCTAATAAAAACACAGTATAATGCGAAGACTTAACATGATAGCTGTCCTCCAAATATTTGTATCTGTAATTGTAATCTTACCATGGTGACTATGACACCACAACTGTTGCTGTCCTGTTGGACTGGGTGGTGCATGACATTCCCTTTCAGTTTTTATGTCCACCCAGTCTGTTTTACCATGGCAGATCCTCCTCATTTTGAAGTAGTCTCTGTGTGTGAAAAATTAATTTAATGAAGAATGTACTTACGCATGAAATTTGTACACAATATAAGACTATGGTGTTGACCACATCTTTATGGATTGTATATTGAAAGCCTTAAAAACATTTTGCACTATATGAAGACATAGCATCATGAAATGGGTCATCTCCCAAAGTGCCTAATATGAACTTTTTGGCTTGATATGACATCCTGATGTGCATAACTATCTAAAGTCTAAGTATTTCTGCATCTTTTTGGGGCACATTTGTCAATGATCCTTACATGCTTTTACTGTATTTTGGCACACAATCCTCCTGCTCTACATTTGTAATGTGCCCGTCACTGTAACTGCTGCCTAATTGAGGGTTCAGATGATTACTGTTCTGTCATGAAATTATTGATTTTGGTGTTATGATTAATGAGCTCAGGCCCCTGGGACATAATAAATGTGTTTGGGTCCCACATCCCAGATTTTGTAGCCTCTCTTCCAACATAATATATAAAGTGTTTGTTTAAAAATGATGTTGACAATAGCTGTCTCAGCTGTTGACATTTCATGTTTACATGATAACATGAACAGCAACTGATTTGGAAAGGGAACGATCTGTCATTTATAAAACAAATGTGCAGGCAGAAGATTTTCCCTTGCATCTTAAAATGTGAGTGACTGAGATGTGAGGAATAGATGGAAGTCAGTCAAACATGGATCAAATTGCCCGTATGGAACTTGCATGTACATTCTTTTCTATTAGTCTTTTCATGCTTCTTTTTCCCTGTGTTACTACCACTAGTAACAACTACAAAAACATTTTAGTGATGCTGATTAGCTGAAACACAATAAGTACCGGAATCTTTGCGCTGCATTGTCCGACTCCCCCTGCTCATTGGAATTGGTTGCTGGATCAACCAAATACACGCTGCTTTCTGCTGCGTTGAGGTACTGTTACCATAGTCCAAAAAAAAACAAAAACACAACATTTACATACATCATCAAAAAAATAATTTAACACAATATTATACAAATGTATAAACTACTAACCAGAAACTGCCAATGTACATTTCTGATATTCACAAAAGACACAATGGCTTTCTAGCTGTCAAAGTTGACCTGTAACACACAAAAAAATTCTAATATGAAAACCTAATTTGAAAGAAATGTTTATATCGAAACATTGTAATGTAATTTAAAGAAACATATTTTTAATAAAGTTTAGAAATGTTTGTACATTGACATACAGTCATATATACATCTTTCCCAGGCTGACATAGAAATATGTTTTAAAATGTTTATCTCAATACCTCAACCACCCCCCACCCCCACACACACAGAGTTACCTTGGACAAACTTTGTCTTCTGATTTGTTTTCTTTCACCAAACAGGATCACACCAGCAGTGTAATGATTGAGGATGTAAATGGTATTTCCCAAATTATAGTTATTGGCTGTGTCATGAAGGAGGCACTCGATGACCTTAAGAGCTGGTGGACATGCAGACAACCGGTTTATCAGCATTGAAGTTCAATGTCATTTGTAAACATTATAGATAGGCTTAATATGTTGCACTTTTAACCCAAAATATACTTATGAAGGAAAAATACCAGATGGGCTGGGACAGATTACTTTCCTTAAATATGTGTTTCAGTATATATATGCAAATAGATATGTCAAATATACAATATGAACTGTCAAGTTGACATTCATCATAGCATGTAGAGAGTCTGCAACATTACTGTAGAACAATTGTGAGAGCCCTTGAAGCTGCGTTACATACTAATTAATAAAACTGACACTATTTATTTTGCAACGTATGCAGCTTTTTTTAATCTTATAATAAATGTAAATACATATCCACTGTAGATGCATTCAAGTAAACACCGTTACAAAGATAAATATGTCAAAGACTAAGAATAAAATGTTGCCTTTATGGGTGGGCAAATGTAATCCCTACAGGTACTGTAACTATCACATGCTTTTATTGACTCAGTATTTGTCAATTTGTGTTTACATGACAAGTTGTTTTCTCTTCTCATTATGATTACATACCTCGCCTGTAAGCCACTGGTGAGGCTTAAGAGATCTGAGTTCGCTGTGGTGTATTACGAAGCTGTTTCCTCTTAACTGGGAGGGCACCACAGAAACAACCACTTCTGTGGCAATACCTTTCCACAATGCAGTAAGCTGAGGTTAAAAAAAAGGGGAAACTGTTCATACTGGGAGACAAAATTACAATTTTTTATCATTTTTTGCAAATAGAACATCATCCAAGTGTTTTATTTTTATTCTTCATGCCAGTGGGTTTTCTGTTACTTACCTTTTATATCATTATTATTATTATTATTTTTTAATAATTTTTTAGCTTGCCTGTCTTTTTAATGTTGATTCAGCAATCTATTCCATGTTACTGTGGAAGAAGTTTCCTCGTGTAATTATCACTGTACGTACAATCTTTACGGTATCGCTTGCATGTCATAGGTGGTAAGACCTCTAACAGGCTGTGCTATTGGATTAGGCACCCTCCAGAGGTTCATCTCAGGACCTGAGAAAGAACACTAGAGGGTGCTATAGCATACTATCCCACTATTTTGTTTTTAGCTGTGCAATTATGTATTGATGACATTTTGGAATTGACTCACAAGGAAATGAAGTGTGTGTGTGTGTGTATAGAGAGAGAGAGAGAGAGAGGGGGGGGGGGGGGGGGGGGGGGGGGGGGTGTAGTAATGTATTGGTTTAAAAGGTAAATCTTAGTGTTCATACCGGTGACAGAGTATTTAATTTGAATGTTTCTTACCTGTTCTTCCTCCTCATGAAGCTCAGTCTTTTCCATTGTTGTAGGTTCATGAGTGTTGGCCTTGTCTGGTGGCTGCTATTTTAAAATCTAATGTTATCATAAATAAAGTCATGTAAGCGTTTAATCATCATGTCCAAATATGCATAGGTAATTGCATGCTAACTAAGGCAAATTACTGTCACACTACACACTCAACATATGTTTATATATATGATTTAGTTTTATTTCACCTGTAGGTGGACTTTGGCTGTTGGTGGCATATCCTTGTCCTCATGACAAGAAAGTATCTTCTTGCACGCTCTTTCCATTTCCCTCACTGTTTCATTGTCATTGTTGACAAGGTGAAGTTTAAACGGTGGAGAGTTTGCCTTTTTCTGTTTGCAGTACTGTTTTATTGTTGTTACTATCACGTCCGCACATAACGGCAGTGGAAAGTTGAAAATTCCAGAACTTATTGCTGGAATGGCAACAGAACACAGGTTATGCTGTTCTGCGATTTTAAGTAGATTCACTACAGCCTTCTTCAAAAGGGGTTTTGCCATTCTGATCATTTCTGGTGTGGGATTCCTCTGTAGACAAGGTCCCACCAGAGGCTTCCGGTCTGACGTTCGACATGTGAGGCTGTGAGGTCCTGAGCTCCGCAGACAAATTTAATATTTGCAGTTATTTTAGCTTGTGAGATACCCAGAAGTATTCACACTCTTATTATTTAAGTTTTTGTACGTCTCAGTGAAATAATTTTGACGGAAAGAGGCCGTTTGTGCTCATTCTCAACTTTACTATGGCTAATCGGGACAAAGCTAAGAGTTTGAGGGCTACCCAAGCTAGCATGACGGCTCACATTACTACTAGTAAAGGGGACCACGAGGAGGCTGACAAACTTTCCCCGAGTTCGGTGGAGAAGATTATGACGGCTATTGAAACACTTGGCACGAAGATGGACACTCAAACAGCCGCTCTCCATCAAGAAATAGCCTCCATCCGCCAGGAGCTACACACTACCGTTAGCGCCCTGCAGTCTGCAAGCGCGCAAAATGCAAAGCGCATAGACGAGCTGGAGCACTCCGCGAATGAATGGAGCACTTCTGTTATGGATTTGGAGACCACGGTGCAACGCTTGCAGTCCGACGTGAGCGGTCTGAAGGAAAAGTGCTTGGACTTGGAGGGCCGCAGCCGCCGCCAGAATATTTGTCTCGTTGGAATAGAGGAAGGCAGTGAGGGGGGTAACCCACGGCAGTTCTGCGCGACAGTGCTGAAGGAGATTTTGGACTTGGAGGACACCCCCCGTTTGGACCGTGGACATCGTTCACTGGCACCTAAACCCCGGGATGGAGGGCCACCCCGGCCGTTCATAATTCGAGTGCATCACGGAGACGTCAAGGATCACATCCTTCGCCTTTCGAACCAGAGGAAGCAGCTATCCTACAAGGGGATGCGTGTGTATATTTTCCCTGATTACGCACTGGAGGTGGCCAAGAAGCGCGCTGCTTTTGCCGATGTGAAACGACTCCTGAGAGACATACCTGACGTAAAATTCGGTCTTCGCTTTCCAGCTAAACTTCTGGTCACGTTTAAAGGAGAGGGACATTCTTTTGTGGATCCTGCGCTGGCCATGTCCTTTGTAAAGGAGAACATTCTACCATGAGTGTGGCCAATGGCCATCAGGTAACGCGATTCATGCAATATCATTAACCTAATTTTGCTCATACTGGGCCAACAGTGTAATGTGTCATGGAATTTAAAGCTATGACGAATCCAATTTATGACTAAGTTCTTCCTGAGTTGTCACAGGCATTGACGTCATTTTGTCGCTATTTTGAGAAGGTAGAATACCTAAGTTTTTTTTTTTGTTATGATAAAGTGTGGTCTGTGAGTAGTAGCACCCAGTAGGTGGCGTCAGAGTCGTGTCTTACAGACCACTTTCTAACAGCAGATCTGACCGCTGGTCAGGTGTGCAACTGTTCAGAGTGCAGGGTTTTCTTTTTTTCTCTCTTTTTATTTAATTTAATTATTTATTTTTATTAAAGGAAATAAAAAAGCAGAAACATATGTTTATATATATTTACCTATATATATACTTACATAAATTTGGTTTTGGCTTTTTAATCAATCCATTTTATTTATTTATTTTTTGACCTAATTCATTTTGTTATGGCCTCCCCCTGACTCTTATTAAAGTAATACGGCCTGGAGGACTTAATATCAGAGAGAGCCTCTATTTCTACTACCATAACTTAGTTTTATGCCTTTTCCTCCTGTTCACTTGTTACGTTTTCCATAATAGTGAGTTTCTTTATTACATCCATCTACATATCATAAGATGTTCAACAAAGTTTTATAGGCCTCTGTGTTTTCTTTTCTTTCCTTTTCTTACTGACACAAGTTCTTTGAAGGTGTATATATGGATACAGATGTGTGTGTGTGTGTGTGTGTGTGTGTGTGCCCTTGTGTGCTTATACTTATAAATGCATACATATGGTATATACTTTTGGTATTATGACAGCATTCTTACAACTTTTTGACAGCATGTGGTATCTCGCATTGCTCTTTCAGTTCTGTTTGTACGGTTGTCTGCTGAGGTTTGGGTAGGTTGAGTTTAGTCTAGAGACCCAAGCTAGCTAAATCGGGCCCATTGCCCTGGGATCAATGCGCTGTGTTCAGGGTAGCGCTGGAGGGAGGGGGGTAAGTATGTTTTTCATGTTGAATGTTGTATGTTGTCTTTTTTCTACCTTTGATATTTTTTGCCCAGTTTGCATTCATCTTGGTTTTCTTTTTGTGTTGTGTGTACCAGAGTTGCAGAGCCCATTTGATATCATACCAGATTTTATGCTACGCCCCCATTACAACATCCATTTAAACGACTATGGTTGACTCAAGAACACACCCGGGCAGTGGTGTGCTGTCAATTAACTTGACTAACTGGAATGTAAAGGGGTTAAATCATCCAATTAAACGTACCAGGGTACTTGCTCACCTAAAGCATCTGAAAACAGACATTGCCTTTCTGACAGAGACACACATTCGTAGTTCAGATTATCTTAGGCTGAAGCGAGGTTGGGTGGAACAGGTATTTCATTCATGCTTTCAGAACAAGGCCAGGGGGGCTGTAATTTTAATTCGAAAGTCAATACCATTTACAGCAACCGAAACAATAGCTGACCCCAACGGTCGTTTTGTTATTGTGGTCGGCAGGCTCCTCAACACGCCTGTAGTACTTGCATGTGTTTATGCCCCTAACTGGGATAATTCTCAATTCATGAAGACATTTCTCTCATCCATACCACACTTAGATACTCATCAGCTGATTTTGGCAGGGGATTTTAACTGCGTGATTAACCCTTCACTGGATCGATCTTCTAATAGAGCGACTACCAAATCAAAAACTTCTGAGTCCATAAAGAGTTTTCTAGATTCATGTGCATTGTCTGACCCATGGAGATTTTTAAACCCGACCAAAAGGGAATATTCTTTCTTTTCACCCGTCCATCATACTTTTTCCCGGCTGGATTATTTTTTCCTCGACAAAAGCTTACTTCCTTTAGTGCAGTCTTGTATTTACAATAGTATAGTGATTTCTGATCATGCCCCTTTGACATTAAATTTAGCTTTCCCCAACCATAAGTCCCGTAGACCTCAATGGAGGCTAAACTCACTCCTTTTATCGGATGAGTCTTTTGTGACCTTCATTAATAAACAAATAGACATATTCCTGGAAACTAATTTAAATAATGAAACCCCTCCATCCCTCATTTGGGAGACCCTTAAAGCCTACTTGAGGGGACAGATTATTTCCTATAATGCCTCTGTTCATAAGTCTCGAATGGCCAGACAAGTACAGTTATCACAGCTCATCAAAGATGCAGATAATGTTTATGCCATATCCCCAACCCCGGAGCTGTATAAAGAACGGATGATTTATCAGTCAGAATTTGACAGGCTGTCAACTGGGCAGGCAGAACGTGCCCTTCTTAAGGCTAAACACCTATCGTATGAGCAGGGAGACAAGCCCAGTCGAGTGCTTGCACATAGTCTGAGACGTATATATGCTTCGAATGTCATTGACCAAATTAACTCAGAGACAGGTTTATTGTCTGAACCTTTGGGTATTAACAAACAGTTCCATGACTTTTATCGCAATCTATATAAGTCTGAAAACCCAACAGATCAGAGTTTAATGGACACATTTTTTGAAGATTTAGAAATCCCCTCTGTGAATGAAGATTCAAGAAGCCCTTGATAGCCCAATTACCTTAGATGAAATTAAAAGAGCTATCATGTCCATGCAAAGTGGCAAATGTCCGGGCCCAGATGGCTTTCCCACAGAATTTTACAAGAAGTTTTCTGCAAAACTGTGTCCTTTACTTTTAGCTCTATTTGACAATAGCTTGACTTCGGCTGGTTTCCCTCCAACTCTTCGTCAGGCTTCAATATCCCTGCTCTTAAAAAAAGGCAAAGACCCTCTTAATTGCTCCTCCTACCTTCCTATTAGTCTTCTTAATGTCGATGTGAAAATATTTGCGAAAGTGTTGGCTCTACGTCTTGAAAGTGTTTTGCCTACTATTATCTCGTCCGACCAAACTGGCTTTATTCAAGATAGACAGTCCTTTTTCAATGTTAGACGCGTACTTAATGTCCTGTACACTTCATCTGAGTCACAGCATCCAGAGCTACTTCTGGCCCTGGATGCTGAAAAGGCTTTTGATCGTGTGGAGTGGGGCTACCTGTTCAATGTTCTTCAGCGGTTTGGTTTCGGAGATACTTTTGTTTCCTTGGTCAGACTGTTGTACACCGATCCTTTGGCCGCAGTTAGAACAAATGATACACACTCACCATATTTTCCCCTTCAACGTGGTACACGACAGGGATGCCCGCTGTCCCCATTGCTTTTTGCATTGGTCATGGAGCCGCTGGCTATTTCAATTCGGCACTCTTAAGGCATTAAAGGGATTTTTAGAGGAAACCAGGAACACAAAATTTCCTTGTACGCTGATGATGTTATTCTTTTTGTATCCGACCCGCTCTCATCCATTCCACACATCCTCAGCACTCTCCAAGAATTTGGAAAATTTTCGGGTTATAAACTCAACCTTGATAAGAGTGAGCTTTTGCCAATAACTGTCACTGCCGACCAACCTCCTTTGCACTCTTTGCCTTTTAAAATAATGAATAACAAACTAAATTATCTTGGTATATGCATAACAAAATCTCACTCTCAGCTTTCTGAGGCCAATTTTATCCCACTCCTGAGACGTACCCAAGAGGATCTTCTCCGCTGGTCCACTATGCCCCTATCAGTAGCCGGACGTATTAACACAGTTAAAATGAATATTCTTCCGAAGTTTCTGTATCTGTTTCAGTGTATTCCGTATTTTCTCACGAAAGCCTTTTTCAAAAAGCTTGATGGTCTTATTTCATCTTTTATTTGGAACAGTAAAACACCTTGGATTCGAAAATTGTTTTTGCAAAGGCCAAAACGGCTGGGTGGGATGGCGTTACCGAACTTTCTGAGCTGACTGTATGTTAATCATGACCATGTGTACAAGGTTTGTGGTGATTTTGGAGTCACTGGTGACAACCAGGGACGCATGGCGTATGAAAAGGCACGATTTCCACACTTTACAGAAAAAGGCGAGGAGGCCTGAGGACACCTTTTCTTGAATCAATCCTAGATGCTTTAAGATAGAGGGCTGAGCTTGCACAGTATTCACAAGGACCATAGGTGCAATGTGTGGTGTGTTTTTCAGACAGGTGCTACCTTCCTAAGTGTCAAAGGTCACTGAAAAAATGGTAAAAACTCACCTTTTTCTGTGTTTTTCATCAGAATTTCAGAAATGCTTTGAAATACAAGGCTGAGCTGACTATGTTAATCATGACCATGTGTACAAGGTTTGTGGTGATTTTGGGGTCACTGGTGACAACCAGGGCTGCGTGGCGTACAAAAAGGTGACTTTGTGAAAAAGGCGATTAGGCCCGAGGACACATTTTGTTTAATAAATCCCACAGGCTTTAAGATAGAGGGCTGAGCTCGTACAGTATTCACTAGGACCATAGTTAGAATGCATGTTGTGATTTTCAGACAGGTGCTACCTTGCCAAGTGTGAAAGTTCATCAAAAAGTTTTGAAAAGTCGCCTTTTTGAGTTTTTATCAGTTAAATTTCAGAAACCCTTTGAGCCACAAAGCTGAGCTGGCTGTATATTCATCATGGGTGCAAGTACAAGGTTTGTGGTGATTTTGGAGTCACTGGTGGCAACGAGGGCCGCATGGCGTATGAAAAGGCACGATTTCCACACTTTACCGAAAAAGGCGAGGAGGCCTGAGGACACCTTTTCTTGAATAAATCCTAGATGCTTTAAGATAGAGGGCTGAGCTTGCACAGTATTCATCATTACTATAAGTGCAATGTGTGGTGTGTTTTTCAGACAGGTGCTACTTTCCTAAGTGTCAAAGGTCACAGAAAAAGGTGAGTTTTTACCATTTTTTCAGTGTTTTTCATATAAATTTCAGAAATGCTTTGAAATACAAGGCTGAGCTGACTATGTTAATCATTACCATGTGTACAAGGTTTGTGGTGATTTTGGGGTCACTGGTGACAACCAGGGCTGCGTGGCGTACAAAAAGGTGACTTTGTGAAAAAGGCGATTAGGCCCGAGGACACATTTTGTTTAATAAATCCCACAGGCTTTAAGATAGAGGGCTGAGCTCGTACAGTATTCACTAGGACCATAGTTAGAATGCATGTTGTGATTTTCAGACAGGTGCTACCTTGCCAAGTGTGAAAGTTCATCAAAAAGTTTTGAAAAGTCGCCTTTTTGAGTTTTTATCAGTTAAATTTCAGAAACCCTTTGAGCCACAAAGCTGAGCTGGGTGTGTCTTCATCAAGGGTGCATGTACAAGGTTTGTGGTGATTTTGGGGTCACTGGTGACAACGAGGGACGCATGGTGTACGAAAAGGTGACTTTGTGAAAAAGGCGATTAGGCCTGACGACACCTTTTGTTTAATAAATCCCACAAGCTTTAAGATAGAGGGCTGAGCTCATACAGTATTCACAAGGACCATAGGTAGAGTGTGTGGTGTGATTTTCAGACAGGTGCTACCTTCCCAGGTGTGAAAATCCACCAAAAGGTGGTTAAAAGTCGCCTTTTTGAAATATTTTCAAGGAAATTTCAGAAATCCTTTGAGCTAGGAGGCTGAGCTGACTGTATGTTCATCATGGGTGCAAGTACAAGATTTGTGGTGATTTTGGAGTCACTGGTGGCAACGAGGGCCGCGTGGCGTACGAAAAGGCACGATTTCCACACTTTACCGAAAAAGGCGAGGAGGCCTGAGGACACCTTTTCTTGAATAAATCCTAGATGCTTTAAGATAGAGGGCTGAGCTTGCACAGTATTCACAAGGACCATAGGTGCAATGTGTGGTGTGATTTACAGACAGATGCTACCTTCCTAAGTGTCAAAGGTCACTGAAAAAATGGTAAAAACTCACCTTTTTCTGTATTTTTCATCAAAATTTCAGAAATCCTTTGAACTAGGAGTCTGAGCTGGCTGTGTGTTAATCATGAGTGCATCTACAAGGTTTGTGGTGATTTTGGGGTCACTGGTGACAACCAGGGCCGCGTGGTGTACGAAAAGGTGACTTTGTGAAAAAGGCGATTAGGCCTGACGACACCTTTTGTTTAATAAATCCCACAAGCTTTAAGATAGAGGGCTGAGCTCATACAGTATTCACAAGGACCATAGGTAGAGTGTGTGGTGTGATTTTCAGACAGGTGCTACCTTCCCAGGTGTGAAAATCCACCAAAAGGTGGTTAAAAGTCGCCTTTTTGAGATATTTTCGAGGAAATTTCAGAAATCCTTTGAGCTAGGAGGCTGAGCTGGCTGTATGTTCATCATGGGTGCATATACAAGGTTTGTGGTGATTTTGGAGTCACTGGTGGCAACCAGGGACGCATGGCGTACGAAAAGGCACGATTTCCACACTTTACCGAAAAAGGCGAGGAGGCCTGAGGACACCTTTCTTGAATAAATCCTAGATGCTTTAAGATAGAGGGCTGAGCTTGCACAGTATTCACAAGGACCATAGGTGCAATGTGTGGTGTGATTTAAAGACAGATGCTACCTTCCTAAGTGTCAAAGGTCACTGAAAAAATGGTAAAAACTCACCTTTTTCTGTGTTTTTCATCAAAATTTCAGAAATGCTTTAAACAACAAGGCTGAGCTGACTGTATGTTAATCATGACCATGTGTACAAGGTTTGTGGTGATTTTGGGGTCACTGGTGACAACCAGGGCTGCGTGGCGTACGAAAAGGTGACTTTGTGAAGAAGGTGATTAGGCCCGAGGACACATTTTGCTTAATAAATCCCACAGGCTTTAAGATAGAGGGCTGAGCTTGTACAGTATTCTCTAGGACCATAGTTAGAATGCATGGTGTGATTTTCAGACAGGTGCTACCTTGCCAAGTGTGAAAGTTCATCAAAAAGTTTTGAAAAGTCGCCTTTTTGAGATTTTATCAGTGAAATTTCAGAAATCCTTTGAGCCACAAAGCTGAGCTGGCTGTATATTCATCATGGGTGCATGTACAAGGTTTGTGGTGATTTTGGAGTCACTGGTGGCAACGAGGGCCGCATGGCGTATGAAAAGGCACGATTTCCACACTTTACCGAAAAAGGCGAGGAGGCCTGAGGACACCTTTTCTTGAATAAATCCTAGATGCTTTAAGATAGAGGGCTGAGCTTGCACAGTATTCACAAGGACAATAGTTAGAATGCATGTTGTGATTTTCAGACAGGTGCTACCTTGCCAAGTGTCAAAGGTCACTGAAAAAATGGTAAAAACTCACCTTTTTCTGTGTTTTTCATCAAAATTTCAGAAATGCTTTGAACTAGGAGTCTGAGCTGGCTGTGTGTTCATCATGAGTGCATGTACAAGGTTTGTGGTGATTTTGGGGTCGCTGGTGACAAACAGGGCCGCGTGGCGTACGAAAAGGTGACTTTGTGAAAAAGGTGATTAGGCCTGACGACACCTTTTGTGTAATAAATCCCACAGGCTTTAAGATAGAGGGCTGAGCTCATACAGTATTCACAAGGACCATAGGGAGAGTGTGTGGTGTGATTTTCAGACAGGTGCTACCTTGCCAAGTGTGAAAGTTCATCAAAAAGTTTTGAAAAGTCGCCTTTTTGAGTTTTTATCAGTGAAATTTCAGAAATCCTTTGAGCCACAAAGCTGAGCTGGCTGTATATTTATCATGGGTGCAAGTACAAGGTTTGTGGTGATTTTGGAGTCACTGGTGGCAACGAGGGACGCATGGCGTACGAAAAGGCACGATTTCCACACTTTACCGAAAAAGGCGAGGAGGCCTAAGGACACCTTTTCTTGAATAAATCCTAGATGCTTTAAGATAGAGGGCTGAGCTTGCACAGTATTCATCATTACTATAAGTGCAATGTGTGGTGTGTTTTTCAGACAGGTGCTACCTTGCCAAGTGTCAAAGGTCACTGAAAAAATGGTAAAAACTCACCTTTTTCTGTGTTTTTCATCAAAATTTCAGAAATGCTTTGAACTAGGAGTCTGAGCTGGCTGTATGTTAATCATGACCATTAGTACAAGGTTTGTGGTGATTTTGGAGTCACTGGTGGCAACGAGGGCCGCGTGGCGTACGAAAAGGCACGACTTCCACACTTTACCGAAAAAGGCGAGGAGGCCTGAGGACACCTTTTCTTGAATAAATCCTAGATGCTTTAAGATAGAGAGCTGAGCTTGCACAGTATTCACAAGGACCATAGGTGCAATGTGTGGTGTGATTTACAGACAGATGCTACCTTCCTAAGTGTCAAAGGTCACTCAAAAAATGGTAAAAACTCACCTTCTTCTGTGTTTTTCATCAAAATTTCAGAAATGCTTTGAACTAGGAGTCTGAGCTGGCTGTGTGTTCATCATGAGTGCATCTACAAGGTGTGTGGTGATTTTGGGGTCACTGGTGACAACCAGGGCCGCGTGGTGTACGAAAAGGTGACTTTGTGAAAAATTCGATTAGACCTGACGACACCTTTTGTTTAATAAATCCCACAAGCTTTAAGATAGAGGGCTGAGCTCATACAGTATTCACAAGGACCATAGGTAGAGTGTGTGGTGTGATTTTCAGACAGGTGCTATCTTCCCAGGTGTGAAAATCCACCAAAAGGTGGTTAAAAGTTGCCTTTTTGAGATATTTTCAAGGAAATTTCAGAAATCCTTTGCGCTAGGAGGCTGAGCTGGCTTTATGTTCATCATGGGTGCAAGTACAAGGTTTGTGGTGATTTTGGAGTCACTGGTGGCAACGAGGGCCGCATGGTGTACGAAAAGGTGACTTTGTGAAAAAGGTGATTAGGCCCGAGGACACATTTTGCTTAATAAATCCCACAGGCTTTAAGATAGAGGGCTGAGCTCGTACAGTATTCACAAGGACCATAGTTAGAATGCATGTTGTGATTTTCAGACAGGTGCTACCTTGCCAAGTGTGAAAGTTCATCAAAAGGTTTTGAAAAGTCGCCTTTTTGAGTTTTTATCAGTTAAATTTCAGAAATCCATTGAGCCACAAAGCTGAGCTGGCTGTATGTTCATCATGGGTGCATGTACAAGGTTTGTGGTGATTTTGGAGTCACTGGTGGCAACGAGGGACGCATGGCGTACGAAAAGGCACGATTTTCACACTTTACCGAAAAAGGCGAGGAGGCCTGAGGACACCTTTTCTTTAAATAAATCCTAGATGCTTTAAGATAGAGGGCTGAGCTCATACAGTATTCACAAGGACCATAGGTAGAGTGTGTGGTGTGATTTTCAGACAGGTGCTACCTTCCCAGGTGTGAAAATCCCCCAAAAGGTGGTTAAAAGTCCCCTTTTTGAGATATTTTCAAGGAAATTTCAGAAATCCATTGAGCCACAAAGCTGAGCTGGCTGTATGTTCATCATGGGTGCATGTACAAGGTTTGTGGTGATTTTGGAGTCACTGGTGGCAACGAGGGACGCATGGCGTACGAAAAGGCACGATTTTCACACTTTACCGAAAAAGGCGAGGAGGCCTGAGGACACCTTTTCTTGAATAAATCCTAGATGCTTTAAGATAGAGGGCTGAGCTTGCACAGTATTCACAAGGACCATAGGTGCAATGTGTGGTGTGATTTACAGACAGATGCTACCTTCCTAAGTGTCAAAGGTCACTGAAAAAATGGTAAAAACTCACCTTTTTCTGTGTTTTTCATCAAAATTTCAGAAATGCTTTGAACTAGGAGTCTGAGCTGGCTGTGTGTTCATCATGAGTGCATCTACAAGGTTTGTGGTGATTTTGGGGTCACTGGTGACAACCAGGGCTGCGTGGCGTACGAAAAGGTGACTTTGTGAAAAAGGTGATTAGGCCCGAGGACACATTTTGCTTAATAAATCCCACAGGCTTTAAGATAGAGGGCTGAGCTCGTACAGTATTCACAAGGACCATAGTTAGAATGCATGTTGTGATTTTCAGACAGGTGCTACCTTGCCAAGTGTGAAAGTTCATCAAAAAGTTTTGAAAAGTCGCCTTTTTGAGTTTTTATCAGTTAAATTTCAGAAATCCATTGAGCCACAAAGCTGAGCTGGCTGTATGTTCATCATGGGTGCATGTACAAGGTTTGTGGTGATTTTGGAGTCACTGGTGGCAACGAGGGACGCATGGCGTACGAAAAGGCACGATTTTCACACTTTACCGAAAAAGGCGAGGAGGCCTGAGGACACCTTTTCTTTAAATAAATCCTAGATGCTTTAAGATAGAGGGCTGAGCTCATACAGTATTCACAAGGACCATAGGTAGAGTGTGTGGTGTGATTTTCAGACAGGTGCTACCTTCCCAGGTGTGAAAATCCCCCAAAAGGTGGTTAAAAGTCCCCTTTTTGAGATATTTTCAAGGAAATTTCAGAAATCCATTGAGCCACAAAGCTGAGCTGGCTGTATGTTCATCATGGGTGCATGTACAAGGTTTGTGGTGATTTTGGAGTCACTGGTGGCAACGAGGGACGCATGGCGTACGAAAAGGCACGATTTTCACACTTTACCGAAAAAGGCGAGGAGGCCTGAGGACACCTTTTCTTGAATAAATCCTAGATGCTTTAAGATAGAGGGCTGAGCTTGCACAGTATTCACAAGGACCATAGGTGCAATGTGTGGTGTGATTTACAGACAGATGCTACCTTCCTAAGTGTCAAAGGTCACTGAAAAAATGGTAAAAACTCACCTTTTTCTGTGTTTTTCATCAAAATTTCAGAAATGCTTTGAACTAGGAGTCTGAGCTGGCTGTGTGTTCATCATGAGTGCATCTACAAGGTTTGTGGTGATTTTGGGGTCACTGGTGACAACCAGGGCTGCGTGGCGTACGAAAAGGTGACTTTGTGAAAAAGGCGATTAGGCCTGACGACACCTTTTGTTTAATAAATCCCACAGGCTTTAAGATAGAGGGCTGAGCTCGTACAGTATTCACTAGGACCATAGTTCAACATATGCGGGGCAGTATGTAATAGGAGGAGATTTTAATTGTACGCTTGACCCCAGTATGGATAGATCCACAGGACAAGATCAATCACACAACAGGTGTAGAACAGTTGCTCATCGGTTTATGGAAGAATTAAAGGTGGAGTAGGAGATCCTGAGAAAGCCGCAGCAGTTAGCTTGATTTTGAAAGCACACAGCCGAACAGAGCCCTCCCCCTCCATTCAGAGCAGCCTGTAGGGAGAGGGGAGGGACACGCCTCCAAACACATGAACGCGCTGTGGCAGACTACAGCTGGAGGATGACGTCACGATAGCTAGCTGTGGAGCGGCGAGCGATTGACTTTATTTTCATCGGAGTAAAAACACGTCTATCTCCCATGTAAGTAAACCGCTTATATTACCACATTAAAAAATAATGTAATTAGTTAGAATGCACAGCACAGCCTGCATGTTAGCTTTATGTGTGTTTGTTTTTTATCATCTGAATACAGCTAGAGCAAGTTGTTGCTGCCGGTGTCACGGTTTAACTGGTGTTGGATTAACTGGTGACAGTCCGGACAGATGCGCTGGAGGCGCGGCTTTTCAGGACCCCTAGTCATGTATTCAGGAAATGAAAACATCCGAATACTTCGCTCGTCTTTGACTCTACGGTGTCGTTTATGTTCACATGGTTGAAACAGTACGACACACGCCGTTTGGAGGAACATCGATCTAAATGTCAACAGAAATATGTGAAGATCATTTACTCCTCCTACAGGAAAATGTTATTTAATTGGTCAAAACTCACACGAAATAAAAAATAAAACATGGAACATCAGTTTTGGCTGCAATAAGACGTCTGTGTTGACGCCTTTATTAGTGAATATAGTATTAGTAATGTAGAGTAAATGTCACTGTTGTACAAAAATGAAAACATAGGTAGCTGTGTCGAAGCCCGCTCAAAACACTTCGAAGTTGAATAAATGGTGAAAAGTTTACAGTTTGTAAGTGTTTTCTGTGATCATCATCCTGTGTTCGTATCTACATAAGTATAGAAGTACAAAATAAAGTCTGTGTATGGTCAGGTATATGTTTAAACTGTACTCTAAGTCAACATGGAGATAGCTGTCAGCTGTGGTGAAGTGCAGTCAACCAGATTAAGTTGTGATACGACATTTAGACATCTATCACTGTTTCAATTCAAGTCTTATGACAGATCTTTTTCACCTCTGATTATTATAATGTATCCAAGACAATAAATAGTCATGAATTTGATGCTAAAAGGGTTCCAACACTTGCAAGGAATTCTCCATATCACAATTTCAAGAGGCTGAGCACCTATTACAGTCTGATTGTTAAACAGCTCATTCTTACAATTACAGCAATAATTCAGTTATTAGTTACACATGTGGGGCAGATCATCATCAGGCTATATAAGTACAGTGGACATGGCAAACTTTGTGGGTTAGTAGGTTGGAGACAATGATGGAAATGGCTTTGTCCTTCACTTGTGTAATTAAAATGTGCACTTGTGACATCCGCATCAATCACATATAAATGCAACTGACTTACTTTTGTGTTTACTGTAATGGAAATGTCAGACAACACATATTGAGGTGCAAAAGTTGATTCTTTAAGTGGCAAGGATAAAAGTGCTCATATAATAATGTTATGAATGTAAGAATGATTTAAGACACAAAACATTCACGTTGGGTTTTCATGTTTTATTAATTAACTAACTGTGTCCCTTGCATGGGGCGTTCAGGGTATTACCTTTAGACACAGAGGGTGACTTTCAATGATGATGCCTTAACTGTATATGGACTTGTTTACTTGAAAAGTGTCTAACAAGGTAGTGTGAAAAACGGTCTACTAATACAGAGTCTGTGTATTTCAACAACCAAATCTATCTCTTTAAACCCAATTACTCCTGTGTTATCTTACCAGACACATTTAGCTTCCCTCCCTCAAACCACTTGATCCTCCCTCGGCTCAGGTCACAGTCCTGCACCGAGCTGAGGGAGGATCAAGTGGTTGTCTCTGACGTCCCACTGCGGCCCAGAAGCTCTCGGTGTCGGAGACCGAGGAGTCCTGCAGAGCTGTGCGGTCTGATACACCTTCAAAGCCGGTGTCACAGTTTAACTGGTGTTGGATTAACTGGTGACAGTCCGGACAGGCAAGCTTTGCAGAAATAGTCCCCTTCAACTGATGGGTTGCTTGTGCAAAACGTATGGTACCACTTTGGGCAGCTGGTGCACTCAATCTGTAAGGAGAGGTGAAATATCAAAGAAGCTCACATTACTGTCAAACATTTGGTTAATCACACCTCAGGAACAATACAGCAATTCAAAATGAGAAATGAAATGTGAAATCCCAACACCTTTACTGTTTGTGAACCCGTCAGTGCTCATTCAGCTGCACCAGTGTCTTTACAAAGTGAGAACATTGCAGGTGAAGTAAAATACTAATTTTAAGAAGTTGTGCTGGGTACATAGGTAGCTGTGTCGAAGCCCGCTCAAAACACTTCGAAGTTGAATAAATGGTGAAAAGTTTACAGTTCGTAAGTGTTTTCTGTGATCATCATCCTGTGTTCGTATCTACATAAGTATAGAAGTACAAAATAAAGTCTGTGTATGGTCAGGTATATGTTTAAACTGTACTCTAAGTCAACATGGAGATAGCTGTCAGCTGTGGTGAAGTGCAGTCAACCAGATTAAGTTGTGATACAACATTTAGACATCTATCACTGTTTCAATTCAAGTCTTATGACAGATCTTTTTCACCTCTGATTATTAGAATGTATCCAAGACAATAAATAGTCATGATTTTGATGCTAAAAGGGTTCCAATACTTGCAAGGAATTCTCCATATCACAATTTCAAGAGGCTGAGCACCTATTACAGTCTGATTGTTAAACAGCTCATTCTTACAATTACAGCAATAATTCAGTTATTAGTTACACATGTGGGGCAGATCATCATCAGGCTATATAAGTACAGTGGACATGGCAAACTTTGTGGGTTAGTAGGTTGGAGACAGAGAGAGAATTGAGAATTGAGAATTGAGAATTGAGAGTTGAGAGTGGAGATAGAGATAGAGATAGAGATAGAGATAGGGATAGAGATAGATAAAGCTAGTTTGAGTGTGATAGACAGTGATACTACATAGTGCATGACTGGGTGAGTGATTGTCTTTGTGATTGAAAGTTTGAGAGGAGTTGAAGATTGTTTGTGTTTTTGAGAGTAGTTGTAATTGTGTAGGTTTTGTTGTCTTTAGTGTTGTTATTTGTGTATTTGTCTTTTGTCTTTGTACTTTGTGTAACATAGGTAAGTGAAGGGGTGAAGGAGTAGGGTTAGATACGACAGTTAAAGAAAGGTAAGGACAAAGGGAAAGGCAAGTAGAAATGAATAAGCAGTTAGCACTAGAGGTGCTTGATGTTCTGCGCCATGGTCAGTACCCTGAAGGACTATCAAGCAAACAGCGTTATGTTATTAAGAGAAGAGCTGAAAACTTCAGGATTAAGGGTGAGAATGCTAAACCATGACAGTCATCTGACAGTGTTGATCTGAATACATTTAACAAATGTATATAAAAAAAACAGATGGAGAGCTCCACTATGTCTGTAGGCGCAGACAAAACAAAAGTGAGCACCTTGCAAAAGTTGTGCTAACAGCAGAGGATGCAAACTCTTACTTTGAGGAGTTCCACATGACTGACATTGGTGGACACTGTGGGGTGGAAAAGACCCACGCTGCTATCATTAGCAGGTACTACTGGCCTGGCATGGAGGAGGACATTCGCAAGTGGGTAAGTTAGTATCTTTAAAATATTCATTGTGTACTCTAAAATTATATCAGCCTAAATGTCTAGCATGACTGTTCAGATCTGTCTGGATTTAACGTCCACAGACGAGACACAGATTTGTGTTAGCACATTTCATAAAGACTTTCTGTAAACTAGAAAGGTTGCATTTCATGAAATCAAATGTGTTGAAATTCTGAAGTTAAAGGCTGAAAGCTGTGAAACACAGCTGAACATGTGGAAGAGTAGTAGAAGTAGTTGAATTAGTGGAAGTACAAGAAGTAGAACAAGTGGAAGAAGTGAAGGGAGTGGTAGAAGTAGTAGCACCTATAAAACTGCTTTACAAATTTTTAAAATATCTAACCTGTGTGTGTGTGTGTGTGTGTGTGTGTGTGTGTGTGTGTGTGTGTGTGCGCATGCGTGCTTGTTTGTGTAAGCACTGTTGAAATCATCTGAATCACCTGTGTGTTTGTGTGTCTCTGTGTGTGTGCTTGTGTTTGTCACTCACTGATGAGGTCATCTGAATCGTGCGCGTGTGTGTGTGTGTGTGTGTGTGTGTGTGTGTGTGTGCGTGTGTGTGTGTGTGTGTCGCTATCATGAAATATTGACTGTGGTTAGATTTTAATTAATAACTCTCACACTTTTGTTTTCTGCTTAGATTGCTGAGTGCCCACAGTGTCAAAAGAAAAGAGGATTGCTCAAAGAAAAGAAGGAGTACATTCCCATAGAGGTAAAGGGAAAAAAGTGACACACTGTCAGCCCTCACACACATCTTCAGTCACTTCATGCTAAAGTTTTTTAATATTGCTTTCTAGGTCACTGAGCCTCTTGAGCTGGTGGGGATGGACTTGGTGGGTAAACTAACAGTAACAGAAGGTGGTAATCAGTACATATGTGTTATGGTTGATTATTTCACCAAATGGTCAGAGGCCTACCCACTCAAGAGTAAAACAGCAGATGAGGTCACAAATTGTATTATTGATTTCTTTTACAAATTTGGTGCACCCAAAAGACTGCTAACAGACCAGGGCTCTGAGTTTCACAACAAGGTACATTCATGAAGAATTCTGAGTCTTTGGTGTGTTACTTCTGTGATGCTGACTTTCCTATTTTATCCAACCATAATTACAAGATCAACTTTGGGTTGTGTGAGAGGCTGGGGATCAAGAGGAGCCTCTGTGCTCCTTATCACCCTCAGACAAATGGCCTTGTGGAGAGACTGAATGGGACAATACAGAGGTAGGTTTTCATTTACATTTAAAAAAATAATCAGTCACAGCAAACATCATACAGAGGTGACTTTATCTGATCAATAATTAAAGGTCTCTCTCTAGAAAAGCCCAAATGCTTTCCTGCCTTTTCATGCTTGCTCTGAATTGTTAAGGTCCCTCAACAAGATGGTTGCTGACCATCCCAAGATGTGGGACAAGTATCTGCAGGCTACAATGTTCAGTTTAAGGACAAAAAAGCAGCTGACAACCAAATACAGCCCCTACTTCCTGATGTTTGGTAGGGAAGCAAGGTATCCCTCTGAGGTTCCACTAAAATACGAGGTAAGTTTCTCTCATGTTCACGTCCTTAATTGTAATGAATTTGAATCGCTTCAGCTTTTTCTCCACTTTGCCTGACACTGTTGCTGTGTTTTATGTCAGGTAACAGAGGAAACCATCTCTAACCTGGTGCACAACGAGGACATAGCACAGGGCCTCAAAGACACTGAAAATACTTATGAGGAGGTGAAGAAGAACGTGAGAAAATGCCAGGACAAGGCTAAGAGGAAGCGTCTCCAGGATGGCCAGGAGGACAACTTTAAGGTTGGGGACCTAGTCCTAAGGAAAAACATTAGGGATGCACAACGCAAAGGCGGAAAGCTTGGACAGGAGATGTTGGGACCCTTTCAAATAGTGAGAATAGAGGACAAAAGTGCTGACCTGGTGTCTGAAAAAGGCAAGAAATCTCACAAAATTAACATTGATCAATTAAAGCATTATGTCCAGCCAGAGGAGAGGATTCCTCACAAATTGAAAAAACTACATTCCTCTCCTCTGGCTGGACCATCACAAGACACGCCACCAAAGGAAGACCAGCACAACTTCTTAAAATTAGTATTTTACGTCACCTGCAATGTTCTCACTTTGTAAAGACACTGGTGCAGCTGAATGAGCACTGACGGGTTCACAATAGGTAAAGGTGTTGGGATTTCACATTTCATTTCTCATTTTGAATTGCTGTATTGTTCCTGAGGTGTGATTAACCAAATGTTTGACAGTAATGTGAGCTTCTTTGATATTTCACCTCTCCTTACAGATTGAGTGCACCAGCTGCCCAAAGTGGTAACATACGCTTTGCACAAGCAACCCATCAGTTGAAGGGGACTATTTCTGCAAAGCTTGCCTGTCATAATTAATGTCCGGACTGTCACCAGTTAATCCAACACCAGTTAAACCGTGACACCGGCTTTGAAGGTGTATCAGACCGCACAGCTCTGCAGGACTTCTTGGTCTCCGACACCGAGAGCTTCTGGGCCGCAGTGGGACGTCAGAGACAACCACTTGATCCTCCCTCAGCTCGGTGCAGGACTGTGACCTGAGCCGAGGGAGGATCAAGTGGTTTGAGGGAGGGAAGCTAAATGTGTCTGGTAAGATAACACAGGAGTAATTGGGTTTAAAGAGTTGGTTGTTGAAATACACAGACTCTGTATTAGTAGATTGTTTTTCATACTACCTTGTTAGAAACATTTCAAGTAAACAAGTCCATATACAGCTAAGGCATCATCATGCAAAGTCACCCTTGTGTGTCTAAAGGTACACTGTAAAAACTGGGATTGGGGTTCATTAATATTTACCAAATAAATCTTAGTAACCTATACATAATAAAAAAGATTATGTGCAGTTTGGAATCACATTGAGCTGAATTCAACAAATTTCAATCATTAATTAATTACATTTTACTCAGTTTTCTCCAATTTAAATCAGCTATGAATCCTTGAGTAGAATTTAATCATATTTTATCAGGAAAGTCAAAAATGCATATAACTGAAAAATTTTACTCATTGGGAGGTATCTGGTTTTCTTCACCTTACGCACTTCTACCCAAGTCATTTTGTGCCACATGGATAATTGGACATCCGCCATTATTTACCTCCAGCCTCCATGCACTGCCAACTTCCATAAGGTAAGACTTGTTTAATTATTTTTATCAATCAAATCAATCAATCAAGCTTTATTTATATAGCACCTTTCATACAAATCAAGTGCAACCCAAAGTGCTTTACAGCGATTGAAAACAAGAAAGAAGCAGAAATGAAACAATGGCAAGACATTTTAGGGGACAATAATAATAATAAGAAAAATAGTAATAATACAAATTAAAAATAGGAACAGCATAAAATTAAATAAAATAGAGACCAATGCACACCAAAATAAAATATGTGTAATTTAAATAAGTTAAAGCATTCAAATTAAGAATAAAAAAGTTAAGTCAAAGAACAATTTATAACCAAGTTGCATTGTTTTGCGTTAAAGAGCTGTAAATCAAAATGATGCTATAATTGACCTAGTCTGTCATCTTTGATTCGACTCAAAACATGGCAAGGACCCAAAAAGTCAATGTTTAAATTTACTTCATTTTCGTTTAATCAAGTCTTTTATTATGTTTGTGCACGCTCTGGCTGGTGTTGTGCTAATGTAACCCCAAGTTCACAGAGTCTGTAACATTTACTCTGTTACAAAGGACCGTCTCTTTTGGCTGTAAAATCTAAAAGTGTTCTTGCTATTACAGGATGCTGATGAAGACCACGTGTTGCAGGACCTCGCTCTATAGACAATAAAAATCTACCACATCAAGACTGATACGTCAGAGGGCCCCGACGACATCGGTATTGTGGTAGAGGGCATAAAAGTCCTGACCGCTCTGGGCAACCTTCCAAGGGCTTGTGCCATGCTCATTGGGTTGGCATATGCAGTCAATCTTGCTGATCCCAAAGAGCTCAGGTACACACTGGAAGTCTTCCAGAAACTCCTCCTCGAGCTGGACCGTTCAAAGCTGTCCCCAAAAGTAAACAGCCTCAAGAATAAGCTACTAGCTTAAGCTAAAGGACCCTTGCAGAATGAAAGGGAAGTGTTAAGTCACTCAACTGGTTACCTTCAAGGCTTTGTTTAATGCTTGAGTTTTGGTGTTGCAGGTGGTTGTTTTTAGAAAAATCCATCAACCATACTTACTTGAGGGGAGTGGCATCGTGTGTGTGACTTAATAGGCAGCTGTTCTTTTACCTTGTGATGTACTGTGTACATTAGGGGTGCAAATGGACATGTTTTATTAAGGAATTTGGATTTGCACAAATGTATAATGTGATTGATCAAGTGAGTCCTGTTTTAGCAAGTAATGAAGAAGTAAGGCACATGCTAGTACTTCTAGCTAAACTTCTCAGGTTAAAAAATGATTGTGGTCAATTAAGCCATTGGTATTTTGCACAAATAAATGTTTATGCCTGCAGTTCTTTTTATGCATGGTGATTTGTTCACCCAATTTTAGTAAACTGTGGCACAAAGGAGGCATTGGGTGCTTCTCAAAGCTCTAAACTACAGTCTCCTCGCTCCTCGGCCGAACCGGAAGTAGTTACCGACGCGCCATTTTAACTTGCGTCCCAAAGCTCTAAACGCTCCTGGAGGAGAGAGGAGCGAGGAGCGAGGAGACTGATCCGAGGAGGGATAATCGAGGAAACACGAGAGCAGACTTTGCGGAAGTCTATTCTCTGACAGACACGCCCCCTTATCGGATATCACTCACTGATTGGACGCTGCAGCGGCTCGGACTTAACCGAAACTTAACATCAGCTGAGTTTAATAACAGAGAAAAGATGGACCTTAAAACAGTCATTAAGGGTGCCCTGAAACAGATCTAAACAGTCACTAAGGGTGCCCTGAAACAGATCTAAACAGTCACTAAGGGTGCCCTGAAACAGATCATAAACATCCGTCGGTTTCTAAACAGTCTGTATGTGATGAGCTGAGATTAAAAAGTGTTTGATGTGAGTTTTAAAAACAAAATACTGATCGCAAAATCATAAATTCAACATTACAGAGGATGGATGTTATATCTGATTGTTTTTGTCAGATTCACTGTCTAATGAAATAGAGTAATAGAGTCTAATATCATAGATAGAATATATATTAATGATCAGTTATTCCTCCTGTTAGTTTCCCTGTTTGTTCTGGTTTTCTTCATGAAGGGAAGTCTGACAGTAAAGTTTGTCTGTTAGTAAAAACACTTGTTATATTTCCTGTCAGGTTAATAAAGTTTCATACGAGGCTGATCATTAATGAGCACAGGGTTTGCATGTTGCATGGTTTCTATTTTCCCTTAAAGTAATAAGTAAAGTAATAAATAATTTAATAATGAGGATAATTTACTGATGAATCGATCTGTGATGCTTCAGGACAGAATAAACAGAGAGCAGATTCTCTTCATGTGCAGGTGTGTGTTAAACAGGTAAACACAGAGACAGAGCTCTGTTACTGTTTATATTGATCAGAGTTATTACAGTGAACATGTGTGTTAAACAGGTGTGTGTTAAACATGTAAACACAGAGACAGAGCTCTGTTACTGTTTATATTGATCAGAGTTATTACAGTGAACATGTGTGTTAAACAGGTGTGTGTTAAACAGGTGTGTGTTAAACAGGTGTGTGTTAAATAGGTGTGTGTTAAACAGGTGTGTGTTAAACAGGTAAACACAGAGACAGAGCTCTGTTACTGTTTATATTGATCAGAGTTATTACAGTGAACATGTGTGCAGACACAAACAGCTGTTAAAGCCGTCATCACAAACCGACGTCGCTTCACGTGACGCTCCGGAGGAGAGGACGTCTCATTTCTCTAAATACAAATCTCCTCTCTCCTCTCTCCTCTGGTTTCATTTCCTCGCATCTCTGGTGTGCGGGACTAAGACGCGAGGAAGAGACGCGAGGGAGGGACGTTTAGAGCTTTGAGATGCACCCATTGTGTGAATTAGACATAGAACAATTATGGCAACAAATGAAGTTAAGGTGTTAACTTAGATTTGGGAGCAGGACCACGCCTAAACCACACCCTCAATCACCTGACAAGCCTACTTAAACGTAGCAAGACTACTCAATCGTTCGTCTGTTGCTCTTCAACCCACCCTCCCTCACCTTGCTCTGCTTCAATTGCCCTTTTTCTTACCCCTTACTACTCAACGCTCTTTTGAGCCCTTGTCTAATTCCAGGTACTGCCTGGGATCAAGATCAGCTCCGGCTAGGATAACGCCGAGACGTAATCCCCATCCTGAGTCTCCATCTGCCGGGCTATACGACGCACAATAAATCATTACATGTTCAAACTTATATTCTCGTGTGGTGTGGTCCTTGCTAGTGAAAGTGACATTCAATATTATTGAATAGATTTAAACAAACAAAAGGGCTCCATGGTGGTGCAGTGGGTAGTGCTGTTGCCTCACAGCTAGAAGGTTCCTGGTTCGGATCCCCGGCCGGGTTTAAAATCTACTCAATTATATTACGCGTCACTTTGTTGCCATCATTTTTTTAAGCTACCATTGCTCACATTATTTAGAGTGTATACACTAACAGCGTTGACGTCACAGGGTGCTTCTCAAAGCTCTAAACTGCAGTCTCCTCGCTCCTCACTCGAACAGGAAGTACTTACTGACGCGCCATTTTAACTTGCGTCCCAAACGCTGCTGGAGGAGAGAGGAGCGAGGAGACTGATCGGAGGAGCGATAATCGAGGAAACACGAGAGCGGACTTTGCGGAAGTCTTTTCTCTGACAGACATTTTATAGCTCTCCATGCATGTCATCAACTGTGAAATTGTGTGTGATGGCTTGATGCCCTTAGAGCTGTGATTGTTACCACCTGAGGAGTAATCCAGTGCTGTCTTATCATTAAGAGGGAAAGAGGAAATAACAGCGGAGCTGATAAAGCTCCGCACAGCACACGAAGGACTCTTCACGGGGAAGAGACACACAGCCAAGAAGGCCTGGACGTGAGTTGTCAGTTTTGGTGTATCATGTTATCATGCTGACCAACAGAAACACCTGAGCACATTCATCAATGCTCTGTGGAGAAAGAGTTTTCTTGTATGTTGTGGTATAGTCTGGCATTTGCAGTCATAAATCCCCTGTGACTGACATGACACTCATATTTAGGCTGACAGTACAAAGGATGAAATACACTGACCTAATATTCAGGCCCTACAGTGAAATCATCCGGCTTCTTGGCATGGAGGGAAGGCTAACCACCAGCCAGGTGTCCAAGAAATGGGACAATCCGAAGCGTAGGTACAAGGTGAGAAGGTTCAATGTTCATGCATGCATTTCTCTTGTTCTTTTATATATATATACATATACATATATATATTATGGGTGCAACGATACTCAAAATCCACGGTTCGGTTCGGTTCGATACGTTTTCGATACAGAAAAAGAGAAATTTCCATGACTTTTTTTTTTACTTGTAGTTTATTGAAATTTCCAACATTTGTTTCAGCTCAAAAGCTGTTTTTAAATTAAATTAAATGTATCAAGGGCAGCTACACCTGACACATGTTCTGCTGTGCATGGGGGAGTTGCGTGTGTGTGTGTATGTGTGTGTGTGTGTGTCTGTCTGTCTGCGTGCGCATCTGCCGTGCGCGATAGAGAGCAGAGGAGAATTGTGAACGCGCGACCATGTAGAGACAGAAATGACATCCCGTCATGTAAATAAGATAAATAACATAAAGATATTTAGTCTGTTACATAAAAGAACAAGGTATAGACCTGATCTATGAGAGAGGGAACCTTAAATCACTTCTGCTTTGACTTCCAAGGGGGGGCGGGACCCGACGGGTGCGCCCCCGATGTAACGGCAGGAAAACACTGTTTGGTATCAGGCTGAAGTCTACAGAGCATGCAGTATAAGACCACAAGTAATGCATATACACACTTTAAAAACATATCATCCAGTCTAGCATCACTAGAGGACCACGGAACAACTCTGCTCTGCAACCAAAGCGGATCACTCGTGCTTCCCTCTCATGCGCGCACTCACACACACATTCGTGAACATATGAACCCAGCAGACCGTCGTATGGTGAAATATAGATTTCCATATGAAGCACAGTTAAAACAAACGTGACCAGCCTGGACTGAATGAATGTGGGAGGAGCGCGCAGTTCAGTGGACCTGCGCTAGACAATGCAGCCCAGAGGAGTCAGAGCAGGTCCTCTGAACTTTCAGCACAGAGCGCCTCGTCAGAAGTTGATCAAATAAATATAAAATTGCGTATCGTTCGGTTCATAGGGCGTACCGAACCGTGACCACTGCACTGCTGGCGGCTACTGGGGGTACCCGCCGGTGGCGATGGGCTCAGCGGCTTCGGGGGCTCCGGCTGCCTCGGGGAGTTCTGCTTGCAGAGATCTTCCGTGGCGCCGGTTTCTCAGGTGCGGGGGGTTCAAGTAATGGCTGTGATGCTCGAAGATCAGGCCACGGTAAGCACTGACGAGCGTGCCAGGAGCACGTTAGAAAGCATGGGGGATGAGGACATGTCAGATGAGGATCTGACGAAAGTTTCCCAAAAAAGGAAAAATCTTGAGACCAAAGGAAAAACGAAAACCTCAAAACAAGTGAGCAGAAACAGAAGGGTGTCATTTGACTCAGAGAGCGACTTCTCACTGACTCAGGAGGACTCTCGGCCCGCCTACCCCCCGGCTGACATTAAGTCCTTCCTTATACGGACCAAAGGGTCCAGGCTGCCTAAGGTTGGGAGGAACTTCCCCGACCTGAGGCATTTTATCAGGTCAGCCCAGCCCCTGACCAGGAAAGGCGTGAAGGTGCTCTCAGAGAGGGAAGTTTACAGACTCAAGAAGCACATTGGTAGGGTGAAAGCTCAGATTGGTTATGATGATGATGATGATGATGAAGACTGTTAGGTGCTTTTTACTGACCGCTCTTAGTGTTGTTTTTTATTTTGTACCCATGGGGGATTTTATTATCAGTACCCTGAACCTGAACGGGGTCAGGTCTGATTTTAAACGCGCCGCTCTTTTTAAACTGATGGAGACTAAGCATGTTGATATTGTGTTTTTACAGGAGACCCACAGCACCTCAGACAATGAGAGTGACTGGAAGAGGGCTTTTAATGGGGAGGTGATTTTAAACCACAGGTCCAGTCTGAGTGGGGGGGGGGGGATTTTATTCTCCAGGAGTTTCTTACCTTTTTCTTTTACTGTAGAGGAAGTTGTTCCAGGTGCTTTAATCAAAGTGAAAGCTGTGTTCGAGAATGTCAAACTTGTGTTTTTAAATGTCTATGCTCCCACCTATGGGGTGGAAAGGATTTTTAAACATTTTAAACGAGTGTGTTGGAAAAAGTGAGGATGATGGTTTTATGTTGTTTGGGGGGGATTTTAATGCACTGCATTCAGGCAGCTGACGGAGAGTCAGGAGCAGTCTGACGTGTGGAGGTTTTTAACAGTCAGCACAGACAGTTCACCTGGAGCCACAGTAGGGACAGGGTTTTATCTCAGGCCAGACTGGACCGCTTTTCTTGTTTTAAACACCACTTAAATATTTTTAAACTGTGTTTTATTCAGCCTGTGGGTTTTAGTGATCACTGCTTAGTCTCCTGTCGTGTTTTTATCAAGAATATTCATTTAAAGAGCGCCTATTGGCATTTTAACACAGCCCTTTTAACAGACCAGGCTTTTAGAAATGCTTTGAACTGTTTTTGGTCATCCCACAGAGAGAGCAGGCCTGCCTTCACTAACATACAGCAGTGGTGGGATGTGGGGAAGACCCAGATTAGACAGCTCTGCCAGCAGTTCACTCGAGGTGTCACTACAGACTTGGCCCGGTCTATGAGGGATCTGGAGACACAGGTGATAGAGCTGCAAGTTCTAGCAGACTCTACGGCAAATCGAGGGCATTTGGAGTCCCTCAAGTCCAAAAAGTCGGCCATAGCCAACCTGCTGGGCGTCTCGGCACAGGGAGCTCTGGTCAGGTCCAGGTTTCTGAACGTGGCCCACGTGGGCTGGAGCGCAAAAACGGACAAAAGGAAGATCATTCACAGCCTACGTGTGTGTGTGTGTTTTACAGGGCGACAGGAGATCTGGACTCCTTCCAGCAGGTTTGGTATTTTAAACAGGTCCTCTGCTCTGTGGCAGGGGACACGCTGCAGTTTGGAGGTGTGCTCATGTGAATCATGTATCTATTGTATGTATGCATTTATTTATTAAAATGACATCAAAGTGTATGTAAGATTAATAATGTAGTTTTGATAGGAGCAGTCACTCACTCAAGCAACCTTTCAAGCAGGGAGTATACTTTCCTCCTTATAGGTTTCACTTGAATTTCTACACAATGGTGGTCCTCAGGTAAATAATATACATTTGAATTAGTGACATTTTACCTCTTTTGTTTAAATCATCCTTTATTGACAGTATGGCAGTAGTGCCTATCCCCTCTGTTACGTGTCTGCAAGTCGCATGACATGAAGGTCAGAGGTCATGGACAGGGACACTAACAAAAAGAAACTTCAAACCCTCAAATACAAACAGATGTAAGGCCTTTGGGGTCTAAAAGGTGGAGTGGAGGTGTAAAGCTCCACAGCCACCCACTAATACTACAAAGAGGAGACAAACTAAGGAACAGGCCTAAACCAACTGTAATCTGAAAAAACTCTCCTGAGAGATCAATCCTCTTTTTAATGATCCTTTAGTCACCCTCCTTCCCTCCACAATACATCCACAAACATACACACTCTCTCACAACACACTCTTCAAAACAAACCCAGAGAAAACAACTGAAGGTGTTGTCTTCTCTGTTGCACACACCTAACTGAGGGAAAGGAGCTCCTTTTATTGAGCAGCCAGGCTGATGAGCTCAAGCTGGGTACAATGAGGGCAGGTGCTCTCAATGATGGGCTCGTTAGGAGCCCTGGAGGTCACAGACTACCTCCATCTGTAACACATCCTATATGTACATTAATGCTGTGCTTGTGACCTTCAACAACTCCCTCAATAACTTCCAGTGAAAGCTATCCTTTTCAGTGAGATTTGACCTGCAACTATTCTTCACAGGTTTTCAGTTTATCAGTGCTGAACTGCTGCTTTCAGGATTTCTCATGCCATGAGACTTGTCTGAGTTTTCATGAGCTTCCTGTTATGCATTGAAAGATTCAGAATGTATTTATTGTCATTTACATTTACACATACAAGGAATTTGACTTGGTGTTCTTCTGTGCTAAACAATCAACATACAAATAGATAATTTTAGAAAATAAATAAAATAATATTATAAATTAAACACAAAATGTGCAATGGAAGAACTGTGCAGGTATGTTTAACATTACATGCAGCGTAAACAGAAAATGTAAAGTCCAGTGTGCTTTAATGTTACACATAGATTCAGCCTTCATGTTACTGTAATGTTCTCTGACTGAATGAAGCTGTGAACAAGCATGGGTTTCCTCTGAGGTATTAATGTTATTTCAAATGTAATTATTAGTTTTTTTATGATTTTCAATTGTAATTCTTTTTTCATCTTTTTACAACATTCATACATTTACAGATATTCATAAACCCACAAAACAGGAAACAATTGTGTATCTGCTTCAGTCAGCAAGCAGATTTTATATATATATATATATATATATATATATATATAGATAGATATATATATTGATATAGTGGATATAGATATATATATATATATATCTTGGCAACCTTTTTCCATACGTTCTGCAAATGAGAGATGACTGAGTGGGACTTCTCTCTTTCAACAGTTAGGTGGACAAACATGCTAATGGGGTGAGGGGTGAACACACCTCCCTTTTGATGCTAGACCATGGAAGAGCCCCCTCTGGTGGAATAGACCACTGAGCTCTGTGTCGGAGGCTAAATGCATAGTGATAGAATAATAATTTAGGAAGTCCCGGACCACATCTGTCTACTGGGAGTTGAAATTTTTCTAACTCCTTGGTCGTTTCCCATTCCAAAGAAATTTTTTACATAATCGATCAAACTGTTTAAAATACTTTATAGTATTTCTTTCTTGTTGTTTTATTTGTCAGTATGTCGGCGTAGCTATGTAGCTATGCTAACTAGCGCTAGCACTTATCCATGATAAATAAAAATCATCCACTAGATCTTCAAATCTGCAGAAGTGGGGAGTAAAACCGACCTCTGCCAGAAAGGCAGCAGGACCTTTCTGAAGGATTGGTCACAGATTTAGTGTTTCTTCTTGTTTTATTTTTCAGTATGTAGATGTGTGTCTTGGTACACAGCTACAGCTTACCTTGTTTTTTTGAGCATAAACTTTAAATACATGTTTTTGGGACCTCTTAGACCAATATATATTGATGAAAAAAGCATGATATGTCCCCTTTAACTGTACATTGCCCAGTCATTTTTACATGAAATATATGAATAATTAAAATTTGTGAACCCTAAAAAGGGTTAAAATAAACACATTTGAAGTGTTCCCCCTAACTCTGGTTATGAGTTATTTATGGTATATCTGAATGAACTCACATGTTGTGTTGCATGTACTACAAATGAGATTATAACTTCAACACCTGAGGAGTACATTCTAACTCAGAAAAAGGGGTTCAAGTTTAACTAAAAAAAAATAGTGATTTACACACTGCTTTTGAGTTTATTCGATGGTCTCACATGTACACTAAAATGTAGTAGTTTTTGACTCCCAGGGAGTTTATTCCAAAATGCAAAATTTGCTGTGTACTTTTGAGAGCTCCTCCTAGAGTTTTTCTCCGATTCAGTCCAAACAAGGCACATTCTATAGCAGACATATTGACGATTAAATTACTGTTAAAGGAATTCTGTTCAGACTAAAATTGTGGGCGTGGCACACTGTCAAGTTTTTTGGTTTTCTTGGCAATCTGCCAAAAACCACCTGAGGCAGTATATACTCTCAGATCTTGCTTTCGCATCATGTGATGGCAAATATCAGGCGACGGTTTACATGTGGCAGCGGCTCACGTAGGCGGCGGCCGCGGGTGTGCGAGGGCCCGTTCATCGCCGCTTGTGGCTTTAATTATTTTTTCTTTTAAACCTGTAGCATTTCACTGGGCTGAGGTTTCAGGGAGAAAATACCCAATTGTCCCCCTCATGCAATGTCCCTCCTATCAGATGACTATACAAGAGTATTTTAGGAAGGTTTGTATCTTGTCCAAAGTAATACCTAGGATATTCTTTATCAGGTACACTTAGTGTCTGAAGTTGTAGGTCACATACAAACTTAGAATGCTACTAGATATCATTTGGAAAAGAGCTGCAGTACCTGATGTAGGTATGACCATTTTGAGATGTTGAGCCAAAATAGTCCTTCAGGTTTCTGCCTGATAAAGGAAGTTTGCAACATTTAGCAAGTAACAGTGGCAAGGCTCTGCTCATGGTGGACAAACATGAGACATAATCTTATCTTGATGTTATGTCTAATAATATAACAAAGAGTAGGGTCTGGACCTGCTCGTTATGTTAGGTGTCTTGTGATGACAGGGAGAACAACATACTAAAATAATTCCTGAGGGGAAATTCTTTTTTTTTATTCTGGCCTCAACCATGCTACACACATAGGCCAGATATACACACACATGCACAAACAAAAACATTGCACATGACATTTTTATGAACTAGTGCTATATATACATACAGACTTTTTGATTGATCAATCAAACGCTTGCCTTGTTTTCACCTGGAAATATCAAATGACTGACCACTCATTTGATATTATACTTTTTATTTTTGTCACTTCTTTTCTTTAGTACTTCTTATGATATGCAAAGCATGCATGGGGAAGATGCTTACTTTCATCACACATGGAAGTGAACTGTACACAAAGCACTGGATAAATCATGACCTGCACTGATGTTTTAAGGGACAGTCATTTTGTCAAAGTAGAGACCTGCTCATGAACCAGGAGAGGGGTGAATGATGTTACCTACAAACTGTTGAGCCCTGTTTAATAGGGACAGGGGTCTGTTTCTGAGGGTCTTTGAGTTTCTGAGTCTGCACTGTAGTTCATACACTCACTGATAAACCACACTACTGTAGATAACAATGTTTTTTTAAGCCACTCAGCACTTCTGACCATATTTACCTTCTCCATCTCTCTTTCACTTTTTTGCAGTGGTAAAACCTGGGAGGACACATGGGAGCCAGCCAGTGAATTTCAGAACCACACCACCACTCTTTAGTCTCTTCCTTCTCTGGTCCAGCCAACCAGGTGTCGGCATGAGTGTCGAGCGACCAGAAAGCTCTGCTAACTAAAGTTGATTGGCCTGTTGCACCTATATATTTATCTACATGTGTTTACATTTCATGTTTTCTGTTTGCTGAATTTCAGTAAAGTTTTTGCACATACTTTGTCTGTTTTTGTTTTATTCTTGAAGGTCTCAAACACCTTTTGAATTTCTCCTTTCTCCTGAATTTCTCATATCTTCAATTTCCAAGAGGTACACGTAAATATCTGCAGGATCATGTTGTGTAGAACTATGTGACTTGCATGGCTCTTTATGTGCTGTAAATGCTGCTACTGCCATCGTGGGGGACTTGTCTGTGTGTTTGTGATATGTCTCAGCTAAATTTTAGAATACAAGTGGAACAATATATTATAGTGTTTTGTGCCAGTCAGTTGGAGGACTTATATACTCATCTCTCCAACTGAAGTAACGACCACATATACTGACTAGGTAGATCAGGTCTAACAGAGGTGGAACACCTGAGGTTGTAGAGACCTATAGTAAGTAGTTGTAGCAGTTTTTTCCTAGTGTCCTTTTTGCTTATTTACAGCCATGGCAGCTTCTGGGCTATACACAAACATGTGATGCTCCATCTGTAAACTTGAACAACAAAGATTACCAAGATTACCAAAGAAAATTGAATGAAAATCCATTAATCAAGAAATTCACATTATAGACTTCTCCCATGAATATTCATGCAACTAACTGCTCTCAATTTCACACATTGACTATACACAGTCCAGACATGTGCAAACATGTAAGAAAAAAAATTAAAAAGTGACAAGACTTGCCCTATTACCCCTCTAGAACTCTACGCTCCCAACATGCAGGCTTGCTAGTTGTACCTAAAATCTGTAAAAGTAGTATGGGAGGTGAACCTTCAGTTATCAGGCCCCTCTCCTTTGGAATCATCTACCAGGGTCCGGGAGGCAGACACCCTTTCCACTTTTAAGAGTAGGCTTAAAGCTTTCCTTTTTGATAAAGCTTATAATTAAAGCTGGCTCAGGCTTGGACCAGCTTTTGTCATGCTGCTATAGGCCTAGACTACCGGGGGAACTGGCGCACTAACACACTGGGATCCTAGCTCACCCCCTTCCCCCCAACCCCTTCATCACTTACTTTAACTCTGCCTGTCCCATTAAAGTTACTAACCATAGTCCTTTCTGGAGTCACTGAGCTCCATTGTCTCGTAGATTCCTCTGAGCTGCCGTAGACGTCCTCCTGCTGTGGACGTTCTGGACTCCAGCAGCAACAGCTTCTACTACTCGTCTCATCACTATCACCTCTCTCTCTTACACCCCTCTATCTGTCTTTCCAGATCCAACTCAGTCGAGGCATGATGGTTGTCTAACATGAGTCTGGTTCTGCTCGAGGTTTCTGCCTGTTAAAGGAAGTTTTTCCTCACCACTGTAACTAGCTAAATACTGCGATGTGCAATGCTCATGATGGATTAAGGTGGGTCAGACTGAGTCTTACCCTGTCTTGGTGTTGGGTCTCTGTTCATAATTTGACATAGAGTGGTCTAGACCTGCTCTGTTTGTAAAAGCGTCCTGAGATAACGTTTGTTGTGATTTGGTGCTATACAAATAAAGATTGATTGATTGATTGATGATTGATTGATGAAGACTTGCTCCACAATACAATGGTAACAAATACTAAACTAATTCAATTAACAGAAATAACAGACATCCCCTTTATTTTTCTTTCATTGTGCAGAACAGGAAAATAAATATTGGAAATGTATTGAAAAAATGATAAGAGGGATTTAATATATAAGTATACACCCAATGTAGCAGTCCAAAAAAAACCAAAAAAAACAGCCAGACATGGTTTGACATGAAGGATTTAGTGTTGTTCTATGGTTTGTACATAAGAATGTTTGGTATGAAATCGCTCCTGGTTCAGACCATAGACTGTATATAATAGGTTCAGACGAATGAAGAGTCATGCCTTTGTTTTCTTCCCATTGGCTGCCTTTGGTGTCAGTCATAGGTGGAATGCGGAAGCTGTAAAAAAAACCGGTATATTCTGTCTATTTTGTCTCAAATAAATCGAATAACCTACCATCTCTAATTTTTTTAAATATTTTTTTTTAAATCAAGATTTAATATTTCTAGTACTTTGGCTGTAATGTATACAAAACTGGATAAATCTTTTGAACTGGGAGGAATGATATACCAAAACCCTTCCTGTAGTAGAATAATGGCTTAAACATTCACAAAAAAGCTGAAACATTCACTTTCTATAAATGAATCGTTAAGTTTCATCACAATTTCTGCTTGGGCTGCAGGAAATGTTTAATAAAGTCAGTGTATATACGTTTTTGCAACCCTAATTGTAGGGTATGGAAGACCTACCTACCCAAATTCCTGTTTTTATATCTTGCACAAACAAATAAATACACTTTTTTTTTGCATTGACCATCTAGATGCAGTTCAATAAATACTACGGCTGCAAGAGATGTATGATATTTTCAGTGGATATATCTTTTCAGGACCCTATTTAACATACTATTATGGAAACTTAAAGAACTACAAATATGGCGCTGATTTGTATCGCGATGAATGACGTAATGATAGGGACTTGTAGTTTTTCAAACTTTCTGTGTGTTTCTTGGATTTAAAGCAGTAAATACTAAAGTCAGAAAATACTTGGGGGTAATACATGTATGTCATTATCTAAACATATATTTTGTTGGTAAATTGATCAAAAGTAGTTTTAATCACGTTACCTATTGTTGATAGCACCCCCTGTTGGTGAATATCCTGACATGAGTCTAAGTGCTCTCTAAAACAGTTGGTCCCATGCCTTTAACTCTTTTTGTTGCTGACTTATAAGCTTTCAAACATGCCCTGAGGTCAAGGTTCAAAGGTCATTATTACAAAGCAGGGGTCATTTACAAATATGTTACTCTCCCGAATAAGACCTTTCCAATGATGTATGTGGTTCAGCTCTAAACCAAAAACCTCTTGAGGTCTTGAGGATGTACTCTCAGAGAGCACTTTGAAGGCACAGTACAGCAAACTTTGTATCCTGTGTTTGTTTGTTTGTTTTTTGTTATTTTGTCTGTTTATCTGTTTGTTTGGTCTTTTGCTACTTAGTTTTTGTTGTTGTTTTGATAGGATATAGCTGAAAATGTGGGAGAGTATAGGCTTGGAGGCCCCCCTTAAAGGCTTGGTGCAGGATTTTGGCTGCATGGTCAAAAGTCTGAAGTCTACATGAAATTGAGTTTTCTGACAGATAAGTTAATGGAAGGTAAGTAAGTACATTTACGACAGTAATGACTACTAATGTGCGTTGCTGAGATCATACATATGTAGTTTGTGCTGCCTTACCACTTCATCACATTTCACAGTCAAATTTTGCAGTCCAAATTTTTACTCCACTAGACTTAATTGCCATCTTTTGTACCTACAGTGCCATAAGGATGGAGGTTTTACACAATTGATTATATAATAGGCTCTTATACAATCAATGTGACAAAGACCAAGGAGCTGATTGTGGATCTGAGGAGGAACAAGGCACCAGTGACCTCTTTTTCCATCCAGGGGGCCAGTGTGGACATTGAAGAGGACTACAAATACCTGGGGGTGACAATAAATTGGACTAGAGCAGGAACACTGAAGCCGTCTACAAAGACGTCCTGAGCCGCCTCTACTTCCTGAGGAGGCTGAGATCCTTCAACATCTGTAGGACGATGCTGAGGATGTTCTCTGAGTCTGTGGTGGATCAGTGCTCTCCTGTTTGCTGTGGTGTGCTGGGGCAGCAGGCTGAGGGGAGTGGATGCAAACAGACTGAATAAACTCATGCATAAGGCCAGTGATGTTGTCGGGTTGGAGCTTGACTATGACGGTGGTGACAGAGAGGAGGACTCTGTCAAAGCTCCATGCCATCATGGACAACATCCACCAACCCCTCTACAACATGCTGGTGAAACACAGGAGCACATTCAGCGCAAGACTGATCCCCCCTAAATGCACCACAGAACGCCACAGGAAGTCATTCCTGCCTGTGGCCATCAGCCTGTACAACTCCTCCCTCTGATCACTGAACTATATTATGTACTCTGTGCAATACACTGTGCAATATCCCTGCCACTTTAACATCCTGTATAATACCTTCATTCCCAGCACTTTTGTACATAGCGCACTGTAACTATTCTGCGCTTCTGTATATACTTGTGGCAACTCGAGGGGGAGATAGGATAGATTTTATGTCATGTTAAAGGTACAAATTGTCCTTAATGATTTTAGAGCCAGCAATGCCACCTTGGGAATTTCACCCAAAGAATTAATGAAAGAGGAAGCTTAAATATAAGACACTCAGGTTTGTTCCACCTCTTAAAGAGCCGGAGACGTGGTTCTAAGTTTAACAATATGTCCTTTTATCTTAACAATGGTAAAATGACAATAAAAATACCACACACACACACACACACACACACACACACACACACACACACACACACACACATACTGGTTTCTATTTGGTTTGGGGACCAAGTTTCTGAACATTACTTGTGGGGACCACCCTTTCTGGAGGTTCTTCAGGTCTGAAAAAAATCAGCTACAATTGCCATTGCACGGTTAGCTCATACACACCTTGAAGTTTGTGGATTGATGAAGTAATGTGTTGACCATGCTTATTGGGGACAATCAGAAAACGTGGCAAACATGGTTCAAGGGGACCTAATTTAAATATGATTTGCATAACTCACACATTACTATGTGGTTTATGGGGACATAATGAAATAATCCTCCAATTATTAAAACACACCTGTTCTCAGAGTATTAGAGGTTTCACTACAAAAATGTTAAAGCATATACATCCACTGCTGTCACATTTACTAGTATCTAGCTGAAACAAAATGGTTCTCAACCCTTTTCATTGGAAAAGTTGCTAGTTGGCATTGTTTTTTGGTAATATAGAAGAGTTTTTAATAAGAATTGATAATGCTAAAGCAGACATTATAAGGTCTAATATAAGGAGTATTTATACAAAATAAATCAGGACATCAAAGTCAAAGTTTAAAAGCATGAATGAACTTTAGAATTAACCCAGCTAACCCAGCTAGTCTCAAATTTGACATTCATCAGCAGACTGAGGTATAAACCATACAAGCACTTCAGAAACTGCTTTGTAAATTAACAAGTAAACATAGAAATTGCATTCAACAAACATATAACATGGCTGGAGTACCAGCTTTGCTGTTATAGACATAAAACTTTAAGGTCTGCCAGTCACGGTTCTTGAGAACTCCTGGTTCAGCCTTTAAACGAACCGATTCATGTGCTGCTGCCAGGGTCTTCTTTTCTGTGCTGCTTTACCTACAAGTGAGCAGAAAAAAACATTGCAATAAATACAATCCTTGTATCCATATGGTGTATATGCTACCAACTAATTTAGAGGTTAAATAATGGCTGCAGTGAGTTGGGGCCAGTATTTTTCAAAGAAAGAAGAGGAAGACAAATGATAAATCAGGGTTTGTCAGCCAAACTGTCCGGACCATAAGTATTCAAGACTCATAAAACATGTCTTTCAAATCATGTGTCTTTAACCCTCCCACTACAATGCCTAAGTAGGTATGTGTATTCTGAAACACCCAAGTATGAACACACAACCACAGCCACCAAGAGCAAGTCATGATCTTGCTGAGCTTCCTGCCAGGTAAGAAACGACACTATGACTTCAAGGGACATTCAGGTTTTTTCTAAACATGAGCTGTATTTTAATGAATTTAAGGTTCTTAATAACCCTTTTTTAAATTATTCCAACAGATCTCATTAAAGAGAGTCCTCTAAACAGGTTCCAATTGCTTCAATACAGTTATGGGGGGATATGATCAAAGGGTGTCCACTAACAGTTCAGCAGCTACGATACTGTGCTAGTGGATATTGAATCCGATCTTAGTCTGCGAAGTGGAGATCATGCAACTTGACCAAAAAGGTGAAATGTGTTTTATAAACTTTAGGAAACCTTGACATTAAAGTAAACTACTACAATTTGATTATAGTCCTTAGTGAAATTAGTTTCTTAATCAAACATTTATGTATTCATAAGGCTACTTTAGTCACTTCTAGCTACACAATGAGTGTTTACGGGTTCTTACTATCCATTTGTCTGTTAGTTATTCTGCAGTTATTCAGGCTGTTAGGGGCTAGAATAAAACAGTTAGGCCTAGGCAAGCTTGGCTGAGGCAGGAGGGGAAATCCATTTTTTCATTCATTATTTAATTATGAGGTCAAGAGTTTGCTTCTCTGGATAGATAGCAACAATATTAAAGAGCCCCATGTACTAATTCAATTATAATAAAAACAAGTTAATGTCTAAAATTTACCTTTTAGAAGAAGGTCTCACTGTACTGACACCAAAAGATACCTCTTCTTCCTCTGAGAGTGGTCTGGATCACTAAGTGTTGGTGGTAATGCATTCCCCTCAGTGCGTGGAAGAGTGTTCTCTGCTGATGGTTCTATATAAAAAAACACATTTTCATTAAAATACATCTATTGTATGAATGCTAGCAAACCTACATTTTTTTTTAAATGTTTTTGCACGAGGTGTAATAAGCTAATAACTGCCTGGCTGCTGCTGCCTAGGTCAAAAATGTCCTAATAACTAATTAAACCTATAATAATATCATCATACCTCTCGGACAAAGAGGGTTTCATATAAAGCCTTCCTCTAATACGAGCAAAGTAAAGCAAGGAAAAGCAAAACAAGGCCCGGGTTTACGCTTCCTCAAACTGTGTCTCTAGTGGCCAGGCAGAGGAGTAGGCTTCTGCAGGACGGACACCAGCTTCATGCAGGGTGGTCTGCAAATGTATTTTCAATACAGACTATTAATGTTAAATACAATATTAGTTGACTATGCATCAACCTCTGTCTATTCTCACACACACTGAAAAGAACATGCCTAGTGGGGACATTTCACACAACATCCCTTATGGGGACTGAGTGTCTCTAGTTCATCACTGTGAACACAACCCTTTTCCTCAAACACTGGAGTAAGGTGCGTTTAGGGGACATCGTTAATGTCCTAGAATATGGACACATTTAAGCAAATAGAAGGTCACAGTGGAGCTCCAAATGAATCCTTCATGTTTCATTAACATCTACCTTCTATGTGCATTACATGAGGCTACATGGCATCCCTCATTTACAATAGATATCCGTGATAATACAGTCCCTACCTTTATTAACCTGCTTAAGTAAAAAACAGAGGCATCAGAGAGTGATGTAGAAGGGTTATGGACAGAGAGCTACAGTCAACATGAATGTACCTGTGGATCAGGGTAATGTGGACCTGGAGCTTCCTCAAACTGTGTCTCTGAAGGCCAAGCAGAGGAGCAGGCTTCTGCAGGACGGACACCAGCTCCATGCAGGGTGGTCTGCAAATAGATTTTCAATACAGACTATTAATTTTAAATACAATATTAGCTTAACATGCATTAACCTCTGTCTATTCTAACACACAATGAAAAGAACATGCCTAGTGGGGACATTTCACACAACATCCCTTATGGGGACTGAGTGTCTCTAGCTCATTACTGTGAACACAACTCTTTTCCTCAAACACTGGAGTAAGGTGCGTTTAGGGGACATCGTTAATGTCCCAGAATATGGACACATTTAAGCAAATAGAAGGTCACAGTGGAGCTCCAAATGAATCCTTCATGTTTCATTAACATCTACCTTCTATGTGCATTACATGAGGCTACATGGCATCCCTCATTTACAATAGATATCCGTGATAATACAGTCCCTACCTTTATTAACCTACTCAAATAAAGAACAGAGGCATCAGAGAGTGATGTAGAAGGGTTATGGACAGAGAGCTACAGTCAACATGAATGTACCTGTGGATCAGGGGTATGTGGACCTGGAGCTTCCTCAAACTGTGTCTCTAAAGGCCAAGCAGAGGAGCAGGCTTCTGCAGGACGGACACCAGCTCCATGCAGGGTGGTCTGCAAATAGATTTTCAATACAGACTATTCATTTTAAATACAATATTAGCTGAACATGCATCAAAACCTGTCTATTGTCACACACAATGAAAAGAACATGCCTAGTGGGGACATTTCACACAACATCCCTTATGGGGACTGAGTGTCTCTAGTTCATCACTGTGAACACAACCCTTTTCCTCAAACACTGGGGTAAGGTGCGTTTAGGGGACATCGTTAATGTCCCAGAATATGGACACATTTAAGCAAATAGAAGGTCACAGTGGAGCTCCAAATAAATCCTTCATGTTTCATTAACATCAACCTTCTATGTGCATTACATGAGGCTACATGGCATCCCTCATTTACAATAGATATCCATAAGAACAGAGGCATCAGAGAGTGATGTAGAAGGGTTATGGACAGAGAGCTACAGTCAACATGAATGTACCTGTGGATCAGGGTAATGTGGACCTGGAGCCTCTTCAAACTGTGTCTCTAAAGGCCAAGTAGAGGAGCAGGCTTCTGCAGGACAGACACCAGCTCCATGCAGGGTGTTCTGCAAATAGATTTCAATAAATCAATTTAAAACCAAGCAAACCAGTGTTCAATTTGTGTTAGACTTATGGCATTCTGGCCACATACTTCATCCATTTCAGAGCTTTAAATTTCACTATAATATTTAAAATCATAGAGATGAATCAAATTCATATATTTTGATACATCCATCTATTGAATACCTCAGCTTTGTATTTGTCCCACATACCTTCATCCTCCATGGGCAGTCATCACCTCCATAATCATATGTTATCTCTTCTCCTTGTTGTATGTCATGAAGGGCAAACAAACATAAGTGGGGTTTCCTATTGAAATTAAGTTTTTTCATCCTACAATTTGGATGACTGTGCTCATCGTTGACAAGCCGTCCAAACGATCCATCATCTCTTGAGGCATCAATACTTTCAGGACAAAAGAGGAGAAATGGAAAAAATTTAAAACTGCGCTATCCAAATGAAAAGTGTTTCACTTGAGAAATATTTCAACCTTTGATAGTTAAATATATTCAAAATGCGGGACAACGTAAGGCTTTACCTGGCTTCAAGTCTCATGTTTTATCTAGGACATTCATTTATTAGATTTTTTTCATTGGAGTCAGCCAGGCAAACAAAACATTTTGAACTAACAACTTTTTTCAACTACACCACAACTTTTTACATGTAGAAAGTAAAATAAGTGCCTAACTTTTGTGTATGTGCCAAGAAATAAGTTTAGTGTAGTTGAGTTTAGGGATAAATGATGTGATGAAGCTCCAAATCTTACCACCATTTCTTCCTTCTCCATTTGAAAGAGAACATAAATGCCAAACATGCTGGGTGGTAAATGCTTCGTCTTCTGTTGGTTTCTGCACCATCAATCAGGTCCCCTCTGTACTCTAGTACAAAATCTCCTTTGGAGAATGAGGCTAAGGCAAATACACCACGTCCTGTTGACCAATATAAACAAAATATATTTTCAACAAGACAGAATACTATAAATGTTATTCTGCTGCAATATGTAGTCTAACAAAAACAAATTTTTCAAATGAAAAGTGACAATCACGCTGTCATAATTTGACTTCCTTTGACAGCAGCTTGTCATTTTGTTTATCTAATATAACCTGCAGATTATCAAAAGTGTACCTGCATCATTATATTAAAGAGTACATCTATTAAGTAAGTAGTGTTTTAAAAATATTTCTAAGTACCAGCTCTGACATCATCTTACCTTTCACTGCATTGATGTATTTGACCTCTAATTTGCTGGTTTTGTCAGTCTTCGAGCAAACATGGTTAAGGGCATCCTTGCGTGGACTGACCCTGGGCAGTATCTCGAACTGCAAAAGAATGTTAGAAAAATTAGCAAGCTTTTGCATCAGTTCAAGAAAAATTACATTCAGCTTTATAAAAAATCCAATTTATTTTAAAAATGTCTTACTATGCTTGATTGCTTTAAAAAACAAACTTTCAAGATTTCTAATAATTCTCAAGTTGCCACTTCAGAAACACTTTAACATGATAGATTCAAGTAACAAGTAAGGGGGACATTTTATTTAAAATAACATGCCCCCCCTGCGTAACTTGAATCTATCATGTTAAGCCTGTGGTGTCCCTGCAGGCTTAACATGATAGATTCAAGAAACGCAGGCTTAAAAATATCTACATGTCCACTTTGAAAAGCATCTTTTGTCTTTTTCCCCCACGCTCTTGCTCCTTCAATGTCTGATCATTATTGCAAAAAATATTTTTATTTAAATTATCTAAATCATTTTACAGCTGTGGAATTGAAATAATTCAGAAGAACCAGGACACACGTATGCAAGGGAGGCCTAGAATGGCAATACCTTTTTTGATATTTAGATTGTTTTCTATCAATAAGTCTAATGTAAAAATGTCCTAATAGCAAATATATTATGAATAAGAAAGCAAAACCATCATTAACATAATCAATTTTACCACAAACTCTCCAATAGTTGTGAATAAGGATCCCGTTTTACCTGGAGAAATCCAAACAATATACCCTACATGTAATTTTTAGTTAGTTTCTGCAAAAAACATTGATGCTACACTTGCTAACTGGCTAGTAAGATTAGCCTCTCTAGCTAATTAGTGCTAACAAGCTTGCATGCTGAGTGATAGGACGTAATTAATGTTATTAGAGGGTCAAGCTATCTATAAAATGTTATACAAATAATGATTAAACCAAATAATTAGCTTACCTTGTAGTTTAGGTAGCTCCTCTTCTTGTCTTCTTGCTGACAACCCCCTTAAATAGGCCACCTTGTTGATTGCTATCTCTAACATGCAAAATATCATTGTCGATAAAATCCTTCTTCATGGGGACCAGGAAGTGGGCGGGAAAAACCATATTTGGAAGAAGTGTGTGTGAAGCACAGTGAGTGCAGTTCCAGCTTCAAACTAAAGGGGGGGCTACTGAGCCCTGCTCACACACTCACACTAACCAGTTTACATGCCCTATGGGCCAAAGCCAAAAATCAGTCCAGCACCTTCAGAACAACTAGTACATTGATTTAAAATGGTTTCCCTTATGGGGACCTGATTTTTTGTCCCCATACCGCCAGAGGTCCCCATGCTGTGACTGTGTAAACAGATCGTTGTCCCCATAAGGTGGTAATTACCAACACACACACACACACACACACACACTACCACACACACACACACACACAGGGAAGGGGGAACTTTATTCAGGAGCTGAGGCTTACCACTGGTGCATGGATCGAGGAACAGGTGATCCCAGGGAAGAAAAACACCCCAATCACTCGTGGCAATCACACTCACACTCACACAGTGAGCCAACTAAAGACCAGGGATACACGGCACACAATAAGGGGGAAACCACCACCAGGACACCAGGAACCACCACCGTCGGCTCTCAGCAACTGAAAAGGATAAAAGGGAATTAGTGGGTTTGCACTCAGAAAGAAAACAACAAATCAATACCAACACCAAATAATACTAAATTATGTTAAGGGGTATGGATGGCAGCCCCCAAATAACTTGGGCAGATCAGACATCTGCTGCCAAAACACACAACCCTTAAAGGAACAAGATAGAATAAAGCAAAACCTACAATTGATGTAGAAAATATGTTTCTTCACTAATCCAGAAAAATAAGAATTAAACAACAGAAAGGATAATTATCTAAATCAAGAGAGAAATAAAGAAAGTAAAGAAATATGAAATTGGAAGCAGGTAGCAGTGAGTGTTTCCTTGTGTTCTGTGCCTTACACATCGTCTTCCTCTGGATCAGGCCATTGTTATACCACTCCTCACTGTCCTCTGGTATGGAGAGTAAATCAGAGTCCACAGCAGCTACACTGCTGTATGCATGCACTGCTTTTTTGTGTTGACATCTGAGTAAGTGCAGCCTGTGATTGAGGACACTGATGAGCCCATGTGAAGCATCCTCTGTCAGGTCAATGAAATCTGTAGAGAAATTTTGTTGGGAAAAGATTAAAAAATAATGTCACACCCTCGTTGAACAACTTTTTATCAGCTGTTTCCAGAAATGTTGAAGTACTTTCTTAATCCGTGTTCTACTGAGGAGTTATAACCCTCAGAACAAACAAAGTCATGCAGCCCCACGTTTTAACCACTGTCTAAATACTAAATGTCAGAAACAGAAAAACATGCACACACTATCTTTTCAACAATGAATTTTTCCAGCACATAGAGAACTCATCTTATGTTTAAACTAAGGGGCTCCACCACAGCTGCAGCTACAGTGACCACCACTAAAAAAAGAATTAGTTTCAATATCAGACAGCAATGATTACTGGCCCAGAAATAGAAGAAAACTCTAAAAGTCAAAGTTTATGTTCAAAATAGAGTTCTTCGTCAATCTTAAATAAATAATACAGTAAGAGGTTGCATTTTCTGTTCTTGAACTTTTTTTGAGAACAAGGTGTCTCAAGGACATCAGATGACATCTACCGATGTAAGACAATTTGATAATAGTGGATGAACATTTTGAAATTTGAAGGTCTCGTACGTACTGCTGGTTTTGATGCTCTCCAAAGTCTGTTCTTTGACTTCCTCAAGTTCTTGCATGTCCCTAAGAAGGTACTTGATGTGTTGAGACACACAGGGATGATCTGCTCCTCCTCCAAGCGTTTGACCAGCATGACCTGGTCAAAGACAGACCTCTTCAGCCTGAAGTTGAGTTAAGAAGAGGAAAGGAACAGAGGGTTAGGCATGAGTATTTATGTGTTGAATTTGTACTGCACAATAATTTGTATGAGTTAACAGCTTTTCTACTTTGCAAAAATGACATTAAATTTTTTTTCTTCAATTAGAAGAAAACAAGTTTTCAAAAGTTTTTGTTGAATGGAGGTGAGATCCATCATTTCTGATGCATTCTGGGACGTTGGGGTATCTAAATGCTAACATTTGATTCTGAACACATTGTTAGCTGCACTATCATGTTGACTTGTTTATAGAGTTAGATAAATGAGGGATTACCACAGACAGACAGTTTGCCATTAGACCAATTGTCCTCTTTTTCCCTCCATACATTCCTGCACACACTGAAGCCCTGCTGATACCTGATTGGTCAATAATATTCAGACTACAAACGTACTACAAATGACAACCAGCACACTCCCAATTTTAAAATCCAGACCTCAAGTAACATACCATACATTTGTATGTGGAATCTGTAAAAGGAGATTATATGAGAGGTGACCGAGTAGATACTCCATGAATTTGGAGACATCATGTCTGGTCAGAAGTATCATGAGCATAAACTATGTTCAAAAATTAAAAGACAACTGTGCCACTCTAACAATTATAATACCATCTTCATGTCTCTCCAATGGAAGGACATAGCCCTCTGTGAGACTGCAAGCCAACTCCTCGTCAATTTGATCTCCTTCCACCAGGATGTTGTATTCCAAGACTTTTTCTCAAAGCTTCTTCTTGAGCTCTGTCATTGTTTTTTTCTTTCTTTGTCTGACCCTGTTACTATGGGTGCTTCTCAAAGCTCTAAACTGCAGTCTCCTCGCTCCTCGCTCGAACCGGAAGTAGTTACTGACGCGCCATTTTAACTTGCGTCCCAAAGCTCTAAACGCTGCTGGAGGAGAGAGGAGCGAGGAGCGAGGAGACTGATCCGAGGAGGGATAATCGAGGAAACACGAGAGCAGACTTTGCGGAAGTCTTTTCTCTGACAGACACGCCCCCTTATCGAATATCACTCACCGATTGGACGCTGCAGCGGCTCGGACTTAACCTAAACTTAACATCAGCTGAGTTTAATAACAGAGAAAAGACGGACCTTAAAACAGTCATTAAGGGTGCCCTGAAACAGATCATAAACATACGTTGGTTTCTAAACAGTCTGTATGTGATGAGCTGAGATTAAAAAGTGTTTGATGTGAATTTTAAAAACAATATACTGATCGCAAAATCATAAATTCAATATAACAGAGGATGGATTATATTATATCTGATTGTTTTTGTCAGATTCACTGTCTAATGAAATAGAGTAATAGAGTCTAACATCATTGATAGAATATATATCAATGATCAGTTATTCCTCCTGTTAGTTTCCCCATTTGTTCTCGTTTTCTTCATGAAGAGAAGTCTGACAGTAAAGTTTGTCTGTTAGTAAAAACACTTGTTATATTTCCTGTCAGGTTAATAAAGTTTCATACGAGGCTGATCATTAATGAACACAGGGTTTGAAAAGAGTTGCATGGTTTCTATTTTCCCTTAAAGTAATAAATAATTTAATAATGAGGCGAATCGACCCGCGATGCTTTAGGACAGAATAAACAGAGACCAGATTCTCTTCATGTGCAGGTGTGTGTTAAACATGTAAACACAGACACAGAGCTCTGTCACTGTTTATATTGATCAGAGTTATTACAGTGAACATGTGTGTTAAACAGGTGTGTGTTAAACAGGTAAACACAGAGACAGAGATCTGTCACTGTTTATATTGATCAGAGTTATTACAGTGAACATGTGTGTTAAACAGGTGTGTGTTAAACAGGTAAACACAGAGACAGAGATCTGTCACTGTTTATATTGATCAGAGTTATTACAGTGAACATGTGTGTTAAACAGGTGTGTGTTAAACAGGTGTGTGTTAAACAGGTGTGTGTTAAACATGTAAACACAGAGACAGAGCTCTGTTACTGTTTATATTGATCAGAGTTATTACAGTGAACATGTGTGCAGACACAAACAGCTGTTAAAGCCGTCATCACAAACCAATGTCGCTCCACGTGACACTCTTGAGGAGAGGAAGTCTCATTTCTCTAAATACAAATCTCCTCTCTCCTCTCTCCTCTGGTTTCATTTCCTCGCATCTCTGGTGGGCGGGACTAAGACGCGAGGAAGAGACGTGAGGATGGACATTTAGAGCTTTGAGATGCACCCTTAGAGCTTTGAGATGCACCCTTAGAGCTTTGAGATGCACCCTCTGTGTCAGTCAGCACTGATTAGGTCATCTGAATCACCTGTGTGTGCGTGTGTCTTTGTTTCAGTCAGCACTGATGAGGTCATCTGAATCACCTGTGTCTGTGTGATGGGACCAGCTGTGTAACTGCTGTGGGACAGTTGATTTAGAATGGGATTAATGGGGAAAAGTAAGGTATACATAAGCCCACACTGTGCGATAACCGTAATAGCTATCAGAAAAAGGATCAAACCATGAGCATCTCAAGACTCTGATGAACACAGTGATGTGTTTTTCATGTCTGTACAGTCAGAAATGTAGTCAGGGCAGCGAGTTAAGTAAGGTGAAACTTTTGCTCCCCTCCAGAAATGTTTAACATTACGGCAGATGGCCGAGCAGAGAGACTTTCTCTGACAGTTGGTGACCTGGTGGCTCAACGGTACAATCTTTTGCTTTCGTAACCTCTTTGACAGAAGCAGGAGAAGACAGGGAACGTTTTGATGTCTTATTTGTGTATGTGGAGTGAAATTTTGTGGATCTTCTGGCAATTTGTTCGCAAGATTTCAAAGATCTCATCAGCAGGCCTCGCTGTCTGATGACGTCACTTGCTCCGAGGGGACCCCCGAAGGGGCGGGGCCATAAGTGTGTGACGGCCTGACGGCACGTGAGAATTATGAGTCATCACAATCTTGTTGACGTCTTCTTGACAGCTACCAACAGTCGCCGGTTGAAGCTGTTTAAGGTAAGTCGTGTCCCCTTACTACTAACATTTTGAATGGTAAAAATTCACTGCTTCAGTGGTAAAACTTTTGTCAAACAGCTCCGTTTAGAACACAGTAGAACAAAGAAAAAAACACCAACAAACTAAACAACTAAACGGTCATTATGTGAACTGTGCTCGCGTGCGCATCTCCTCACTCGCCGCAGCAATAAAGGTTATAGAGAGGCTCGTGTGACTTCACTGGCAGATGCGCTCTTTTCCTCTTTAATAGACCGCGACAGACATTTCAGAATGATCTGTATTAAATATTTGTTTGACCACTTTCATGATATGATACTGGTTCTACTCAGCTGTAGTTATTGAGTCATGTTCTGTGGGCCCTACTTTGTAGACTATAATCTCTTGAGATTTAGAATTCACTATGTTATGTATTGTGACAAACTCAGTATAACAACTTGAAGTCTATCACTTTAGATATTCTATGTAACTGTTGGGTGTGTCTGGAGAAGGGTAATTCATATTGTCATTTTAGAAGAGGTTTGTGAGAAGTGATAGGCAGATCAGAAATTCTTTACAAAAAACATCACAATGAGATCAAAAATAGGCTGTGAGATGCTTCTGAAAGTAACACATTTCTTTCTTGGCTTTGTCTTTATTTGAATCTGTGACTGCAGATCATCATTGTGACCTCCTGCTGAATGGAAGCACACAGAATTCCTTATTTTGCCGTTACTTATCTGTTGTTATCTGTATATTTTGTATTTGACTTATTTGAGGTTATAGCTAAGTGAATTTATACTTTAGAAAATCTGGAATATATTGTAATTATATATATTCTTATTTTCAGCACTAAATAAAGGACATTAGTATCAACGAGATTATCAATGAGAATTGATAAGTGCATGTATTGTAAAGCAATATTGGTATTGGTATGTCAATAAAGTAATATCTTATCTTATCTCTTATACAATTCTAAGAATAACCATCCCTAGACACCACTGTGTTACTTTTTAATTTTCTGACAACATTTTCAGTTCGAATGCCCTCATCTGTCTAAAAAAAAGGCCAGGGGATGATTCTTTTTTATCTTATTCGTTTGTTTGTTTTTTTAACTTTTTTCTCCTTTGGCAGCTCCTACTCAAAGATGTCAGACAAGACCCCAGATAGGCAAGTAATCACAGACTGACACACAGACACACACACACACACACAGACACACAGACACACAAACACACAGACACACAGACAGACACAGACACACACACACACACACACACACACACACACACACACACACACACACACAGAGAATATTAAATATATTGAATATACTATTTATCTTGAATAAGCTTTGATATTAATTGTTATAAACTCTTTACGGACAGACACACGGACAGACGGACAGACAGACAGACAGACAGACAGACAGACAGACACACAGTTACACAGACACAGACACAGACACACACACACACACACACACACACACACACACACACACACACAGACAGGCAGACAGACAGACAGACACACACACACACACACACACACACACACACACACACACACAGATTACACACAGACAGGGAATTACAGACAAAAGACGTACAGGCAAGTACAGACACAGCTACGCAGGTAAGGCAGGAATGTAAGCAGACAGACAGAGTCAGTTAAAATAAATTGACAATATTATTTTGTCATTTCAGAGTTACTCTCCGTGATGTCCTTCACACCAGGGACAATGGCCCTTATGCTAAGTTCCCCTCTTTGCACATCAAAGTGCTAGTTAAAAAGGAGCAGTCAAGGGTGATTGGGTGGGCTTTTAATCATGATGGGGTTAAAGCTGAAACAATCAAACAAAACTCAGTAATCATCATCACTGATGGCCAAACAATTTCAAAAGTTACCCTTTACGAGGAATTTGCGGGAAGGGTATCAGAGGGCGGGTCATACATGATGAGAGGGTACACTGTGCAGGGAAACACTGGCAGCAAATTTATAAATGTCGCAAAAGGCACAGCCTTTTTTACAAGTTATCTATTGGAGGTCCCACCTCACCTCCAGCAGGCAGCAGAGGCACTTCTGAATCCACCCTCAACTGAAGTCAGCACAGAGACCAACCTGGGCAGTGTCCCAGGATTTCTAACTCTGAGCGGGAAAGTGGTTGAGGTACATTTATTTTGCTGCCTTATAGCGGCACTACACATGCACATGCATCAACACATGGAAGCTTATGTCTCTCTTTCTCTATTTATCTCTTTCCTTCTCTTTAACTCTGTCTCTTTCTATGTCCTTGTCTTATTATCTCTCTGTCTCTGCCCTCTCTCTCTGTCTCTCCCCTCTCTCTCTGTCTCTCCCCTCTCTCTCTGTCTCTCGCCTCTCTCTCTGTCCCTTCCTCAATTCAATTCAATTCAATTCAAATTTGCTTTATTGGCATGAACAACGAGATATTATTGCCAAAGCACATAAATTCATACAGTACGTTATATATATTCACAACACATTACACTCACCATATATACATTAATCACACACCATATTCATTACATATTATATTCATCACATACATATCAACCATATATTACATATTTTATATGCATTAATGAACGATGGTGTCACCTATACAGCATATCTCAATGTCCTCACCCGATTCGGCGCGCTCACAAAACCTCCACCCAAAATCAAACCCCATGGGATGGTGCGTCCCTCAGGCTGTGACAGGCAGACACATATTTAGCAGCCAGAGGAGCTGCTGACCCTTCCCCCAGGAGAACTGACAGTTTCTCTTCTGGGGTTAATGTTGGGAAGTTTGGTACCATGTTAGTAATGTCCCTGTAGTGGGAATCTCTTAGAGAAGAGAACTTGCTGCAGTGGAGGAGGAAGTGCATCTCTGTCTCTATGTCCCCTGTAGAGCAGTGAGCACATAGACGCTCCTCTCTGGGCAGCCATGTCTGCCTGTATCTCCCTGTCTCTATATCCAGCTGGTGGTCACTCAGCCTGTATTTGGTCAGGATACATCTTTGTTTTGTATCTCTGACACTGTACAGATACTCAGATAATTTATAATCACGGTTTAGGGTCAAATAACAATTCATTCTACTTTGGGTCTTTGTTTGGTTCCTCCAGTGATCTAAATACAGATCTTTGGAGTGCTTCATGATGAGTTTCATTTGGTTGTGTTTTGGATCAGTGCTGACTGGAGTCTGGCTGATTAGCTTCCTCGCCAGCTGACTAAGGGGACAGTTTTCAGGGTTCAGCTCTTGGGTTTTTAGTGCTTTATATTGAAGTGAGTCTTTTGGGCTTAAATTTAGATGGGTCCAAAATTTGATTGCCCGTTTCTGAATGTTTAATAGTAATGGGAAACGTCCCAGCTCTGCTCGGCAGGCGTTATTTGGAGTTTTTCTTTGAACATTTAGGATTCTTCTACAGAATTCAGTATGGAGAGCTTCTATTGGGTGTTTGTCCCATGAGCCATGCTCCAGTCTACTGAGGGGGCCCCAGATCTCACTTCCATACAGAGCTATAGGTACAATCACACTATCGAATATTTTGGTCCAGATTCTAATTGGAATGTTAATCTTGAATAATTTGGTTTTTAATGCATAGATTGCCCTCTGTGCTTTTTCTTTAAGTGCATTTATTGCCATGTTAAAATGTCCTGATGCAGATATGTTCAGACCAAGGTAAGTATAATTCTTTGTGTGTTTAATTTGAGTGTTATTCAAAGTAAAAATATATTTATTTTCAAGACATCTGGGCTTTTTTTGAAAGATCATTATTTGTGTCTTCTTAAAATTGACCTCCAATGCCCAGTTCTGGCAGTATTGTTCCAGGATGGTCAGGTTATGTTGGAGACCATCTCTGGTTGGAGACAACAGAATAAGGTCATCTGCATAAAGCAGGTATCTAACTTCTGTGTCTAAGAGTGTGAGGCCTGGAGCTGCTGAACCATCCAGCTGCTCTGCAAGTTCATTTATATACAGATTGAATAATGTGGGACTTAAACAGCATCCTTGCTTCACACCGCGCCCTTGAGTGAAATATTCTGTTCTCTGATTGTTGATTTTCACGGCACATTGGTTGTGCTCGTACATATATTTAATGAGATCATAAACCTTACCACCTATTCCACTTTGAAGGATTTTGAAGAAAAGTCCTTCATGCCAAATGGAATCGAATGCTTTTTTAAAGTCAATGAAGCAGGCAAATATTTTTCCCCCCTTTTTTTGGTGGACATGTTGGTCAATTAAAGTGTGTAAGGTGTATATATGATCAGATGTTCGGTGATTTGGGAGAAAGCCAATTTGACATTTACTAAGAATATTTTTTTCTTCAACAAAAGCTTGTATCCTGGAGTTTAGGATACTACAGAATATTTTCCCCAGGTTGCTGTTGACACAGATCCCTCTGTAGTTATTGGGGTCTGTTTTATTACCATCTTTATAGATGGGGGTGATCAGCCCCTGGTTCCAGACATCAGGAAAGCAGCCTGCAGTCAGCACCATGTTGAACAGTTTAATAATTGCAGTTTGAAATTCAGGAGTACTGTTCTTCAGCATCTCATTCTTGATGCAATCTGTGCCATGAGCCTTTTTGGATTGAAGAGTTTTCAGTTTGTCTGTTAACTCTTTCTGTGTAATTGGGTAATCTAATGGGTTTTGGTTATTCTTGATGGCTGATTCAAGGTTGTCTAATTTAGTTTTAATTTCAGTTTGATTAATGTTTAGATCTTCAGGTGGGATACTTTTGTAGCGGTCATAAAAATGTTTTCCCCAGATATCTCCATCTTGTATTGCTAATTGTTGAGGCTTTGTGGTCTCTAAACTGTTCAACATGTTCCAGAACTGACCCTGGTCTACTGCATTTTCAATCTCCTCCAGTGTTTTGTTGGTGTAGTGGGATTTCTTTTGTCTGATGGTCTGTTTGTACTGTTTCAGGTGTTCAGAGTATTCATGTAATAGTGTTGGGTCATGTTGGTTTCTGTGTTTCTGGTTTGATAGCTGTCTTAAGTGTTTTCTCATGTCTTTACATTCCTTATCAAACCATTGTTTTTCAGAGGGTTTTTGATTACAGTGCTGACTGTGGGGTTTCTTACTTTTTTTAAGCTTTGCATCTAATGCAGCTTTTTGGAAGATATTGTTAATAACTTCCGTGGCTTTGTTGACACCTTCAGAGTTACTGTGGTAGTGTGAACAGTTGAATGTGTTTATTGCATGTCTTATTTCAATTGAATTAAGAGCTTGTTCAAATTGTTCAGCACTGTTTGGAGCCCATCTGTATGATTGGTTCAGATTGTACAGCTTACTGGGTTGTTCCTTAATACTATATCTCATGTGTTGTTTCAAGTATACATTAATCTGGCTGTGATCTGAAAGGGGGGTTTGTGTTTGAACAGTGAAAGCACTGAATGAGGAGGGATCCATGTCTGAGATGGCATAGTCAACAACAGTTGTCCCAAGAGCTGAACTATAAGTAAAACGTCCCAAACTGTCTCCTCTGATCCTACCATTTAACATATACAGGCCGGAGGCCCTGCAGAGGTTCATTAACTCTTTCCCATTTCTGTTCATGGTTTTGTCAGGGTTGTTCCTCATTGCTGTAGGTGTGGGGGTCAAAGGGGACTCTTTGAATATATATTTATCTCCTGTGTGGTCTATACAGTCAGGATCTGTACCTGTTCGGGCATTAAAGTCTCCACACAGGAGTATTTTCCCTTGGGCTTGAAGGTGGCATATCTCTGTGTGTAGGGAGCTGAGGAACTCTTCTTCGTGGTATGGTGACTCTGATGGAGGGGCGTATATTGCACATAGATATAAATCTACCTCGCAAATGTCTATGTGTTTATTAATTTTTAGCCAAATGTGGTTTTTGCTTTGTTTAATGATTGTTATGTGTTTGGTAATATTAATTTTGAGCCAAATTATTATTCCTCCTGAGTCTCTACCACGGTGTACTGTTTTCATCTTAACTGAAGGTACTATGATTTCATGGTAGCCTGGGGGACACTGAGTCACTGTATCGGATCGACACCATGTTTCTAACAAAATCAAAATATCAATATCCTTTATATTATTTAAGAAATCAGGGTCTGTGGTCTTAAGACCAAAAGTGTTAGAGTATAAACCCTGAATATTCCAAAAGCTTATTTTGAAGGATTTCATTTGTGAGAAAAAAAATAATAATGAACAAATAATGAGCAAAACGAAACAGATGAAAAATCTAATCTGGAGCAACTACTTTGCAGTTCATACTTTCAAAATAAGCTCACATCTCTATACCTCATGTTTGCAGTAGTCTGTTGCACAGTGTGAAGCATATCTTTGATCACCCCCAGTTCAGTCATTGATGCAGTTGATAGCAGAGGAGCAGGATTGTTCATCACAGACGCATATGTGGTCTGTCGGCGATGGTGGAGAGGTCCTCTGTATCTGGATGGGGCAGGGGGGTGGGGTGTGGGATGGTGGCGAGGTACTGCAGGGGGGCGTGGTGCTACAGGGGGGCGTGGTCCTGCAGGGGGGTGGGAGGCAGAGGTCCTCCGACTCTCCTGTTGGTATCTCTGTTGGTATCTCGGTGGTCTGTAGTCCCTGGGAGCAGAAGCTGTGTGGGCGAGGCTGTTGGGGTTGCGATCAAGGGTAACATCCTTCAATGTTTTGGCGAATGTTCTCACCCCAGCCTTGTTCAGGTGTATCCCATCATAGAGGTGCCATGTTCCGATGTTGGTGTGGTGGGCCAGGTGGATGTTTGGGAAGAATGCACAGTTCCTTGAGATCTCCATGTTGATCTCGTGGATGACATGTGGAGGGGTGTCCGTTCTGGGGAGAAGAGTGGAAACAATCACCCTGCTGTCCGGGAACTCTCTGGAGGCCCTCTCAGCTACCTTAGTCATAGCCTCAGCAGTGCTCTGGTGTAGACTGTGAAGGTCATTGGTGCCTGTATGCACCACGATGTATTGGGGGTTCCCTAATGTGTCCTGGCTTAGCAGCTCCATGGCCTGGCCTGTGTTTCGGCAGCGTTTGGCTGATGTACTGAGACCAGGAAAGTGGAACAGGAAAGTGAGACCAGGAAAGACCAGAAAAAAAAAATCTCTCTCTGTCTCTCCACTCTCTCTCTGTCTCTTCCCTCTCTGTCTCTTCCCTCTCTCTGTCTGTCTCTCCCCTCTCTCTCTGTCTCTCCCCTCTCTCTCTCTCTGTCTCTTCCCTCACTCGGTCTCTCCCCTCTCTCTCCATCTCTCCCCTCTCTCTCTGTCTCTCCCCTCTATCTCTGTCTCTCCACTCTCTCTCTGTCTCTCCCCTCTCTCTGTCTGTCTCTCCCTTCTCTCTCCATCTCTCCCCTCTCTCTCTCTGTGTCTTCCCTCTCTCTGTCTGTCTCTCCCTTCTCTCTCCATCTCTCCCCTCTCTCTCTGTGTCTTCCCTCTATGACTGTCTATCAACGTTTCTAGGAGCTGTGTATTTATGTGTGGGGAGACAAGAGGATGTGGTTTCTTTCTGGACTCTGAAGAGTTCAGTCTGTAATGAGTCCCTAATTTACTTATCCATCTACATTCTTGTCCTCCAGCTGACATCTGTCAAGAAGGTGGGAGCGGGCAGATTCCCTGTTCCAATGATGTCATTAACCATTGAAAAGGTACTTTACACAGACACACCTTTTATGTTATATCAATTTAAGCTTACATTTGAGATATGGTATTGTCCTATTTTTTATTTTATACAGTAAAATAATGTAGTGTTTATGATTTTCAAAATCTTCTCTTTGACAATCTTAGTGAGGTAAATGCACGTTGGGAGTAATCCCAGGTTTACACTGCCAAAAATAAAAAGTCCTACCAGAGTGAAACAAGAGGAACATTAGATTTGCCAGAGGGACACAAGAGTTGCTGGCCTTGCATGAGAAATGTAATACTTATTAAAGTGAATTTTTATTGCTTGAGATTATGTTGTGTTTCTCTTTCCAAGCTCTTGGAATCACATTCAAGGTTCCACAATGTTTTGCAAATTTTTCCTTTCCACTCAAATAAGAGTTTTTTAATTGTATATCAACAATCAAACTACAACAAAGGGATAATATAATATAATATAATATAATATAATATAAGATACTCATTTATTCATTCCACAACGGGGAAAGATAGGCAGAAGCCTGAAAATGATCACAATAAACCCTCTAAGTTGTTTATTTATTAATGTTTTCATGTTCGTATCTATTGTGTGTTCCATTTTACAGGACGGCCGTCACTTCCCAGTGACCCTTTGGAGGGAGGCTGCAACTTCCCACCTTGTGGGCATTGGGTCCTTGGTGCAAGTCACACACCTTAAAGTAAAACAGGGTGGGACTGAGACCCTCCAGTCCACAAACTACACAGAGATCAAAGTATGTTTAAGTTGCTTAAGTTTATTTTTCCTTTTGCACACCAGTGTCAATGAACAGAGCATCATTTAACACCAGTTTCTCACTAAGACACAAATGAATGTTCTAATTAAATCTAAAATATTTGAAAAGACCCACATACACACACAGACAACCAGACTTACAGACACGGAGAGAGAGAGAGGTGCACAGAAAGTAAGACTGATGGAAAGGTGAAAAAGACAGACAGACAGACAGACAGACAGACAGACACTTGTGAATAAAAGAGAAACACAGGCAGAAATATAGACACAGACAGACAACAGTCAGACATATGATGCAGATAGAGTGATGAAAATATATAGAAACAAACAGAATGACACATTTTTAATGTCAAACACACATAAAACAGACAAAAACATAGAATGATGCACTCAAACAGAAAAACACTCTGCTAGGGAAATTCAGCCAAAGTGACCGACAGAGAAACATGAACAACAACTGACATACACATGGACAAACCACAGACAGAGACACAATCCAGAAGGACACTTTGACAGAAACAGACAGCTTAACCTTTGATAATAAAACGAAATTGGGCTAGGAAAAAGTGTTTAAAATCTACATTATTGAATTGAATTGTTTTTTTTCCTCCTCCTTAATTGACAAGTAGTTTAAAACCACTTCTGTACTCTACCCTCACCAGACACTGGACGACGTCACCGAGCTGGAGGACCACATCATTGGGTGTTCGGACCAACAGGATGAGGAAGAACTTCTGATTTTGTTTCAAAACGGCAAGGAATTTTTGATTGGGAAAGAAAAATGGGAACCATATCAGGAAAAATGATTAGAGAGGGCGGCACATGTAAAAATCACAGCGAGGGGGAGAAAAATCATGGAGATTCATAGCATAGAGGAATAGTTTTAAAATAATTAGTATGTAGGTTTTGTCTGTTTGTCTGTTAAGTTCAGTTCCAGTATTTAAAATTGTGGAGAAATATTAATTAAAGAATCAATGTACATATCAATACTCAATCTTGTTGATGCTAATGTTTGTTTAATAAACTTTGTTAAAGATTGAGAATTTTCAATTCACTGCTCCCTGATTGATAACAATCCACAGAGCCAATTTGACAACCCATTGGCTCTAATGTCCTCAATGTGTGTGACAAGTATGAACCAGACAGATCAGTTCTTTAAAAAATACATTTTAATAGCATACCATCTGATTCTTGTGCCTATTTAAAACTGGGATGTGTGTCAACTCATTTAGAACTTGTAAAAATAGAAGTTAAAAAACTGGTTGAAAGGTTAAATAAACCATTAAAGGTGTATTTCATTTTTAAAAAGGTCTTAAATTATTATCCTTTTACAATCACTATATGACAAGGCTCAACAACTAATTTCTAAGTGTGACACATTCATTAAGAAAGATCTTTTGATTTTAAAATCTCCTCTCTAAAATGTTCTTTGTTTAATTCTCATAAACTGAGTATGTTATTCACTGTGATGTGTTGGATTGTTCAGCCTTACCATCAGAGGCTTTTCAACTTGTCAAACAATAACTCAGGTGAAAGGAAACTTCATTTTGTTACAGTACACACTTCCAGACAGGCAGGAGGAGTGGCCTTAAAAACAAAAGGACCTGTATGTATGATTTTTGTTAAAAACTAAAGGATAACTTTTTTTATCAATGTAGAAGGCAAGGCTCAACAACACATTTATATATGTGACAAATATGTCAAGAAAGATCTTTAAGAGTATTCTGTTGACAGTGATCTCTGTTTAATTCTCATAAACTGAGTATGTTGTTCATAGTGATGTTTTGTATTGTTCAGCCTTACCATCAGAGACTTCTCACAGGTTGGTTAGACCAGGGCTGATTCTCTCTTTAGTTCATAGTTCTGGACTGACAGTCAACATTTTAGTCTCTATTGTTTGTTATAGCAACACGTTGCTCAGATTACTGAGTCTTACTGGAGCACTGGGTTATCCTTGACTTTGAAGGACTCCTCACAAAAAGAGGAAGAACTCTACAAAAGTAATAAAACCCTAAAAAAACACAACATAGAAATATATAATGGATCATATGAGGTAGAGAAGTATAATCAAAGAAAACTTAACTTATAGTTGTTCCATCATTAAGACAAGCAGTCACTCTGCAGGTCAGTAACATGCACAGCACAGTTTCACATTGATGGTGTAAGGTAAGGTGTTGCAATGGTTTGACCTTTGACCTGTGGTTGAAGAATGGCTGCGAGCAGTTATCATCAGTGTTTTTGACGACAGCATGACTGCAGTGACCTAAAAGACAAGAAGATACATGAAGTTTAGTCCTACTTTTTACAGTAATGAACTCCATTAACATGCTCAATAACAGCTTTGTTTGTTTGTTTGTTTGTTTGTTTGTTTGTTTGTTTGATTGTTGGTCAAAGAGAGATTTTTTTATGAGGTAGAGGAATCAGTAGTTACCTTTTAGGGAAAGCTTGAAGCTGCAGTGAGGGTGAACTTTCAGTCTGATAGTGATGACAGATGTGTTGATCTTTGGTTGATCTCTTGTTGAAGGATCATCATCAGTTAAACTCTGCTGAGCTGCATCTTCACACAGGGAAGGTCTCTCTGATGACTGTCAGGTGCTGTAGCATCTGTTCTGCTCCAGCTTGGTGCCTGGTGGTTGTTGAAAGCTGCTACTGGACCTCAGAGCCAGAGAGAAGGTGAGGAGAAGTTTGGAGGACGTGTCTCCTCTTCTCTCAAGAGTTCTGCTGAGCTGCACTGGCTTCATGATGAATGCTCAGATGGTGATGTGGAGGTTGGAGGATGACGCTGGTTCAGATAGAAGAAAACAGAAGGTTGTTGTTAATGATCTAGTAAACTAAAGATGGTCAAAAGTTTCACATTACACAATAACTGAATACCTTTAAAGCTGCTGCAGAGGAAAACAACATGTTTGATCAGAGCCACTTCACAGAGAGGCTTCTGAAGGCTGCATGATGGAGCCATGATGTCAACATGTTAGCTCTGTGAGCAGTTCTCCTTGTCTTCAACTGGCTGGAGCACATTGGAGGAAGACCTGAAGAGAGACACTGATGTTAATGACAATGATAGACTCAGAGCTGCACAGTGAAAGACAACAGAACTGATATGAATGAGTAATTAAACTAAGTTTTAAACATGAACTTTGAGTGCTGAAACATTACCTCATGCTTTGTTGTGAAGACACCAGAGCCCTGGCAGGAGGTCACATGTCTATGTGTGGTCCAGCAGAGAAGGTCTCACTGTTGATTGAGAAGAGAAGTATGGAGGACGTGTCTCCTTCTCACTTTTGCACGTGTGTACAGATGTAACGGATCAGACTGTGGTAGCTCAGAACAAACTGCACATCAATGTTTGCATCCCAGGCTTCAAGCAGATGAGGGTTGTAAGGGTTTACCCAGCAGTCTTTTGGGTCACGCTTCAGTATGATACTGCAGGACTGACTCATCAGATGCAGGTGTTGCTCAAATTCACATTCTCAGAATGTCACACTTTGTGTACCAGTCCAGCTCATCAAAGTTCACCTCCTCACCCTGCTGTGCTTTTATGGCAATAATCACCTCTGGCCAACGCATCTCTGCTGCAGGAAATGTGAGATCTGAGATCTTATGTGTGATCTGAAAGCAGCGATGGCCTCTCTGATCAAAGGGTTCTCACTCTCTGTGTCAGGCTCACATGTGTGTCTACTTATCTGTCTGTATTTCCTTGATATTTTTAATGCACATCTCATCTTCTGAAGACTGTTCTTATACCTGTCTGGCATTATTTGTCTCATCAGCTGTCTGTGTCAAACACAGAATGCTTCATCATGAGTATATCTCTGAGTGATATAAGATTGTTGTCTCTGCCTGAAATCAATGTCCTCTGTGTATCTCCTTGTGATATAGGCTTTTTGTTTCAGTCTAAAATCTGTGCTCTCTCTGTATCTAGTCTTTATATTATTTATTTTCTTTTTCTGTATTTCAGGGTTGTTTCTGTAAACGTTAGTGTCATATTTTTGTTTTGCTTTTCTTAACTCTTCCTTGGAAGATCTCTTGCTTGAGTAAGATTTTTTCTTTGCTTTATACTTTTCATCTAAAGCATACTTTACTCTCTCTTTCCTCTTTTGACTCTCCTTACTTTGTAAAATGTTTTCAGATTGAAGAAGTCTCCTCTGAAATGTTTGCCTTTGCTCTTTTCCCAGTTTTGACAGTTTACTGGAGATGTCATGAGAGATGTCATATAAGACACTGGTGTCTGTATTTATCAATGGATCAGTTAAGAGTAACTCACTTGGGGGACAGTCTTGTGATTTGTCAGAGTTTAAGCTGAATCCATGTGCTGGTTCTGGTTCAGTGTGTGTGTTAGGAAACACTTCATGTACCTCTGGTTGATTCACAGTAGATGAAGAAGTGATGTTAGGGCAGGTTCTCTGTGATGTGTGGTCAGAGACATCAGTTTCCATGTCATCATTCAGTGTGTCTGAAACAGAGCTGAGTGGTTCAGGGTCAGTCTCCATGTCTGCTAACAGTGATTTCAGAGACATCAGTGTTCATCTGTGGATCACTTGTGGTTGGCTCATCTGGATGGGTTTCATCAAACACAGTGGTTGGTACAGTGTGAGTTGGTGGCTGACTCTCTGTGGCTGGGATGACATCACTCAGGTAGTTCACATCAGGAAACTGGACTGGCTTTAACTTTCAGACAGAAAATAAAGCCCAGGGCCAGTTAAACAGTTTACATCTGATAGGAATCATCCTGAATGTGAAAATATGGATCTTGTAATTGTATCTCTGAATTATAATCCTAATTAGCAGTAAAAACTCAAATGTGTCTGCTTTTAATGATCACCAACGAGCTCTGTGAATATCACTGAGAAAAGATAATGTGTGCATTTAACCTGCACTCTTTCCAAAGCACAGCAGGGTTTTTAGTGTCAAGTCTTTTTTTAATAAAACATGATCTTTTGTCAAGTTTGGACACATTTACAGTAAAGTAGAAAAAGAGGTTTGCTTTAGACCACTTCCTTAACAAAATGCTATTGATGCAGTAAGAGGACATGTATGAATGTAAAATGATAGCATCATTTGTGTGTATCTACTTACTCTTCAGAGTCTGCAGGATGGCAAAGATGGTATGCAGTCACAGACAAGAAGGAGAGGAGGCAGACAGGCAGGCAGGCAGGCAGGCAGGCAGGTAGGCAGGCAGGCAGGCAGGCAGGCAGGCAGGCAGGCAGGCAGGCAGGCAGGCAGACAGAGAGAAAGAGAGAGAGAGAGATCTTCAGTCTTATTTCAGGAACATCTCAAAGATCATTTCTATCTAAAATGTTTGTCAGGGTAAATATCAGATTTTTCCTAATTTCTTATTAGTCTCAAAAAGGGACACATAAATACTGAAGTTACATTACCACAGCTACATTACATTATACTTTGAAAACACTCAGAAATCTAAGAGTGAATATGTTTACAAATTAAAATGTCATGAGACATGACAAATACTACGACTGTTTACTTCATTATATTATAACGTCCTGTTCATGGAGTGAGACATGATTCAGTCAATATAAAGCCATGAAATATCAGTTTAGTATTAACTTGTGTGTTTTCTTGCACTTTAGAGAGGAGGAGTTCAAGATGATCCGCCAAATGAGAGAAGAGGGAGAGTGCCGTGAGGAGGAGAGATGGTTGGTTGGTGAGGGAGGGAGGGAGGGAGGGAGGGAGGGAGGGAGGGAGGAAAAAGAAAACATTAGAGTTCTATGATGATACAGAGTTTGCTAGATAAACGTGTGGAAGAAAGTAAAAGACATGTTAGGACAGTCTGTGTTTGTGTGCTTTTAAAAAGTACAAATAAAAACAGTTAATCATGCATGAACAGTGTTTACAGCAGCTTATCATTTGCCCAATTCTAAACTGAGTACAGAACCTTTTCTTACATTTCCAAGCCTGCAGTGATGATGGAGGGTTGACCACAGAAAAGGGGGGCAGGGGACATAGAGAGAGAGAGAGAGAGAGAGAGATTATCAGATTATTTCAGAAACATATCAGAGGTCAATTCAACATTAACTGCTCACCAGGGTGAATCAGCATCTACTTTAAAATTTCAGCAAAGCAAAATATGTTTAAAAGCATGATTTGGTTTAATAAGACACATTTCAATTACTGCTACATTTTCTCAATATACACTATGTCATTCTGTTAATAGCTTGAGACCTGATTCAGTAAATAAGAAGAGAGTAAATGTCAGTTTAACAAAATGATCTTACTCTTTGTTGGATGAGGAGCCCGTGATGATCAGCCAAATGTGAGAGGAGGGAGAGAGCCGTGAGGAATGATGAGAGGGAGGAGAGGAAGAGAAAACATTTTAGTTGTGTGACAATACAGAGCTTCATACAGTACATTACACAAATTGAAATTCACAAAATAAAACATATTCTTCCTCAACTATTGTGTTTTCATCACCCTTTAATTCATTAACTTTCTACCCTGCTAACAGAGAGCAGGACGCGTCACAGTGGCGGGAAGACACAGCCAATAAGATGGCGTCTTACTGCTGTGTGGTGGTTCTTATCTGTCAAGTCTATGGTCAGGACGTTGAAACGGTCATATTTAATAATAACTGGATGTACTAAAGCACACACATGAAGTGTCAGTCTTTATTCATATCAACATGCTCTGCTCTGAACTGTAGTGTCAGACATATGACTGAAGACCGAGGTCCTCTTCTGTTTAGATAAAGACCGTTACTGCCTACGTCACTCTCAACTGACGTTAGCGACTGTTAGCGCGAGCCGCTAGCTAACAAGCAAGCTAACAAAGTCTTTAAAGCTGGAATGAAACATTTTCAACCTTCCTTTCACCTGGGCTTGAGTTATTAGTTACTAAACAACATTGGAGGGTAATTTTAAAACATCAAATGTGAAGCTGTGACGTCAGTAGTTCGTGTTGAGAGGGAGAGACTTCTCTCATCAGACTTACCTGTCGAGGCAGAGAACGGAATGAACGAGCTGAAGCAGAGCTGTCAATCAAATCGTCGTGAGGCGTTCAGGGACAGTCAGACAGTTGAACTCCGCTCTCTTTAACCTTAGAATCACGTTTCTTCTCAGTGAGGTGCAAAAGATTCAGACAGGTTAAAGCTTTCAATTCATTTCGACCGATCGAGTTTTTTTCTAACGTGACGGTCCAGAAGATATTAAGATTGTTTAATAATAAAACTTTAAGAGAGTTTTGCCCAAATAAGGACATGACTGACGTGACTCCCGGTCGGGACCACATAGCTATTGGTTAGGAGGGTCACACTACGTCACACTCTGCCTTGTTGAGTTCCGCATTACCAATATGGCTGCCGCCGTCGATTTGCTTCAAAACAGCATCAGGAACAGATGGGTGAGGTCCATATTTTATACAGTCTATGGGTTGAATATGTGAAAAGTAGTACCCTGTAAATGGTGAAGAAGCTGAATAGTTGAAAAGTGGAACGGTGAAAATCGGACAAAATGTGAAGGCTGTGAAACCCGGCATGGAAGAAGAAAAATAACTAGAAAGGTTGCATTTCCTGAAAGCAAATGCGTTGAAATGCTGAAGCTGAAGGCTGAAAGCTGTGAAACACAGCTGAACATGTGGAAATGTGAAATAAAGAAAAAATAAACAAAAGTTAAAAAGAGCAGAATAATCAGAAGTCTTAAACATGGGAAGTATTTGAAGTGGTTGAATTAGTGGAAGTTGTTAAAGTGGTTAAATTAGTTAAAGTGATTGAAGTGGTTAAAGTCATTGAAAACTAACAAACTAACCCTGACCCTTGGTTTGAAAATACACTTTTTCTGAATTTTAGGGCATTTTTATTACAAATAATATTCAATAACTCCACTGTTATACAGTGTAGACTTCTGAAAGTCACTGCAAACCTTCATCATGTCCCTCTGAATATCCTACAACCCTTCGTTTGAGGATATAGTTTTTCAGATTTTTTGGGGAATTTTTATTGCAAAATAATATTCAATAACTTCACTGTTATACAGTGTAGACTCCTGAAAGTCACTACAAACCTTTATCATGTCCTTATTATTATTATACTACAACACTGTTCAGACCATGTGTTAAAAAATAAACAGAGCTTAAGCTTAAAGCCTTAATCAGCTCATGTAAAAAAATAACTAAAACACTTAAACCTATACTAACCATTATGTTCTAATTTTAATATATCTATGTTTATTTTTCTTTTATAGATTTCTTTACATCCTATCGATATTCTGCTTTCATCAAACCCCTGGTGCCCTGTCTTCCTATTAGAATAGAATAGATCTTTATTGACATTGTTGTGAAACAATGAAAAGCAATTTAGCAACTCTTTATATAGCAGCACATATTTTAACATTTAAAATAACACAATGTGACAATATAAATAATTAATTCATTTAATTGTGTCATGTTCTATGTTCTTTTTTGAACCTTTGTTAAATACTGTCTATTTTGCACTGAAATAATTTATTTAAAAACAATCTAAATTAAGTTAGTTTGTTATAACAAAAGCACTGTAAGTTAATAACAAAGAATTTATTCAACAAATAACAAGAAATAACCAAAACTGATGAGTGCCACTCAAATAACTATAAACAAAACAAATACATTAAACATTTAAATAACAATTAATTCTCCCTCTACTGGGCCCTTATATTATTCCTCGCCCCTGTCTATCCCCTCTCCCTTACTTTTTCCCTCTCCTTCTGCTTCCTCCCCCTTCCTCCCCACCACCTCCGCCTCTGTAATTTACCCCTTCCCTCAAAATGATCCTTAAATAAAATGGCAGCTCCTTGAAATCAGCCTCCAGCTCCCTCCACAATGGCTCAGAAATGAGGTCCTGTCCAGTTGCCGTCAGTAGATGCAGCATCCCTGGCCTGCCCTCAGCCTCCATGGTTCCCAGAGCGTTAACCTCCTCTTCAGAGCAGGCTTCCTGTTGGAACAAAATTACAATTGGGTAATAATATAATATATAATTAATATATAATTAATATAATATATTAGCACACTGCCAATAGTATTTATCAAAAAGTTTGGCCAACAGTCAGACTCAGAACCCACCTCCATGGTTGTGTGGACTGTGGAGTTCAGTCCATAGCCGTAGGGACTCTGGCTGCCTCTCTATGGCTACACTGAACAGTGCAGCTTCCCTCCATAGTGTCACCTGTACTCTGATGGCTTCCTGATGTAAAAGAAAAAAGTGGGTGAAATGCATCTGTTTTATATTTAAGCTAAACTTATTAATCATGTTCTTAACATTTCTTTCTTACTACACTTTCACATTTTAAATCTTAAAAAACTCCTTTGAGCGTGTTACAGAAACTTTGTTTTCTCTATTTTAAATGTATCCAGGGACACTCTTTGATTCTGAAGCCCCAAGCTTACCAAAGACAAACAGAGACAGAGGTAAAAAAGAAATTCTGAAATAGAGAGAGAGAGAGAGAGAGAGAGAGAGAGAGAGAGAAAGAGAGAGAAAGAGAGAGAGAGAGAGAGAGAGAGAGAGAGAGAGAGAGAGAGAGAGAGTAAAAGAGAAGGAGCAAGAGAAAGTGTGTGAAGGTTCTCAGTCATCCAGGTCATGGTAATTCAAAGCTTGATCCAAAAAGGAAAATGGAGTTGGTATGTAAGGCTTCTTCAGGTTGGACCAGACCTAGTTAGAGCAGACAGAGAACTTACTTGTTCCAACATCAAGGTTTTTCTTGGGACAAAGTCCCTCCCAACCTGGACTTTTCCCACTGAGGAGACCTGAGAAGAAAAATACCACAACAGGACCAAAGGATCATTGTTTTGAAATGTTTGTATCTATGTATCTATATATGTATGTATGTATGTATGTATGTATGTATGTATGTATGTATGTATGTATGTATGTATGTATGTATGTATGATGACTGGAACTTCAACCAGCTTAAACCAATGAGCAATAACACATCCTTTGAGTACCATGCAATAAAGGTCACTGCACCTATAAAGGCTTACATGGTTGTGGTGTACCGCCCACCAGGGGGTCACTTGGACAGCTTCATTGTGAAACTGGACATGTTACTCTCAGACATACCTGATGATGGCTCATCACTGGTAGTTATGGGAGACTTGAACATCCACATGGATGAAGCCCAGGCAACTGATTTCATCTCTCTATTATCCTCCTTTGGCTTAAAACAGATTGCAACGCCTCCAACACACAAAGCTGACAATACACTGGATCTGATACTGATACGCAACTGCTCCACAGCTGATCTGAGTGTGACTCCTCTTCACCTCTCTGACCATTACTTTATTCAGTTTTCGCTTGGAATACCAGAATCTCAACAATCCACTACTCAGTTCATATCATACCGCAGAAACATTCGGTCACTTGACCCAACTAAGCTGTCTGATGAGGTCTCAGCGGCTATGGCTTCATGTAACGAGTCCTTCACACTCTCTACTAATGAAGCTACAGACACATTCTGCTCCTTACTGAACTCCTCTCTGGACAAACTCTGCCCACTGGTGTCCAAGCCTGCCTGAAACACTCCACCCTGTCCCTGGCTCACGGAGGTGATCAGAGAGCAAAGGGCAGGGCTAAGAGCGGCTGAGAGAAAGTGGCGTAAATCCAAACAACCCACTGACTTGACAGACTATCAGCAAAAACTCTCCTCATTCACCTCTGCTTTAAAATCTGCTAAGAAGGTGTTTTATCATGCAAAAATCTGTGCTGCCACCGATGCACGCAAACCCTTCTCTGCGTTTACTTCTCTGCTTTCTCCCTCAAACCCACAACCCTCCACTATGTTGACCCCGGACATGTTTGCCTCATACTTTACTGACAAGGTTGCTACCATCAGTAACAAATTCTCTGAGCCTGACCAACTCAGCTCTCGGCCACCAGCTAGTGATTCCTCACTCAGCTCATTCTCTCCACTGAGTGAGAGCGAAGTCACCAGGCTTCTGCTTGCCTCTAAACCCACAACCTGTCCACTTGATCCGTTACCCTGACATCTCCTGCAGGCGATTGAGCCCACAATCAGCCCGGCTCTAACAAACATCATTAACTCCTCTCTGTCCACTGGTGTTTTCCCTACTACATTCAAGCAAGCGTGGGTCAGACCATTGCTCAAAAAACCCACTCTCAACCCAGCCCAGGTTGAAAATTACAGGCCGGTCTCACTTCTTCCATTCCTTTCAAAAATACTGGAGCGCACAGTCTTCAACCAGCTCTCAGAATACTTACAGAACCGTGATCTACTTGATCAGTATCAGTCTGGCTTTAGGCGGGGCCACTCTACTGAAACTGCACTGTTGTCAGTAACAGAATCGTTGCGTATGGCTAAAGCAGCGGGTCAGTCCTCAGTTCTCTTGCTGCTGGATCTGTCTGCTGCTTTTGACACAGTAAACCACCAAATCCTCCTCTCTACACTCTCCTCACTTGGTATCTCAGGGTCTGCCCTCCAGTGGTTCAAGTCCTACCTCACAGGGAGATCTTTTAGAGTATCATGGAGAGGAGAAGTGTCCAATATGCATGGCTTATCAACAGGGGTACCTCAAGGGTCAGTGCTTGGTCCCCTCCTGTTCTCAATATACACCACATCACTTGGGGCAGTGATCCGCTCCCATGGCTTTTCCTATCACTGCTATGCAGATGATACACAGCTGTTCCTGTCTTTTCCACCTGACGACACAACTGTCTCAGCTTGGATCTCATCCTGCCTTGCTGACATTTCTGAATGGATGAGGGAACGTCACCTACAGCTCAACCTGTCCAAGACTGAGCTTATTATCATTCCAGCCAGTCCCACTATGGACCCACAGATCAATATCCAGTTTGGATCTCAAAACCTCATGCCCACTAAGTCTGCCCGAAATCTGGGTGTCATGATCGATGACCAGCTAACCTTCAAGGTTCATGTTGCCTCGATTGCTCGGTCCTGCCGTTTTTCCCTCTATAACATCAAGAGGATCAGACCCTACCTGACAGAACACGCAACACAGCTCCTGGTTCAAGCTCTTGTAATGTCACGCATTGACTACTGCAACTCTCTTCTGGCAGGCCTCCCAGTATGCACGGTTAAACCTCTAGAACTGATCCAGAACGCAGCAGTACTTCTGGTCTTCAACCAGCCTAAAACAGCTCATGTCACTCCCCTGCTCATTTCGCTACACTGGCTTCCAGTTGCAGCTCACAACAGATACAAAACTCTAATCATGACTTACAAAGCAGTCACCAAAACCGCTCCAGCTGAGAAGGGGATCTGGACAGGAAGACAGCTCTTCCTGTGTCATCATTTATGGTTCGGAGTGTAAACAGGGGTTAAGATAGGTCTGTTTTGGGATGACCTGGTCTCTGGTTACCTTAAAGAAAGGAGTTTTAATCCCTCATTTTCATAAAAGTTTTTCCTGGTATTTTGAAAAACTCCCATGTGCTGTCCTAGCTACAATAGTTTGTACATTTTCTGCATCTTTTGCCTTTTAATTTTGTCTGCGCCCTCCACAGGTGGTGAGGGCGCTAGCAGGCCTAGTTAAGTTGATGCACATGGCACAGAGGGGAAAGGAGACAAGTCACGGCACATACGGTCTTTGACCGCAGGAGAAAAGACTCCCAACATTCCCCCCAGATTAACTCTAATACGAAAAGACTGATTTCATTTTGTTTATTTGTTGTTTCTTCCTTTTTTGCAATAAACCTCCCAAGAAACTTTGAATCAGTGATCACTGGATTTTTTGATTTCTTTCTACAACCTGCGCGTGTGAAGCCAATGCCCGTATCCCCTGGTTACAGGACAGACCAGACTTTTAAAGGTTTTACTATTTCAGGAGGTAAGGAAGTTCTTTCCGTGTCCTGTCTGTTCGTGACAAGAATGAAGGTGACTCTGATTTTACATAGTGATCTCATATTTGAGTAGAGAAACCTTAGCTTGCTTCTCTGATTTACTTAAACAAATAGAGGGAAAGAAAGCTATGACACTAATGGAATATGTGTCAGAACATTTATCTAACTATAGTAGAATGAATCTTTCTCTACTTGTTGTTGCACTTCACCTCAGAGTCAAAGTCTTTTTAGGTTCATGTTTGACTCAGTTACATGTTGGGCTGCTGTATATCCTTTAAATATATTCCAATTCATACTCCACTTGATTGATGATGATTTATACACTTGGACATCAGGGGATGGCCTTGTAACATCTCTCAATTGTCAGAATTTGGAAAACTATATTACACATTTATAGTTAATATTCTAACTTCTGGTTCCATTTAATATTTCCTATATTTCAGTTTCAGTAATAAATGTGTGTGTGTGTGCATGTGTGTGTACGTGTGTGTGTGTATGTGTATGTGTGTGTGTGTATGTGTATGTGTGTGGTTGTATGTATGTATGTGTGTTTGTGTGTGTGTGTGTGTGTGTGTGTATGTATTTGTGTGTGCGTGTGTGTGTGTTTGTGTGTGTGTGTGTGTGTGTGTGTATGTATGTATGTATGTATGTCTGTGTGTGTGTGTGCATGTGTGTGTACGTGTGTGTGTGTATGTGTGTGGTTGTGTGTGTGTGTGTGTGTGTGTGTATGTATGTGTGTGTGTGCGTGCGTGTGTGTGTGTGTGTGTGTGTGTGTATGTATGTGTGTGTGTGCGTGCGTGTGTGTGTGTGTGTGTGTGTGTGTGTGTGATGTGTCCTGTTGCCTCCCATGTTAATGTGGGTGATGTAATTGGTCAGTTTGATGTTGGAGTGGTTGAGAGAGTGAGAGAGTGAGAGAGGGATTGTCAAAGAGAATGTCAGACTCTTTTCATTGGTTATTTAATGAGTGCCCCAGTGAAATGGTACAACCCACATAGACTTTTTTTATTAGGTATTTAACCAGAGATGTTAAACAGAGAACACAGTGTGAGGAGCTTGTTGCTGACTGTCAGAGCAGACATACAGTCAGTTGAAGGCAATCATGTTGAAGAACAGTCTCTCCATCATCATCATCATCCTCATCTTCATCCTCCCTCTGTTGGTCCAGGCTTTTGAACATCACAGACGGTATGTCCACGTGCCGATTCGAATGACCTGGGATGAGGCCCAAAAATACTGCAGGGCAAACCATACTGACCTTGCCATCATTGAAAATCAGGGAGAGATTGACAGACTTTTAAATCTATGTGTGAGACTCTGTTGGATTGGTCTCCACAGAGATGAGGAACATCCTGGAACCTGGAAATGGTCTCATGGGGAAAATGTCCACTTTGAAAGGTGGGGCACTGGTGAACCTAATAGGCAAGACGAGAAGTGTGGTGCTACATCTAACGGACTTTGGTTGGACATATCTTGTGAAAAACAATTTGAAAGTGTGTGCTCTGAAGACAATCTGATCTTGGTTGAAGAGGAGAAGACATGGGAGGAGGCTCTGGAACACTGCAGGACTCTTCAGACTGACCCCACCTCAAGCAACACGCACTTCAACCATCTCTACGACCTTCCACACATGCACTCTGAAAGAAACAACCTGTTCGCCAAAAACTTGATCCAAAAAGCCCGGACCCCGGAGGTGTGGATAGGCCTTCGTTTCCTGGCAGGACAGTGGCTGTGGGTGGACGGCTTCCCTCTGGACGAACAACAGAAAAATCGTCTGCCCGTCTGCCCCGCTCCCAAGATGCACTGTGGGACGATGTCAAAGACAGGAGGCAAGTTTTCAGAGAGGGACTGTTCAGAGAGGAGGAACTTCTTTTGCTTATTTAAGGACTAACTGTATCATGGGTTTAGAGCTATATTTAAGCTTTACTGTATTTGTTTTCTTGTGTCACAGATGACACGTTGGGACATCTGTATTCACAAACATGAGTTATCTTAAAGTTTAAACATGTTGTTCATACAGTATGTTGCTTTCTTATTCATTTTTGGCTTTTCTAAACAAACAAACAAACAAACAAACAAACAAACAAACAAAAAGAACTACTCACTCATCCCCTGCTCTAAGGGGGTTCTCTACAACTGCTGTGTTTTAATTTACAAATATTTACAATCTAACAAAATATATATCCAGCACAATCCAAACCAAAGCCTAAACACACACTGTGTGGATCAGTTGAAAGTTATACATGCTCTGAAGATTTGAGTGCATTGACTGATGCTGGTCTGATGGGAAAGGTAAGAGAAGGGGAGAGCAGGCTGCCAGGAGGTATATATCACGGGTGGATGTCATCATCTACCATATGGGTTGGAATATAATTTTAAACAGTCACTGTTTTCAGATAAGGTAACCTACTGATTTTTGGGGGATTTTTGCATTATTATAATCTTTGTTTTAACTACATTTATGTATCTTACTTATGTATTTATGTATCTATTAATTTCTTGTATTTATCAGATCTGTTTAACTTTTACTGATTTTTAATTTTGCTTTCTACCCTTACTTATTTAATTAATTTTACGGAATTGATTTTATTTGTAAGAATTTTTTTAGGATTATATATATTTTTTATTATTTTACCATCTCTGTTGTTTTCTGTCTCTCTGTTCTATTGCTAAGCACATCGGCCTGCATGCTTGTATGTATGAAATGGGCTGTATAAATAAAGTTGAATTGATTTAAGTTTGAGTTAACAATCCTCTGACTTTTCTTCCATTGCCCTTCTTACTTCAAAGTTTTGGTTTCTGGAGAAATGTCTCGACAGAAATGGACTCAACTTTTAGGGAACAGTTTCTTTGTCACCTGTCCTGCTTTGTAGCTTCTGAAGTTAAAGAAACACAATTTAAAATTGTACGTGTAATTTACCCTGTAGTATGTTATTTTTTACACAACACATTTACATTTGAATTGGAGCCTTGTATTTTTGTTCTTCAGAGGTTGAAACCACTGAACATGTAATCATAGGGGGATCATTTTACATTCATACTTGTAAATGGAAAAGTAACCCCTGTAACCTCTCTTTATCTTATCTCTTTTTCACCAACAACCATCATCTGTTCAAATGTGTAGAATCATTCATCTAAAGCAGGGGTGTCCAAACTTTGTTCAAAGAGGGCCACATATGATGTTGACAGAATATCTCAGGGCCAGTGGCTCCTACTGAGACTTTGGAATCCTAAAAGTTATATATGAAATATTTATTTAATAACAATTATTTTAAATGTTTTCTCAATAAAACAGTAACTAAGAAGTACCATGTAAAGATTAGCAAACGTTATCTTCTTCTGGGGGAAAATGTTTTTCATTCGGGTCAGGCAATGTGGGAAAAAAATATTGTATTATTATTTTCCTATGGAAGGATCATGATCTGGATTTCATCACACTTCTTTTCATGTTGTTTTTAAGACTTTTCTGACCAGCAGACAACATATTAAGAACTAAATAACTATTTTCTTGAGTTATGAACATTTTTGATGCACCTGATTTGGCCTTTTCTGTACAAATTCATTATTTTGATCTTGTCTTGTGACCTCTTTTGTGTCTTCTGAACTTTTAGTGTTCATCAAGAACATTTTCACATCATGATGAAAACATTAATTTGAAAACCTGTCAGCTTTAAGAGTTCTTGTGTTTCTTCTTTATTGCTGTCTTGAAGAATTCCCAAAGCTTTGGCTTTAGACAGGTAGTCCATGTGAAGCTTTTTGACACATTTCTGGATTGACTTTAGTTTTGTTTGTCCGCTTGAAAGAAACTGTAAATGTTCAGATGATTCAGAAGGTGATTCATTTCTTTGCTATGAATAACACATTTTAAGATTGAAGCTTAGGGCCATAAATAAATGGACCTTGGGCCGCAATTGGCCCCCGGGCCGTACTTTGGACATGCCTGATCTAAAGGGTGTAAAACTTTATTACTCTATATCTCAATACTTACTTTTGAAATATCTTTAACCATGATTGTTGTGCCTTATTATCGTTTCAGTTGAATGTCTTCTGTTTGGTTCTCTTTATCAAGTAGTTGTGTCTTACTCTTGTTCCACTCCACCACTGATATCCATATCATTTGAGTCTCTGTAATATTTCCCCTATCTTGCTCTGTAAATATCTGCATGTCAAAACAAACAAACATAAAAAATAAAAATAGAGTGTTTTCCTCTATATTTTGTTGTTTTAATTGTTTCCTTTTAGTCCACTTCCTTCTTCATAGAACCACCACAGAGTTCAACTTGAATTTTTACAACACTCTGTTGTTCAAGCAAAAAGCTAAGCTACACCTTTTTATCAGCCTCAGTGGTGTGTGTATTGTTTCTGCTTATTAGCAAATGTTATCATGCTACCACAATAAGCTAGGACTGAAGGCATGGTGAGTAGTACCTTCTAAACAACAGCAGACAACTATGGTTATTGTGCTATAGAACTCCCAGTACCACTCTTATTTGTATTTAAAGTCTTATTTGCAGTAATTTCTTAGACATCAAGAATTGTATATGATATACTATTATATAATGTAGTGGGGAGAATTTTTTAATACCTTCATTTTCTTTTCTTACAACATGTTTTTTATTGAATAGAATAGATCTTTATTGTCATTGTTGTGAAACAATGGAAAGCAGTTTATCAACTCTTCACAATAGCAGCAAACAGAAGTTAATATTTAAAATAAGACAATATGACAGTATAAATAAAAACAAGGCATGATTGAATGATAGAATAAGTTAATCAAATAAAATAATCAGTAACATTCAAGTCAACACAAGTCTTCTTTGTCCACTGCAAAAAAAACCTGTGTTAAGTGTATCCTGATACCTCTCATGTTAATGTGGGTGATGGACTTGGATAGTTTGATGCTGATCCATCATGCCCAGACCCAGGATGTGTGGATAAGCCTTAGTGTCCTGGAAGGAATCATAGGCTTGTGGGTGAGCGGCTTCCCTCTTGAGCATCAACTGGATCAACACCTGTTGGTCTGCCCTGCTCACAGGATGCACTGTGGGACAGTATCAGGGTCAGGAGGCACATTTTCATACAGGGACTGTTTAGAGAGGAGGCATATTTTATTATTAAAGAACACTTCAGCTATAGTTCTAGCTTCAAAATACTGTATTATGCTTGTGTCAAAGATGACTCCTGGAGGCATCTAGTTACAATGTTGAGCGATGATTCTTTCTGATTTAAGAATGATACTGGCTGACACGCTGAATACATTACTTTTTAAATGTTATTTCTGAAGTTCATGTTTTGATGCTTCAGACTGTTTGTCTCTCTCATTGAAGTTCTCTTTTGCTGTCATCACAGTGTCAAGTTACAGACATTAAATCATTTGAATAAAGTGTGGCAGTAGCTCAGTCCGCAAGGACTTGGCTTTGGAACTGGAGGGTAGCCAGTTCAAGTCCCGTCACAGACCATGCTTGGAAATTGGGCTGGTAAATGGAGAGCTGCCAGTTCAGTTTCTGGGCACTGCCGAGGTGCTCTTTAGCAAGGCACCCTAACTGCTCTGGTTGCTCATTCATGTGCAAGCCCTCTCACTCTGACATCTCTCCATTAATGCATGTCCATATGATCCTGTTTGTGTGTATTTCAGCCAGTGTGTGTGTAACATGTTCACATGGACAAAAGAGACTGAGGTAGTAGTATCTTCTCAGCTAACAGTGCATATTCAATCTGTTAATTATTACATGGATAGAGCTGTCACAATAACAGAATTTCAGAAAAAAATCTTACAATAATAACTTCTGCTTTGATATCACTTCATCAGAGATTTAACCCTTGCAGACCCAAAATGAGTGCTTGTAGAGAAGAAGTCATTGAAAGTCTCAAAATGAGCATTCATCATCTAGTGGTGTGTGTATCTGCAGAGTCGGTGCTCTCTGTCTGTCTATTTTCATTTTCATACTTATTTTGTACTAATCATTGTGGGGGGTTGTAAAGCTCCCTGTCAGCAGTCTGCAGGTTAGGACTAATAAAAGTCATACATGGACCAGGTGACATTGCGGTCTGTCTCCTCTGCTCTCTGTCTGTTTGAAACTGTTTGGGGAGAGATAGCAGTGTAATGGAAAATTTGGAACCTTTCTGCACATTCCTGCACATTTACACAAAAGCGATACAAAAGCTTTTTTTATTGTATAATATTTGTTTGGTGTGGAGGGGGGGCCACAGGCGGGTCCAGGTTCAGTTTGACAGGGGCACTGGCCCCTGTTGGCCCCTCCCCAGAAACGCCACAGCCCCCCACCCCCACCCCCACAGTGAAAGGAGGCATTTTGGTTCCAGTTAGCTTAGCTGCTAACATGCTTTTGCTGATCAGTAGGCCATGTTTGCAGTTTTGATAAAATGTGGAGATAAGGCAGTCGTTTACTTTGTCAACAATAAATTATAGTCCCAGTGGTTTCTAAGTATCCTGGAGTCACTGCTTGTAGTCTCTCAGTGAAGAAAGAAGAGTTGAAATGAGAAGAATGTAAGCATAAGCAAGAGCAAGCAAAAAAGCGTCTGCACTCCTCAAGAGCAGGAAGTACACTCAAAGTGAAATGAAGAGCATTACTGTGTTTGTAATAGTGTTTGTGTCTAGGGTTGCCACCTTCCAAGCAGAAAAATAAAGGACACCCCCGGCAGCCGGGGTGCCACTCTGCAGGGGCACGACCACCAATGGCCTAATAGTGGGGTAGGGCACTAGTTGTGGTAAATCATAATAAAGACAATGTTTTAATAAGGTATTAGTTAAAGTTTGAAGTACTTTATTACACACTGTTTTTCAGAAAATATCTGCAAACATAAACTCTGTAAAAGCAGATACAATAATTAAATACACATCACAACTTGAGTCAATGCTTACACGCTAGTTAACTCCCTAGAGACAGTTTCTTTCACATTCTTTTCTTTCACAGAACTTTGGAATCACTGAATATCTTCTGATTAAGTTTGTGTCCACAGTCTGAACTGTTGGAGCTGAGGCTGTGCTTGACTGTGTGGTACACCTGGGTCAACTCAGCTGCTGTGGCCTATAGGGGGGAGTAGAATAACAGATTTGTAAATACATAAACAGTCAGGATTTTATAGTATTTTTTTAAATGATTCTGTCCTGTCTGTCTTTTTATAGTTTTCTCATGAAGTCATGAATGGTACTATCAATATTGTATTGAATCATTTTTCTCATTGTATTAATGAAATGTCTACTCTTGATGTATTGATGAGAAATAACCTAATCTATGAAAATATATTAAGTGAAACACTATGGTAGCTTAAACCTAATTTATTCCTTTTTAACATCTCATACTGTTGATTCACTAGTAGGATTAATTTTTCCAAATCAATCATATATTATTATTTATTAATAAGCTTACTGTATCTGCCTCAGGGGATGCTTCAGGTCTGAAGAACTGTGAGACTGTCCTTTGGTATTTGTTGGTCTGATATTGCAGGAATGTTGCTCTCCTGCAGCATGCTGTCACCGTCAGACAGGCCACCATGTGCCACCATGGTGCTGCGTTCAAGGCAAATTGGAAATACGGGACAAACCGCGTCCCGTATTGATTCAAAACGGGACTCAATGTAGAAGTGTGAAATACGGGATAATTCAGTATTTTACGGGACAGGTGGCAACTCTATTATCGTCATAGTTTTTTGATCACTGAAGGATGTTACTGCTAAAATGGGCTGTAGTCTGTGGAAGTATGAGAGGCTTACAATGTAAGTTGCGTAATGCAAAGGTGATCAAAAGCAGCATATGATCAACATTTTAAATTAAAGTCACTGAAGATGGAGATACCTTCATATGTGTATTATCGATGTAGAAATTCAAGTATTCAATGATAAACAGAAATAGAGTTCACAAATGATTGACAGCAGGTGGATGTCATGAAGTCACTCCTGTTGTCCAAATGTCTCAAACATCATCGACCAATGGCCACAAGTGTATGTTTTGAAGATACAATTAACAGTCTAGTGATGTTGAGGTATGAGAGGCATTAACCCTCATGTTGTCTTCGGGTCAAATTTGACCCGTTTTCAAACTTTCTTTTATCAGAACTATGTGTTGCTTTCATCTAATTGCTTGAAATGACATGGGTGGTGCCCTGTGACACATTTTGTAAATGCACTTCATGATCAATACTTATACTAAATTATGAATGTTTTATACAACTTTATAGCTTCTGTGGTCCTCCCGGGTCAAAATGACCCGTGGGGCTTTGGGGTTACTGGTCACTCTTTTCAGAAGATGAGAGTGAAAACACACAGTCAAACACACACACACACACACACACACACACACACACACACACACACACACACACACACACACACACACTCAAAAAACAAACAAACACACACACACACACTCAAACAAAAAAGCAAGCAAACACACACACACACACACACACTCAAACAAACAAACAAACAAACAAACAAACACACACACACACACACACACACACACACAATATCAAGAAATTGTACTTTTCCTTGAATGCAGATCAGAGCATCCAGGCAACAACCAAACACAGATCCATACATGCACACACGTGTACACACACACTCAAGCACACACACATACACACACACAGGCGCGCGCACACATACACAAACACTCAAACACAGACACAGGCACACACAGACAACCAAGAAATATTACTTTTCCTTGAATGCTGATCAGAGTTTCCAGACATCAACCAAACACAGAAAGAAACACACACACACACACACACACACACACACACACACACACACACACACACACACACACACACACACACACACACCTGAAAACATGTTACATTGTGTCCTTATAGCTTTCAGACCACTTTGAGACAGGGACATATGCAGACACAGACAGACACATGTATGCATTTTCAAAGCAGCACCTCTGTAAACCAAGCGGCAAACTCCGGTCTCAAACGATGAAGCCAATGCGGAAGTGCTATAAACTGCAATACATCGAGAATCCGCTTGAGGCTGGCTGCAGAAACACTGGAAACCACATAGACATGAATGGGAAAAAGACGATCTTTGCAGCATTAATAAACATGTTTACAGCCTGGTTCAAAAAACGTCTTGGCCCTACAAAGCTAATCTCTCTAATGGCACACACTGTACGGGGGGTGAATTTTTTTCTAACGTGACGGTTCAGAAGATATTAGGATTACGAGTATTGCCCAAATATGGACATGACTGACGTGACTCCCGGTCGGGAACACACAGCCATTGGCTAAGAGGCTCACACTACGTCACACTCTGCCTGGTTGAGTTCCGCATTACCAATATGGCTGCCGCCGTCGATTTGCTTCAAAACAGCTCTCAGGAACAGATGGGTGAGGTCACGGATACTACGTCCATATTTTATACAGTCTATGGTGTAAACCTGTTGTTCTTAGACCTTTGATGTGCCCCACCCGCTCTGGGGTCAGGATAAACACCAAACATCAAAGTCAGTATAAAACTATCAGAGTTTGGAAAAGATCTGAGAAATGTCCCAAAGCCACTGAGAAACACTGTAATACTGCCTCTTTTCGCCGGTCGCCGGTTCGAGCCCCAGTATGGACGAAGTTTGGCAAGTGGACTGGTGGATGGAGAGGTGCTGGTTCACTTGCCTGGGCACTGCCGAAGTGCTCTTGAGCAAGGCACCGAACCCCCAACTGCTCGGGTGCGCTGGTTGACGGCAGTATCCTCACTCTGACATCTCTCCCTAAGCATGTTCACTGCATGTGTGTGCATTTGTATGTATATACCAAAAAGACTGTATGTGTAGCATGTCCAAAAATAGCACGAGTGAAAAAATTGAATCTCCCCTCTGGGGATTAATAAAGTACCTTTCTTCTTCTTCTTCTTCTTCTTCTTCTTCTTCTTCTTCTTCTTCTTCTTCTTCTTCTTCTTCTTCTTCTTCTTCTTCTTTTCACAGTCAGCCTCAAGTGGCTTCTAGAAGAACTGCAGTTTGGGGTAATTCTGGACTGGCTTCATATTTTAGTTATCAAGGGTAATTCATCTCCCCTGATACTCAGTCAAAGCTGATCCCGTAATTAAACCAGATGTTGGTGAGTGTCATTGAAGGGTCACAGGGTGAAGTGGAATTCTACAGGAATATTTATGTTGACATTTCTATCATCATTCAGCCCATCTTTTCAAATAACCTTTATTGACAGCAAAAAGAAACACATTTACAGCCTGCTTCAAACAACATATTTGGTCTGAATAGCTCATTTCCCAATCAGCACACACTGTACGAGGAGTTCATATTTGAATACCTTCTTATTTTAGAATCATTTTGAAGAGTTTTTCCTGAATAAGGGGAGGAGGCTAAAGGCCCGTCTCAACTCCTTTACCTCTTGCTGGGTCGACTGAAAGTGAGTCAGCATTCCAAATATAGAGGCCGCTGACTGTAGGCTTTAAAACTCCACCTCAGAGGTGAATGGACGACATCACGGAGACTATGTCCATGTATTTAACAGTCAATGGTTGACAACCACTTATCGGCAGGTCATTTAATTTTGCAACAAGGTTGCCACTTGCCTTTTACCGTGTCCAGGGACCCAAGGGGAAGTAAGGAAGTTCTTTCCCTGTCCTGTCTGTTCGTGACAAGAATGAAGGTGACTATGATTTTACATAGTGATCTCATATTTGAGTAGAGAAACCTTAGCTTGCTTCTCTGATTTACTTAAACAAATAGAGGGAAAGAAAGCTATGACACTAATGGAATATGTTTCAGAACATTTATCTAACTATAGTAGAATGAATCTTTCTCTACTTGTTGTTGCACTTCACCTCAGAGTCAAAGTCTTTTTAAGTTCATGTTTGACTCAGTTACATGTTGGGCTGCTGTATATCCTTTGCATATATTCCAATTCATACTCAACTTGATTGATGATGATTTATACACTTGGACATCAGGGGATGGCCTTGTAACATCTCTCAATTGTCAGAATTGTCAAACTATATTACACATTTATAATTAATATTCTAATTTCTGGTTCCATTTAATATTTCCTATATTTCAGTTTCAGTAATAAACAAGTAGGTATTTCATAAAGGACTCATCTCTAATCCCAAGTTAAATTGAATTATTGTCACTGTGTGTGTGTGTGTGTGCGAGCGTGTGAGTGTGTGTGTGTGTGTGTGTGTGTGTGTGTGTGTGTGTGTGTGTGTGTGTGTGTCTTATACACATGCAAATGTTCCCCCCCCCCCAGCAGAGCAGTAATATAGATGCAAATGTCAACCCCATTGAAGAGCTGGTGAGCAGGGAGCCTCCTGCGGGCGCCGTGCTCAGGGCCGCTGCAGTGTACATGAAGAGTATCCACTCACACCCCATACTGTACGGTGGCTGTAAAGGCTGATTTATACTTCTAAGTCTCCCCTACGCAGCAGGGGCTGATGCGGACATGAGCCCCACATACTTGTGCGTCGATGTGTCCGTGTCGCGCAGCAATTCTCCTCCGAAACGCTTGAGGGCAGTGTGGTCTCTCTTATAGCCGGTCGCCTGCTTCCAGTCCCGCTACGATCTCTGTTTCCTTTTCCACATCGATTCAGAGCGTGTTATGTTAATCTACAGCTGATACATGTTGCTGTTTATCATACAGACATGATTACATGAAGAATAGAGAGGAGGAGATGAAATACACGGCCGATGTGCGGCCGATGTCCGGGATCCCGGAAGTGCTGTGAATGCGGGAAAGACAAAGCCGTCGAGCGGACCAATCACAGAGCTTGCGGTCCGTGTCGGCTCTTCGCGTAGTTACATTTTGGAGGAGGTGCACGTCAGCTACGTGCGTAGGCCTCTGCGTAGATACGGGAGCTACGCAGACCTACGGCGTAGGCTACGCCGTCGATTCGACGCAGAAGTATAAATCAGCCTTAACAATGAACAATGATCAATGATCAATCTCTGTATAAAAAAGTTGGTGTGTTTTCACTGTGACTGTCTCTATGTGTTTGTTCTTGTATAAAACAAAGGTATCATTTGATTTAAGTTTTGAATGACAGTTGTAACCTAAACCTACTGTCACACTCTCTGTCCCTATCTAGGGATTGGAGACAGAATCAGTTAGACAGGTCAAATTTCCCCCACTGTGGTGTAATGTCTCCAACTCTCTCAAAAAGACACTGACACTGTGTGAGGGATGTTCCAGGCTGTCTTTCAGTCAAAGTCTGATTTCTTTTAGATTTTCTCTGTATAGCTGAGGTTCAGTTTTTGTGCCTGTGGTCTCTTTTCACACAGTTAGAAGTGGAGTCTGCTTCAGGAGACTCTCTGTAACAGTCTCACCTTCCCCCACAGGCCTCTTAGCCCAGCAAGGGAGCAGAGTAGTGTGTGGTCAGCACCACCACCTAGTGGTGAAAGTGTAGACTACACACAGGCAAAGCGTGGAGCAGGATGCAGGGTGTTTTGAGTGCCATTGTGGTTTAAGTCCAATTCTCACAAATAAAAGCAGACACTGTGTGAGATGTTTCAGACTGTCTTTAACATTACATTTATTTACTTTAACTAATGGGACACTTACACTGAAGGGCCCTGATTAGTCATGGAGTCAAAGTCACAAGAAGTTATTTGAGAAAGAGAAGTATTTTAACTTGAGTAAAAAATGCTTCATTACTTTGGGAGAAACACTTTAAACCTTATTCAGATTAGAGATAAAGTTCAGTCAATTATATGGAATACTTTGAAACCTGGAAAAAGTGACTAAGTGACTATGTACCATATTAGGTGATGACACAATTGACCTTAGAAAAAAGCTGATGAGTTGATGTGACTTTTCTGGTATTTGGGAGATTGAAACAAAGTAAGTTTTGAATGTGTAAAATGTATTGTTTAAGTCACATCAGGACTGAAGATTCACAGTTATGTATCTCATGTAGTGATGGGCAACGGATGTGAGACAATAAAGTCAACACCTACATGTGAATTTTGACATATTGTGTGGATTGAAAGGGTTAGGCTACTCTATGGATGAAAAATCACTAATTAGAAGTGGTTTAATTAGATAAACTAGAACCCTGGACACCTGTACACCACAGTTGACATGCAGTAAATTATGTTTTTATGAATGTTGCCAAAAATTTTCAACTAGGCTTCCATGCTCACCGCGGCGGCCCCCCTACTCGTTGCAGCCTAGCCCTTGTGGCTCCCGTTGCCGGTGACGGCCGGGTATGGGCCCAATGCTCCAGCGCTATCCATTTTTTAAAATTATTATTATAACCTTTATTTAACCAGGAAATGCTCATTGAGATTAAAAATCTCTTTTCCAAGAGAGTCCTGGCCAAGATAGGCAGCAGCACAGTTACAGAGTTACAAATAGACAATAGACATAAATACAAATAGCAGACGCATACAACAGCTACACAACAGGTACCTCCAGACAAACAGCCTGAGTGACATTTAAACAAAACATCTACAGACAGATGCTTCAGCCTCCAAGTCGTTTAAGGACCGCCTCAAAGCATTCAAAGATATCATGTCAGACAGTTTTAGATCCTTCTGTAAAGCATTCCAGGTGGAGGGAGCAGCAAACCTGAAGGCCTTTTTCCCCAAGTTCAGTCCTGACCCTGGGAACAGATAGTAATAAAAGATCCTGAGATCAAAGATTATGACTTCCTGAGTTCTTTTGTGCAATATAAGCGAGGAGGTAAGAAGGAAGTAGTCCTAGGATGCATTTATAAATAAGAAGACGGCAATGTTTTTTCCTGCGTGACGACAGGTAGGACCATCCTCTCTGGAGTACAGCACACAGTGATGAGTCATCGTTTTAAATTTGGTGATAAACCTCAAAGCTCCATGATATACAGTATCAAGTATGTGCAAGCTTTGAGCAGAGGCGTGCATTTATAAAACATCACCGTAGTCCAGCGCAGACAGAAAAGCAGCAGCAACCAGTTTTTTCTTTGCTTCAAAAGAAAGACATGATCTAATTCTAAAATAAAAACCCAGCTTTAATTTCAACTTTTTAGCAAGCTGCTGGATGTGAGGGTTAAAGGTTAAAGTGTCATCAATTAAAATACCAAGGTATCTATCGTGGGAGACAAGTTCAATCTGGATCCCCTCACAGGTGCATATTGATGGCAGGTTTGCAGGCTTTGATTTTTTGTTGAAGAACAGCATAGTTTTTGTCTTTTCAGCATTTAAAACAAGTTTTAAATCATAAAAATGTTGTTGAATTGTATTAAAAGCAGTTTGTAACTGTGTCAGGGCCTGATCTGGGGTGGGTGCAGAGCAATACATTACAGTGCCATTGGCATAAAAGTGGAAATTTGCATTAAGAACATTATGATGTATCGTGTTGATATAAATAATGAATAAAAGGGGTCCTAAGACTGATCCTTGAGGCACACCTTGAGAAAGCAAAAGCGTGCCAGAGGTAATTCCACCAGCCTGCACACATTGTGTGTGACCTGTCATGGAGGTAATTATCAAACCAGCCGACTGAATGATCAGACAATCCTGTAAGGCTCAGTCATTGTTTCAGTAACTTGTGGTCAACTGTATCAAAGGCCTTAGACAGGTCAATAAAAAGGGCTGCATAATACTGCTTATTATCTAAAATGTCACTAAAATCATTGAAAACTTTAAGAGATGTCATGATCCTCATCATGGCAGCCCTCCCCTCTCCCTCTTTGTGTGTGTGTTTTGTCATTTCCCTGTCTGTTACTCCTCCTCCTGTGTCTCTTCCCCTTGTTTGTTTCTTGTGGGTGAATGTGGGCGGGGTTTCCTATCAACAGGCAGCACCAGGTGAAGCCATTCACTAATCAACCCTCTACTATAAAGCCTCTGGATTTCCTCCTACTCATCGCCAGATCGTACTTCAGTTTTCAGTGGTATTCTGAGTCCGTGGCTACTCAAGCGTTTATGTTTTGCTTGTCTTTGTGTGTGTTTAGCTGACGTCCTTGTGTGTTTCCATCTTGCTTCAGAGACTGCCATGCATGCTTCCCGCTCTCGTGCTGATCACTTCCCTGTCTGCTGCTGAGCCTGCCTGCCTTTGCCTGAGCTCCAGTTACCCTCTGTGTGAGTACGCCGGAGAGAGGGACTGCTCCACTCTGTACTCACGGTGCCATTACCACAGGGTGAACTCCAAATAAAAGACTTGTATTTTCACAATCCATCTTTGAGTTCTACTTTTGGGTCCAGTCCTGGTTACAATCCATAACAAGAGATGCTGTAACTGTGCTGTGTTTTCTCCTGAAACCTGATTGAGATGCTGCTAAAATGTTGTTATTGTCTAAAAATTCCTTCAATTGATCACTGATAAAAGTTTCAAGGGCTTTGGCCAGGACAGATAATTTGGAAATGGGCCTATAATTATTTGAAATAGTGGCGTCACCCCCTTTTAGAAGGGGGGAAACAAAGGCAGAGTTCCAGACTAAGGGAATGACATTTGTTGCTATGGAGAGGTTGAAAATGTGTGTCAAGGACGGGGCAATGAAATCAGCTGCTAATTTTAAAAAGTAGGGCTCCAATTTGACTGGACCAGCAGATTTTGTTGTGTCCAAGTGCCTGAGGGCTTTATGTGCCTGAGAAGTTAAAATTTCATCAAAGCTAAAGGGTTGATTTGTTAATGCCTGATTAACAGCATCCACAGAGGGAGTACTGCTACAGGAAGAGTGTAGGGATTCAAATAAAAAACAGAGGAAACAAAATGTCTGTGGAAACAGTCAAGCATTTCAGTCTTCTCAGTCATTTTCTTTTCATCCTTCACAATGCATGGAGGAAGCTCAACATGATTCATTTTTCCAGATAATGATTTAATTGTACTCCAGATTTTTTTTGGATAGTTCAGATTATTTGTTGTATTAGAAAGAAAGTAATCAGTTTCAGCTTTTCTAATGACCTCTGTGCATGCATTGCGCTAACGCCTGAAAACCAACCAATCTGAGGCGAGGTCTGATTTTCTAGCTTTACTCCATGCTAGGTTCCGTTCATGGAGCAGGTTGGATAGCTCTGTCGTGAACCATGCATTGTTCCGGCCTTTTACTCTATATTTTTTGACAGGAGCGAGATTGTTGATGATATTCATAAAACAATCATAAAAGAAACTCCAAGCGTGTTCAACATCAGCAATGACAGAAATTTGACCCCAGTCAACATGAAACAACTCCTGAATAAAAGCTTGTTCTGAAAAGTGTTTCATATCACGTCTCATAATAATGCCTGGTTTTGTTTTTGGAATTTTCATATTTCTTACTGTTACAGTGACACAGTGGTCACTGATGTCATTTGCAAATATGGAGGCGGTTGAATATTTATGTGCATATTTGTAAGGATGAGATCAACCAGAGATGATTGCTTAGATACTGATCTGGAGAGCAGCAGATGTACTTGGAACTTATTCTTAACATAAATTGCTACACCCCCACCCCTTCTGGGGCGGTCAGTCCTAAATACATTGTAGCCATTGATGGAAAAATCCTGATCCAAAACAGATTAGCTTAGCCAGGTTTCTGATGAAACAATTACATCAGCATCAGTGGAAAGTGCCCAGATACGCATCATGTCCATCTTGGGGACCAGACTACGCACATTTAAGTGGATAAAACCAAGACCAGCCCTTTCCTTAAAATCAGCAGGTGTATTAAAACCTGTAGGGGTGCCTAGTTCTGGACCTGGATTGGGCTGCACATTCCCAGAGATCAACAACAGTAGGCCTAGGCTGAAACTGTGAGGTTACTCGTGCAGTTATCAGCATAGTGTACATTGCAGTACTGCCTGTCACCAGTAGGTGGTGCTGTGACTTTAATTATGTCCTGAAGGATTGTTTATCACAGATCATTATAGAAAGAGTTGTGAACACAAGCATGTTAAAAACATGTTCTGAGAGTAAATACTCATTGTGTCCTTTAGGTGGCGCTATTCCTATGAGCAAAATGTGTATATAGATGAGTTCAGATTGGGTCCATGATGAAACATTTGAAATTTGGAAGAGATCGGGTATTGTATGTAAATGTCAGTACCATGTATTTCCTGTGGGTGGCGCTATAGCTGTAGTAGATAAATGAGCCTATAGGTGTGTTGAGGGATGGACCCTGATCATGTGTTTGTAACAGAACACACAAACAGATTGATCACTGTATGAAGGAGCTGTAAGTATTTCCTGTTTCAAGGCGAGACATCAGAGTTTGAGGTAATGAGGTAAATACAGGGTTACTGCCTATTGTGCTCTAATTGTTGATTTGGATGAAGTGGAAGCTGAATCCCATTTTTTTTTTGACTGTACAAACTATGACTACTAACAAGTTATTAGTTTCATGAAATTGCTCAACAAAACCTTGAAATATTGGGGTGGCCAGATGAGAAAAGCTAGAATGGCTGCTTATGCTCACAAATTGGAGCATTGGGAAAAAAGACAAGATAGTCTCTTTAGTTGTAGTATATACAGTTTTACTATATGTTTTATATAATGTTACAACACATTTTAAATTGTACACTGACTATAGCACTGATTTGAGCAAAAACATAAACAGACTTACCACTGACTGAAACACTGACTTAAACAGAATTGAGCACTGAACAAGGCCATTGGCTACCACTGATGTGATACTTTCTATCATTAACACAAATGATCCTTGTTACACTTAGCCCTGCTAATAACACATTCTTCTGATAGCTGCTTTCAGTTCAGTAGAAAACTGTGTCCAATTAACCAGCTATATAACAAATAGGATATATCCTATAACTGGGGCCTGCCTTCCTGGGTTTGTAAAGACAACACCGTTCAGAAAGTTTTTTGTCTGAGACTCTTTTTGACGCAGCAGCAGTGTTGCTAATCATTTCAAAAACAATTCTAACTCACTGCATGTGAGCAAGAGGATTTCTAATTCCACAATGGTGAAGTGGGCAGCCTCTTTGTGTCAGCTGTTGCCATGGTGAATCAAAGTATTGAACATCCATGTTGTCATTTTATAGTCATAGTGCACACTGAACTATGAGTGAACCTCCTCAGAGTTGACTGAACTAACTTAGAGCATCTGACTGTAAATCAATTCAGAGTTCAGGGTTAGACTCATAGTTTGTTGAACCTCCTTCCTGAAACAGACCCCTGGTCTACTAGCCATGTCCACACTGTATCATAAAGAACTTACTGATTACCAGACTTCTTTTGACCATTTCTTTCAATCCTTTCTTTCCATTGACGCCCTACCAGTCATTTGTTTTGCCACATTATCTGAATATAGCCTTGACAGGATATTCCAAGTGACCCTTTTGGTGTTCTGTTCTCCTACAGCACCAAGAGCAGAAATCTGACAAGACAGAGAAAACCGATTAGTGGTGACAGTGCAGATCAAAAGACTTTAAAAAACCTTGAATCTTATTGTCTTTTGTTTTTTTACATCATTTTTATTGTCATACCAATAGAAGCTTTCACTTGATATGGAACAAAATTTTGTTTCTCAGAGCCCGTATTAAGCCAAGAAAAGAACATACAATTAAAGGAAGACATTAGTAATAAATGTAAAAATATATATACAAATATAAATATTGTGCATAGTGCAATTGAATGTGCAAATGTACAGTGTGCAAGTTTTGAGGTAGTCCGTTTTATTGTTCTGTTCATGTCGGAGTCTGTATGGTTTTGCCATGGAGCACATGGCCCAGTTGTTGTCCAAATCCAACACTGAAATAAAAGAACAGAGAAAAATAAATCCAGTGATTTAGAAGCTGAAATCATGCATGTTCTGCCTTAACAACTAGCTTCAAATACTTTTAGTAAGTACTTTAGCTGCCCTTAATATAATTTGTCATTTCATTTTTGTCTTGTTTCCATATTTATTTGATTTAGTTTGATAAATATTTCATTGTGTATTTGAGTCTGATGGTAGTAGAGAGAGAAAGAAAGCTACCCTTCTTTTTGATTGGAGATATCTTGTTTTTATATATAACCTTGTCACCTCTGGGTTTGTGTGGCCAGCAAGGTATGTGTGTTTTTGTCATGTATTTGCTTTATTATTTATTTATAGTGTATGTATGTACGTTTCTTTGCTTATTTATTGCTTTTCATTGTTGATAGTTTTGATGCTGTAATGAAGACATGAGTGAGATGAATGATGGCCATGTCTTGTTCCTGGAGGGAGGGATAAGTACTATCTTAATATATAGAATTTTAATTGTTAATTGTTTTGATTTTTATTGAAAACATATAAATCAAAGCATGTTGTGACAAGTTTTTCAACTATGATGTAATAGTATAAAATTCTGCACTGAATGTTGACCTTAATAAGAGATCTCATGACTGCTCTGAAATCTTTCTGCTGCACAGAGAAAGACTCAAGCAAGGTTATTTTACTCAATTTTACTACTCTTTTTTTTTAATACTCTTTACAAACCTGATGCACTCAGTGTCTGGAGAGCCAGTGTTTTCCTCTCGTTTCGCATTTCCTTTTTGGGTGTCCCAAATGACATCACTGGAGGAGCTGGAAAGGCTTCCATCGTGGCCCTTGCCATCTTAACAAACACAAACATTGAAAACAACATGTATGTGCCTGGCTCTCTCGCCATGCAGCTGTTCATGAACTACAAACATGTACATTCAAAGCACCTACCATGATGACAATAACCTCACATCTATTGCCATCCTGCTGAGTTGGATGGGTCAGGACTCCTCCTTGCCATTTTATGTCCACCCAATCTGTCTTCCCATGGCATGCCCTTCTCATTTTCAGGTACTCCCTATAGTATTTAGGGTAGAAGTTGTTATCATTTGTAATGAAGCAGAGAACATTTGCTACATATGATCCAATGAGTTGTAGTGGATTCAAAATAACTTCTTACATTATGATTGGTATTAAAATGGCCCTAAATAATATTCCCAAGCCTTCCAGACCCAGTCCAGTAAAAACTAAGTTCTTAACCTTGTTAAAAGATGCTGAAAACACCTTGCATTTTCTGTAGAGCAAGGAGCACCATGAAACAGTATGCTATGTTTGATGAAACTCATAAATACCTGATTCTTTTGGCTGCAAGGTTGGAATCGTCTCTGTTGAACTTTGTGCAGGGTCCACCAGATAAACAGTCATGTTGGCTGCATTTATGGACTGAAAATTTTGAAAGAATTGATTTTGTTAA